>NC_080381.1:29293025-29620940 GCF_014773155.1 Arachis stenosperma | reverse complement strand
GATGTGAGAAGGAGGGAAGAGAATTTTCGAAAATTAATTAGAAAGATGTCAAAAACATTTTAAAAAATTGATTGATAATTTTCGAAAATTGAAAGTGGAAAAGAAATCAAGTGATTTTTTGAAAAAGATTTTGAAATTAGAAATCAAAAAGATTTGATTGAAAACTTATTTTGAAAAAGATGTGATTAAAAATATATGATTGAAAAAATTTGATTTGAAAACAATTTTAAAAGATATGTTTTGAAAAAAAAATTTTTTTTTTAAAAGATTTGATTTTGAAAATCAATGACTTGTCTAACAAGAAAAGATATGATTCAAACATTAAACCTTCCTCAACAGAAAAGGCAACATATTTGAGATGTTCAATCAAATCATTAATTGTTAGTAAGTATCTTTGAAAAAGGAAAGGAATTGATTTTGAAAACATTTTGATTGAAAAGATATGATTTGAAAAAGATTTGATTTTGAAAAGCTTAGAAAACTTGAAAAAAAATGATTTGAAAAACAAAATCTTCCCCCTTTTGCCATCCTGGCGTTAAACGCCCAGAATGGCCTCCATTCTGGCGTTTAACGCCCAAAATGCTACCTCTTTGGGCGTTAAACGCCCAACCAGGTACCCTGGCTGGCGTTTAAACGCCAGTCTGTCTTCTTCACTGGGCATTTTTGAATGCTCAGCTTTTTCTGTATGATTCCTCTGCAGCATGTTCTGAATCTTCAATTCTTTGTATTATTGACTTGAAAAGACACAAATTAAAAATATTTTTGGATTTTTAATAATCAAAATGCAACAAGAATGAAATAACAATGCATGCAAGACACCAAACTTAGCAGTTTGTATACTACTGACACTATATGAGACGCATAAACACTCAAGCCAAAAGAATTCAAAGATCAGAGTAAGAAATCATCAAGAATTACTTGAAGATCCTTAAGATACATGAATGAATGTATGCAATTGACACCAAACTTAAGATGAGACTAGTGTCTCGACAGGGAACATAACATATTTTTGGTTTTTATGAAATTTTTTTTTTTATTTTTTTGTGTTTTTCGAAAATTAAGTGGAAAAAGATATCAAAATTCTTAATGAGAATTCCAGGAATCAGTGCAATGTTTAGTCTAAGACTTCGGTCCAGGAATTAGACATGGCTTCACAGCCAGCCAAGCTTTCAAAGAAAGCTTCGGTCCAAAACACTAGACATGGCCAAAGGCCAGCCAAGCCTTAGCAGATCACTGCTCCAAAAGCAAGATTGATAAAAATCAACAAGCTCTTGTGATGATAAGTTGAAACTTCGGTCCAATGAGATTAGACATGGCTTCTCAGCCAGCCAGATTTCAACAAATCATCATGAAACTCTAGAATTCATCTTCAAGAATTTCGAAAAAAAATACCTAATCTAAGCAACAAGATGAACCGTCAGTTGTCCAAACTGAACAATCCCCGGCAATGGCGCCAAAAACTTGGTGCTTGTTGCCGGATCAGAAATTTGGCACTGATGTTACCGGACAAAAAGCTTGCTCAAAACTTGAACAATCCCCGGCAACGGCGCCAAAAACTTGGTGCGCGAAATTGTGAACAATACTTTTCACAACTCTCATAATCCCCGGTCATGAACTCCAAAAACTTGGTAGTTCAATTCCATGGCATTACACAACTTCGCACAACTAACCAGCAAGTGCACTGGGTCGTCCAAGTAATACCTTACGTGAGTAAGGGTCGATCCCACGGAGATTGTTAGTATGAAGCAAGCTATGGTCATCTTGCAAATCTTAGTCAGGCAGACTCAAATGTATATGGTGATGAACGAAAATAACATAAAAGATAAAGATAGAGGTACTTATGTAATTCATTGGTAGGAACTTCAGATAAGCGCATGAAGATGCCTTCCCTTCCGTCTCTTTGCTTTCCTACTGTCTTCATCCAATCCTTCTTACTCCTTTCCATGGCAAGCTCGTGTAGGGTTTCACCGTTGTCAATGGCTACCTCCCATCCTCTCAGTGAAAGCGATTGCATATGCTCTGTCACAGCATAGCGGAATTCAGCTGTCGGTTCTCGGTCAGGCCGGAATAATATCCATCGATACTTTTGCGTCTGTCACTAACGCCCCGCCTGCTAGGAGTTTGAAGCACGTCACAGTCATTCAGTCATTGAATCCTACTCAGAATACCACAGACAAGGTTAGACCTTCCGGATTCTCTTGAATGCTGCCATCAGTTCTTGCCTATACCACGAAGACTCTGATCTCACGGAATGGTTGGCTCGTTTGTCAGGCGAGCATTCGGTTGTCAGGCGATCAACCATGCATCGTGCAATCAGGAATCCAAGAGACATTCACTAGAGCCTTGGTTGCTTGTAGAACAAAAGTGGTTGTCAGTCACCTTGTTCATAAGTGAGAATGATGATGAGTGTCACGGATCATCACATTCATCAAGTTGAAGAACAAGTGATATCTTAGAACAAGAACAAGCGGAATTGAATGGAAGAACAATAGTAATTGCATTAATACTCGAGGTACAGCAGAGCTCCACACCTTAATCTATGGTGTGTAGAAACTCCACCGTTGAAAATACATAAGCATGAGGTCTAGGCATGGCCGAATGGCCAGCCTCCCAATGATCTAAGATAGCATAAAACGAAGATAGCTACCAAAAGTCTAAAGACTCAATAGTAAAAGGTCCTACTTATAGATAACTAGCAGCCTAAGGTTTACAGAAATGAGTAAATGACATAAAAATCCACTTCCGGGCCCACTTGGTGTGTGCTTGGGCTGAGCAATGAAGCAATTTCGTGTAGAGACTCTTCTTGGAGTTAAACGCCAGCTTTTATGCCAGTTTGGGCGTTTAACTCCCATTTGGGTGCCAGTTCCAGCGTTTAACGCTGGGATTTCTTGAGGTGACTTTGAATGCCGGTTTGGGCCATCAAATCTTGGGCAAAGTATGGACTATCATATATTGCTGGAAAGCCCAGGATGTCTACTTTCCAACTCCGTTGAGAGCGCGCCAATTGGGCTTCTGTAGCTCCAGAAAATCCACTTCGAGTGCAGGGAGGTCAGAATCCAACAGCATCTGCAGTCCTTTTCAGTCTCTGAATCAGATTTTTGCTCAGAACCTTCAATTTCAGCCAGAAAATACCTGAAATCACATAAAAACACACAAACTCATAGTAAAGTCCAGAAAAGTGAATTTTAACTAAAAACTAATAAAAATATACTAAAAACTCAACTAAAACTACCAAAAACATACTAAAAACAATGCCAAAAAGTGTATAAATTATCCGCTCATCAAGCCCAAGTGTGAATTTGCTTTCCAATTCAGCATTGATTCAAAAATATTCAATGATATATGGCTGAATTTTTGTGATGACTAACTGGGCTAGATTAATATTGTTACTACAAGCCCAAAGAGTGCTTCCTATGTTTGATCCAAAATCCATCAGGAAAGCAATTGTTACTAGTTGGGCCAAGAATAAACCTTATTGCAACCAAGCCCAAAATTATAGTATGCTTCCATGCTTTACCCGAATCCATGAAGCAAAGCCTTAATGCTTCCAACGGATTCCAATTCACTCTTTTGAAGGATTTGAAATTTAATTAAACTAGCATGGGGAACATGAGAGAGAAAGTGTGATTGACATGATGGTGATCATAATGATACACGCCACTCTAAGCTAGGGAAGTGGGACTTTAATTTCACTTTGTTATTACCCATTAGTTTGAGTTCAAATTTCTCTATCCTCTCTCTTACCTCTGCTTCTTCTCTTCGGTTATTACACAGGAAGCCATGGAAGCTATTTGGAGCTACCAAAAGGAAAGGGAAGCAAGCCTAAAGACCATCGAATTGATGGCACGAAAAAGAAAAAGAAAAGTATGATGTGGCTGAGATTATCACCTAATCTGGTAAGATTTGGTGAGGTAATCTCGGATCCTTCATACTCAAAAAGAAGGATGAAGATTCGGCCAGTAGAGAAGATCCTTGAAGGCATGGCTTGTCTTTGGTTCTGCTCAACCACCACAGGAAGTAGCTAGAGTGGCAAAGTGATGGTTGAGGCAGAGATTGAAGCAGATGAAGTCATCATCATCATGAAGCATCAAGGGCCAGAAATCCATCTTGGAGAGGAAGCCAAGGATGGAGCGCTCGTATTGATGAAGAGTGATGATCAAGGAAGGACTAGAGGTAATTGCATGTTGGATTTTGCATGGTTATCTCTTCTCTCTCTATGTGGCCGAACTGGTTCTGTTTGTTGAAGGAGGAAGAAGTTGGTTTGGGTGTTAGCTTCAAGTGTGAAGGCTTCCCTCTTCTTTAAAAAGAGAGAACAGTCACTGTTTGGAGCAAGGAGTAAGATTTGAGAGTGCAAGGCACAGAGTTCTCAGAGCTACCTAAGCTAGCAGTTCTCTTCTCCTTCAATGTTTTCTGTTTAGTATTTTTCTGTTTAATTTTGTCATGTCTTGAGTCTCATGGAAAAAGGCAAACAGTGAGGTTTGTATGAAAAAGCCATAGAGCGGAAAAAGGCAAAGAGTGCAAAATTAAAAGAAAAAGCCATAGATGTCTTAGAGTTCCTTTGTACATCTGTGTTGTGTTTCATGATTCTGTGGGAATCCCCTTGTAAGTTGGGTTAGCACTTTACAAGTTGTAATCTGGATGATTATAGTGAAATTCCATCATTGTTGTGATGGAGACTGGATGTAGGCTGCACTGCACTTAGCAGCTGAACCAGGATATATCTGGGTGTTATCTTCTCTCTCTTCCTACTTCAATTCTGGTTTTTACTGTTCGAGATGAAAAATCAAAAATGTCTCGTGTCAAATGACGAGACAAAATGAAAATGTCTCGTGACTAGGAACGAGCTAAAAACAGAAAAGCTTTCTCTAAGTCCAGCAAGTGTCAGCAAGCAAAAAAGGGGCTAAGATTCAACCTCCCTTCTCTTAGCCACTGAAACCATCAGGGATGGTTTGGTTTGAAACTGTTTGAGAAGACCGAGAATTCTTAACTATTGATTGATGCTGTTGGTTGAAGTCGGTTTAAATTGTGATTTATAGGATTGGTTGATTGGATTCTGAATTTTGTAATTTCCTTGGGTTGAGTGTTGTTGTTGTGATAGTGGTTATTGGAAGTGATTTAACTGATTAACAGATGTTTGGTTTCGTTTGGTTGGGACCCAAAAAGGGTGGCAGAATCCGAGTTTTAGAGGAGATACTGCCGAAATTTTATAAAATTATAAATTTTGTTTTAAGTAATCGTTTAAAAAGATTTAGTTCTTAAACGTTATTTATTTAAGATTGATTTATTTCGAAAAGAAAGAATTATGTTTTGGATTGAGATTGTTGATTAACGGAAAGAAGGACGATGAGGATTAATTTGAAATATGATTTTTGATTAATTTGGAAGTGGGATATGGATTGACGAATGATGATGATATTAAGAATGGCTTAGATATTGATGAATGATGAATGAATTATTTATATGGCTTATGAATTTGAAATATCTGAGATACGAGGTTCCCTGGATTAAGTGTCGTGGCTTGCCACCACGTGTACCAGGTTGAAAACTCGATACTTTGTTGACCCTACGACGTAAGTGTGACCGGGCACTATATAATTTCCCGGGGGAGTCATGTGACAATTAGAAATGGGGAGAAATACAAATCTTCAAAGGGAGTACTCTATACTCTAATTCTTTGATTTCTTTCCATTTCAATTTTAATAATGTTTGTCATCAAGGGGGAGATTGATGAGTTTGGAAAACTCTAAATTAATATTTGTGATGACTAAACATTATTAATATAATTAATTGCAAAATCAATTTTGGATTGAATGTTGATTAAAATAATTTTGCAATGCATGTTTATTTGGGCCGAGCAGAAAAGAAAAATTATTGCAAGCCCAATATGCTTATAAGCATTCAGCCTTGTTGAATGTTTCCTATATCAAGTGGCTGAAGCAATTTGTGATCATTTAGGCCTGATTGAATCATTACCATAAGCCCAAACTAATATTTGCTAAAAAGACCAAATGCATGGTCCGAATCCATTTAGCAAAGAAAGTGGGGATTCACTGCAAATACTAGTTTGGCTCATTATTGCCGGGATAATGGACTACTTCTTCATATCCATCGTGCAATGCACGCAGTTATCGATAGACAGAAGAATCATGGTATGCACTTTCGTGTACTAGCTAAAGCGTTACGTTTGTCTGGTGGAGATCATATTGTCTATCGTTGGCCTCTATGGTAGAATCAGTCGGGGCCTGAGAGGCGGTGGTTTACCCTGTGAAGTTCCCTTGCTTCCAATGGATTTATTTATTCACCATGTGATGGAATTCAAAATTCATTAAAGTTAAGTTAATACATGGGAACTATGAGAGAGAAATTGTCAATTGATTTGATGGCTTCTTTAATGCTGCACGCCACCAAGAAAGAAAGGGAAGTGGACATTTAATTTGCTTTATCAAAATCCATTAGTTAATGTTCAAATTTTTCTTTCTTCTCTCTCAACTTTCTTCATCTCTTTTCGGTCTTTACAGAGCCAGCCATGGAAGCTACATTGAGCTACCGAAAAGAAGGAAAGGCACGCAAAAAGACCATCACAATGATGGCAAGAAAACATAAAAGATGTAGTGGCTGAGATTCTTATCACTTATGGTAAGATATGGTGATGAAATCTTGGCTTCTTCATACCAAAAATGGTTGAAGAAGATTCGGCCAGCAAGGTGAAGATCCTTGGAGGGATGACTTGTCTCTGATTTTGCTCAACTACCACAGGAAGTAGCTAGGGTGGCTATGTGATGGAAGAGGCAGAGATTAGAGCAGATGAAGCTATCATCATCATCATGAAGCATCAAGGGCTAGAAATTCATCTTGGAGAGCAAGCCAAGGATGGAGCGCTCAGATTGATGAAGATTGATGACCAAAGAAGGACTAGAGGTAATTGCATGTTGGGTTTTGTATGAGTTATCTCTTCTCTCTTTCTGGCCGAACCGGTTCTGTTTTGAAGAAGAAGAAGTTTAGCTTGGTTTATTTGGTTTCAACCGTGAAGGCTTCTCCTTATAAGTAAGGGTGAACAGTCAGGGTTTGATTCAAGGAGAAAGAAGTTAGAGTGCAAGGCACAGGGTTCTCAGAGCTACCTGAGCTAACATTTTTTCTTCTCCTTCAATGTATTTTGTTTTGTATTCTTTTGTTTAATTTTGTCATGTCTTGAGTCTCATGGAAAAAGGCAAACAGTGAGGTTTGTATGAAAAAGCCATAGAGCGGAAAAAGGCAAAGAGTGCAAAATTAAAAGAAAAAGCCATAGATGTCCTTAGAGTTCCTTTGTACATCTGTGTTGTGTTTCATAATTCTGTGGGAATCCCCTTGTAAGTTGGGTTAGCACTTTACAGTCTGTAATCAAGAAGATTATAGTGAAATTCCATCATTGTTGTGATGGAGACTGGATGTAGGCTGCACTGCACTTAGCAGCTGAACCATGATATATCTGGGTGTAATTTTCTCTCTCTTCTACTCCATTTCTGTTTTCTACTGTACAGGAGCTAAAACTGAAAAATATCTCGTGCCAAGTGATGAGACAAAAATAATAGTCTTGTGGCTAGGAACGAGACAAAAATAAAAAAGTCTCCAGAAGTTGCTTCAAAGACCAGCAAGTGTTCTGAAGTAAAAAGGGGCTAAGATTCAACCCCCCTTCTCTTAGCCACTAAAGACCATCAATTGGTATCAGAGCTTGGTCTCAAAGAGATCAAGCTTTGCAGCTTGGAGAAAAGATCTAGATGGCAGAAAGCAGTGGCTCAAATCTGGTGTCATACAACCTTACAGAAGGACAGTCAAGCAACAGACCGTCTCTTTTCAATGGGAAAAACTACACCTATTGGAAGGATAGAATGAAGATCTTTGTGCAAGCAGTAGACTACAGACTATGGAAGATTATCCTGGAGGGTCCTTAATTTCCAACCACCACAAGTGCAGAAGGAGTAGTTTCTCTCAAACCTGAAGCAACCTGGACCGAAGAAGATAGAAAGAAAGTAAAGTTAAATGCCAAGGCTGTAAATCTACTCAACTGTGCTATCAGCTTCGAGGAATACCGACGGGTATCACGATGCACAACGGCAAAGGAAATCTGGGACAAACTGCAAATCACTCATGAAGGAACCACCATTATGAAGAAGACTCGAATAGACATGTTGAACAGAGATTATAAAATGTTTGCAATAAAGGAAGGAGAATCTATTGATGAACTGTTTGAATGGTTCAACACCATCATTGTTGGCTTGGATGCTATGGGAATAACACATTTTGATTCTGTGCTTGTGGGAAGAGTGTTGAGATGTCTCACTAAAGAGTGGGAAACAAAAGCTTTAATCATTTCTGAGAGCAGTAGTTTAGATTCCATGACATATGATGATCTGAGAGGAAACTTACTTGCTTTTGAAAATACTTATTTGAAAAAAGATTCAAAAAAGAAAAGAATTACTTTTGCATCTGTGACTAACCCCCTGGATGATGAATCCAGTGATAATTCTTCTGAAAATGAGTTTGTGTTGTCTGCCAAAAAATTCAAGAAAATGATGAAGTCCAAGGAGAAAGGCAAAGGAAGCAGCTTTAGAAAACAAAGAAAGGATCTCAGGAAGGTTACATGCTACAACTGTAAAGAAATCGGGCATTTCAAGTCAGATTGCCCTAAGTTGAAGAAATAAGAGAAGCCAAAAGGAAGAAAGAAAAAAAGGGGCTGATGGCATCATGGGAGGACTTGGAAAATGACTCAGACAGTGATGAAGAATCCGAGACCAAGTCACAACCATGTCTCATGGCAGATAACATTGAACAGGTAGTCTTTCACAACCCTAACACTGAAGATCTTCATCTTATGATAGATCACCTTTCTGAAAAAATAAAATGTTTTTTACTTGATAACCAAGATCTTGAATAACAAATCACCATCCTCAAAGTTGAAAATGATTTTCTCAAAGAAAAGCTAAGGGAGGCCGAAACTGCTACAGAACTTGTTGAAGAAAATAAGCAATTAAAAGCTCAACTTAAAAGCTATGAAAGTAACCATTCTGTTGTTGCATATGTAAACTATTTTAAAGAAAATGAAGAGTTGCAAAAAAGGATCAAAAACCTTGAAAATGACCTAGCCAAGTTCACTCAAAGTTCTGAAAATTTAAATCAAATTTTGGCTAGTCAAAAACCACTTTTTGATAAAGCTGGCTTGGGGTTTCAAAAGACTTTCAAATTTGTTGAAAAACCTTGTTTTGGAAATATTGCTTCATCTTCTAATGACACAAGGTTTCAAAACCCAACCTACTTTAACAAAACAGCAACTCCAAGGTTTTGTAGACTATGCAACCGAAATGGCCACTTTCCCATTCAATATTTTTTTGGTGAAAGGATGATTGGTGATAAAATTTGCAAAGTTATTTTTTATTATAATGGACTAGGACATAAGAGATGGTTTAACGTGAAAGGATCCAAGAAGATTTGGATACCTAAGGTCACTTGAGCTTGTTTTGTAGGTGTGCCTAGCATCCAAACGGAAGGAAAATATGTGGTACATGGACAGCGGATGCTCTAGGCACATGACCGGAAAGACAACCTTCTTCATAAAACTTGATGAGTATGATGGAGGACTTGTCACTTTCGGTGATGATGGAAAGGGAAAGATAGTGGCCATTGGAAAAGTTGGTAAAAGCTTTTCATCTTGTATAAATGATGTTCTTCTTGTAAATGGTTTGAAACATAATTTACTTAGTGTAAGCCAATTGTGTGATCTAGGCTTTAAAGTCATTTTTAGAAAGTTTGTATGTTTGGTTGTTTGTGAAAAAATTGGGGATATTTTATTTGAGGCTAAAAGATGCAATAATGTGTATAGATTGACTCTTGAGGACTTGAAAGAACAAAATGTAACATGTTTTACTTCTCTTGAATCTGAAAAATGGCTATGGCATAGAAAGTTGGGTCATGCTAGTATGTACCAAATTTCTAAGCTAGTCAAGAAAAATTTGGTGAGAGAAATTCTAAGTATCAAATTTGATAAGGATCTTACTTGTGATGCTTGTCCATTAGGCAAACAAGTAAAATCTTCTTTTAAACCAAAAGATGGAATTTCCACCAAAAGGCCATTAGAGATGTTACACTTTGATCTTTTTGGTCCAACAAGAACTCAAAGTTTAGGAGGTTAATACTATGGTCTAGTGGTGGTAGACGATTACTCTAGATTTGGTTGGGTACTTTTTCTTGCTCATAAAAATGATGCTTTTCATGCTTTCTGTTCCGGGGGTTACCTGAAACTGTAGGTCGATCTCGGACGAGATCTTCTGTACTGGTCGGAGCGGTTGCGTCTGACTTGTTGGACTTGGTGGTGGTGCTGATCCTTCATCACCGGAGGGTGGGGGTACCTGCAAGGGACTCCGATGCTTAAGTTAGCAAAGGTATTAAGCAGGTTTTTAGTAGAATCAGAATATGAATTATACCTGGGTGCTCCAGTATATTTATAATAGTGTGGAGTGACCTTCTTTAGATAAGATAAGTTAGTTATCTTATCTTATCTTTATCTTTGAGCGAGGTCATCTTATCTTTAAGGGAACTGCCTTTATCCCCATAGGCTTGGGCTGCCCTTGGATTTGGGTCGTGTTCCTCTGTTTGGGCCTTTTAATGGGCTTTCCTAGTAGTTGGGCCGAGCTCTCAGAGGAGAGGTCAAATTGTCCTGACCTGAAGAGGTCGGTCGCTTTGTCGGTAGAACATCCCGGGTCGGACAGCTCGACCTAATGTATGAACACTTTCTCAACCCTTTGCAAGAAAATTCAAAATGAGAAAGATTTAAAAGTGGCCCACTTGAGAAGTGATCACCGAAAGGAATTTGAAAACCAAGACTTTGAAAAATTCTATGATGACTTTGGAATTGCTCATAATTTTTCATGCCCTAGAACACCTCAACAAAATGGGGTTGTTGAAAGAAGAAATAGAAGCCTTCAAGAGATGACTAGGGCTATGTTATGTGAAAATGAGGTTCCAAAATTCTTATGGACTGAAGCTGTAAACACAGCATGTTACATTTTGAATAGGACCATTATTAGAAAAGGGTTAAAGAAAACTCCTTATGAGCTATGGAAAGGAACCCCTCCAAATCTTAAGTATTTTCCATGTTTTTGGATGCAAATGTTTTGTACTAAACAACAAAGAAAATATTGGTAAATTTGATCCAAAATCATATGAGGGAATGTTTGTTGGATATTCCACTACTAGCAAGGCCTATAGGATTTATCTCAAAGAACATAGGACCATAGAGGAATCCATACATGTGACTTTTTGTGATTCTAATTCAATTCCCAGTACTGTGATAAATGATGACACATATTGTGAAAAAGTTATCAAGAAAGCCAGTGGTGAAAATCCCAAGTCTGCTCAAAATAAAGAATCTACCAGTCCAGTTTTGTCTCGTCAGATTGGAGGAGATATTTCCATTTTATCTCCTGAGCCAGCACGAGAAACTGAAACAGTAAGACCCACAGAAACTCATCAAAGCTCAACACCACAAAGGAAGCCTAGAGAATGGAAGTTCATCAGGGGTTATCCTCATGATTTTATCATTGGTGATCCCTCTCAAGGTGTAACAACAAAATCCTCAACCAAAAGGCAATCCGAACCAAGAAATCTTGCCTTCTTGTCACAAATGGAGCCAATAATGTGAGACAAGCTCTTGAAGATCCATCATGGGTCAAAGCCATGCAAGAAGAGCTTGCTCAATTCGACAAGAATGAGGTTTGGACACTAGTACCTCATTTGGATGGTAAGAAGGTAACAGATACTAAGTGGGTTTTTTAAAAAAAAAACTTGGTGAGGATGGACAAGTTGTTCGTAACAAGGCTAGATTAGTGGCCCAAGGTTACGATCAAGAAGAGGGAATAGATTTTGATGAGTCGTTTGCTCCGGTAAAAAGGGGCTAAGATTCAACCCCCCTTCTCTTAGCCACTAAAGACCATCAGTTAGGTTCTCACCCCCCTACAGCTTTACCTTTTTCAGGAACTGGCTGAAGCATTATGAAGCGTTATACTGGGTTTGCCTTATATGTTGTTGTATTAATTAGATTATTTTCTTCCCTCATCTTTGTTATTACAAGTTTGTAAGAGGGATAGGAGTTGTATGTTTTATATGTATATTATATTATATGATATTATGTAAGGAGTCTTGTATATGAATCTATGCCTGCTTGATTTTTTTCTTAAGATAAAGTATTTATTTCCGGTTTTCAGAGAAAATAGCGATACGGTATTGAGTCACAGGCTCCTATTTTAATATTAAGTATATAAAGTAGTCGTAATACTTTTTGCTATCAGAGTAGCGCAGCCGGAAGCGTGACCATCTGATAGTGAGGGTGTTACATCATGCGTACGCATGGGTGTAAAAATTGACAAAGTCGCGTACGCGGGGGTGTTGAGCAGAGAACATTTTTTGCATACGCATGCCCTGTGTTTTTCAGAAAAACTGTTAAGTCTGTAGAAATCAATTTTACACACCCAGAAAAACTGTTAAGTCTGTAGAAATCAGTTTTACACACCCAACTTCGAACTCGCATAACTTTTTTGTAAAAAATCATTTTCATTCCGTTCTTTGAACGTTATAAACTTCACGGACCCAATTTTCTTTCAAAACATGGTTTACAAAATTTAAGGGTCCAGAAACCAAATTATGGCCTGCCAAAGTTAGTCGAAAATAAGCTTTTACCAAAGTTTATGAAATAAATATCTAGTTTTCCAAGATTCTCAATTTCAAACTACTAATTTCACAACCAAAACAATTCCAATTTCTCCTACATCTTTTTTCAATTATTCCACACCTAATTGCTAAATTCAATTCACAATCCACCATTTTCAATCTTCATCAAACCTCATCAACATCAACAATTATCATCATTTTATAATCATCAAATCATACTCTAAATATAACTCACTCAATCTTCATTCATAATTCATATGCCACATACACAATTCAATCAACAATTCATTCAATTCATCCCTATATGAAGGTTTTCTAGCCTAAGTTTTCACATGACATTATACATTAACTACAAGAAACTAAAACCATACATTGGCCGATTCCTCCTTAAGCCAAAAAAAAAAACACTGAGCTAGCTTCAAGTTTCAAAGACTCCAAATCAATCCTAATAAATTCCAACCACCCAACCCTGAGTTTCAAGCGCTCCAATTCACTGGTTCAACACCAAATTCAACATAATTTCAATCTAATTCATACAATTCATAAAAATTAGTACTATGATTCACAAAATTGGACAAATCACAAGGATTTAGAGTTTATTACTTTATTTACATTACCCATTGATGATTGGAATAAAACTCAGCAATTATCTTATGTTAGATTGCACCTAAACCACTAAAATCATCAAAATCTCTCAAAATCTAAACCAAAAACATAAAAAAGAGGGAAATAGAGAACTGGACACGAAAATCAAAGATCCTTACCACTCTATTTGTTTAGAATCGAAGAGCTCGACGAAACAAACGCGTAGCCGCAAACATTGCACCGATCGGACTTCGAATTGAAAGTTATGAGATAAACAAGAGAAGAGTGAATAGTGGACTAAGGGTTTGGCTCCTCCTTCCCAAACTGAGCGTGTTTCATCATTAATGAAGGGGAGAGGAGGCTGGATTAGAATTTTATACTTTTATATGTTAGACTTGGGTCTAATTTAGATCCGGTTCAATCGGTTTGATTCGTCGGCTTAATTTTGAATCAAAATTTTTAAAATTGATGTTAAAATTCATATTTTTTAAATATTTTAATTTTTTTAATTTATAAAATGTAAATTCCTTAATTTCTTAGACGCATAATTAATTTATTAATTAATTCCTTACTATTTTTCAGGGTTTTACACATTTTGTAAAGCTATAAAAGCTATATTATTGTGATAAAATAATTAGTTGTGAGTGAATATATGTCAATTATTGTGAAACCCATTTGTCTTTGAGATACATGACTTTTGTTTAATTTCCCATCATAGCATGTAACCTAGAATGGCTTCTATACATGAATGCTCTTGTTTTGCAACAAAGGAGCCGTAGAAGAAGATGATGACACAGAGTCACATCTTCCATTATTTTTCTCATCTACCATCTTTTCTTCTTGATCCTGCCCCCATATCACGCCATAAAACCCAAGAGCTATAACACCAGCTCCAATTATGCTACATATAAACCAAAGAGAATAGTAATAAGTATTATAAAATTTATTTCATCATAATGATGAATAATAAAATTAAAACTTGAATAATAATTTGTAGTACATAGATACCTTCCTAGATAGAGCGTGTCCTTAAGAAATGTGACCCCCATGGCAAGTGAAATTACCATCCCCAAAGGATTGAACATAGCAACATACACAGGTCCTCTTTTTCTACATGCCCATATATGCACAATGCTACGCAATGACACAACAAATGTTCCCTGCATACCAATTTACTTTAGTTTCTCGCATTCATCAAATTCAATTTAATTTGTACATTACATTAAATAAATTAGCTTACTGAATACACTATAGCTATCAACTCTGTGTCAGGTTTGAGCAACCATGCTTGTGCACTTGAGTCAACAATGAGAGCTACTATACTTGAAAGGATGATCACAAAACTACAAGAAATTGTTGCTACCATTAACTCTTCAGGGTAATCCTTGATAATCCATGTCTACATTCATTTTTATATAACTGTTATTAGAAAATCAAATCAGAGCAGTGTGCAATGTCTGAATGATAATGAGGTTAATTAGTTAGTTATTCAATCACCTTGACAATGAAGACGAGCGAAAGACAGAAGCTGCCGGCCGAAAGAAGGAAGCCTCCGAGCACCCAATCCGATGGTTCAGGAATTAAGTTTTCACCCGAGACGACGATGTTATGCGTCGGACCACGGTGACTTGTTAATGGGAAGCCTTCGTGTAGGGTCACCACCAATGCCCCTACAATTGAGACCACAGTGCCTATGCTTTTTGCCTTGCCACTCCGTAGTTTCATGTTAAGCTTTTCCAACCTGAAAGAATGGATGCACATAATTACATAACACTTTGTGACTTAGAGCTTTACACCCTTTATATTTTGCAAGAGTTTCTATGGTACCAAACTACCAACCATAGCTAATAATTAGTTACAGAATAATATCTTCGATAGTCGCAAAATATTTGTAGCAGGACAATTCAATTTTCAAAAAAAATGTAATTATCACTTTAATTTTTAACCTTTTATTTTGTTAGATATATTAATTCTCATGTCAAATTTTGACAAAAAGTTAAACAAAATAGTCTTATATTTGTTGTTATTAATAAAAGATATAATAGTTTCTAAAAATGTTTAAAAGTCTTATATTAGTCGCTTCGTATAGATGAACAATCTGATGTGAAACTGTTTTTTTAATAAAATAAAAATTTTGAAACTGATTTGGTGATTAAAATTTGTTAAAAACTAAAGTTATAAACTAATTTAGAGTATTTCTCTTCGATATAATACATTTTATACAATATGATTTAGAGTAAAGTATCGTTTGAGGCAAGTCGCAAAATTATCCGTAACATTTAAATCATTCTATTTAAATATCCAATATTTCAAAATCATCTCAATATTATTCTATAGTTAATGATTTGTTATTAAGAAAATTGCCAGTAAGACAAAATTAAGACGATTTTGAAATGTTAAAGACTTAATTAGGATAAAAATATTGAAGAAAAAAATAATATATTATTCTTAGAAGAATTATCAAATCAACTAAAATGGTAGTAAATTTTAATAGAATGAATTGCATTATGAATTCAAAATTTTTACTCATGCTTGTAAAATAACCCGTAAATAAACTTCAAAAAAAGAAAACAAAATATAGTATATATATAATAAAGTATAAATTATATCTTTTTGTTTTTAATATATTAATTTTTTATGTTTAATTTAATTAAACGTTATTTTTAACTTTAAATAAATTTTATTTTTTTATTTTTTACGATAGATAATTATTCAATTTATTATTTTCTCTTAATCAAAAATAAATTTATTTAGAATAAAAATAATGTGAAGAGTAAAATTAAAAAACTAAATTTATTTAGAATGAAAATAACGTGATTAAGAATATTTTACTTAGATTAATTAAACAAATAATTTTGAATAAAATTTAATTGATTAAAAAATTAATATTATTAGAAGATAAAATTAAATTTTATTTTAAATTAAAAATAAAATTTAATTAAATAAAACATTAAAAATATTTGATACGTTGCAGACAAACATGTATAATTTATACTCTATTATTATATATGTACTATTTTTTTTACAAATTTATGTATTAACCATTCTATAAATATTCTATGATGAGTAAAAATATTTAAGAATAAAATTTAAAAAATAAATTTACTTACAATAGAACTAATATGATTAAGAGTAATTTACTTAGATATAATAAAAAAATAATTAAATAACTATATATTATAAAAAAATTAGTATTATTAATAATGTATCATTTTTATCTCCTAGCATTTTCATTATATTTTAATCCATAGTATTTTAAAATTGTCTCAATTGAATAATCTTTTTTTATATATATCTTTTATGAGAAATAGATACATAGAGAAGATTATCATAAAGAATTTTATAAAAAACTCTAATAATACTAGAAATTAGTTACTAAATTAATTATTATGTGTTTGTATATTTATCGATATTTCATGTAACTTTTAAAATAATTAATCAATAAAATAAATAAATTTATCATAAATATCAAATATATTTTTGTTTTGTATTTTCTTTTGTACTTTGCTATAAAATAAACTTAATTTGATTATATTATAAATTAGTAGTTAATGTCAGATATGATATATTTAGTTTATTGAAAGTTTGAAACACAATAAAATGGAGGGTATGTAATTATTGACAAACCGGGAAATGAGAGCAACAATATAGGTAAAAGCTGGAGTGAGATCCACCATAGCTGAAGCCAATGTAGGAGAGCTATATCCAATACCAGTATACATCAACGTCTGTTCACAACAGCTATCACAAAAACACCCCACCACATAATCAAATCCAAATTCACACATACCTAATTCTGAAATTATTGTCAAATTCCCATTTTGAAATAAATTATAAATTTCTACTCCTAAAGTTGAAATGTTAACAAATTAAAAATTTGTTTCCTATGCTTTTTGTAAATGAAAATATATTGATAATAGAGTAAAGTATCATTTTTGTCTCTAGGGTAAATTTTATTTGTGTCTCTAATACTTAAATTGTCCTGTTTATATCCTTAAATTTATAAAAGTAATTCAATGTTATCCTATCGCCAATTATACTAACAAATCAGATTGTATTTTTTTAATTTTTTTCACTTGAATGTATTCATTTTCAATTAGGTCTCACTTAGATGTGTTTAATTTTAATATTGTATCTACTATTTGTGTTTAGATTTAATTATCTCCTTAAAAAGTGAATATGTGAATGTTGTAAGATTAGTTTCAACTTTTGATGAGTTATTATATATTCGGAGTAGATTATTGGTTCTGTCCCAAATATTTGTATTCTAATTTTAAAAAGAGATTTTTCAGAACTCAAAATAAAGCTCATAATCTGTAATTGACGACAGGATAACATTAAATTACTTTTTACAAACGTTAGAGATACAAATAAGATAATTTAAACTTTAGAGATACAAATAGAACTTATCCAAAACGATAATAAATAAAAACGTTAATTTACTCTTGATAATATTTCTTGAAGTAGTGGTATTTAAGCAATTAGTTTTTAAAATAGTAAATAAGCATTGTGATGTCGGTTAAACATACCTAACCATGCTAAGAAGAAATATTCTGGAGACAACTGCCCTTGTGATTGGTAGGAAACCTCTCTTTCTATGATTTTGAAGTGGCAAAGAAGAAGAGAAAAAGAATAAAGTGTCATTAAATCAAATACTAGAGTCCAACTACATGTGAAAATTCAAATGTAGTCGTCTTTGTTTGTTAAATTATTTTAATAAATTTGACTAAATAATTTTTTAATAATTTTTAATTATTAACTTCATAAAAAATTCACTTAAAAATAATATAGCAAATGGGAAAAATAATTAAATAAATTAGAACCTGTAATAGATAAAGGCAGAAGGTAGAAGGAAACAGAGGGCCATGGCATTTGAATACACAACGAAAACAAAGTCACTCATTCCTTTGGCTGTGGCTTCTTTGATTAATGTGTTCAAACCCACTTCCAAGCACTGAACTGTTACCATTAGTGTTGTCACTCCTGGAATCTTCATTGATTCTGTAATTTCTCTCTGCTCTCTTTAATTAATTCATCACTCCAACTTATTTTAATTTGTTTATACAAGTTCACAAATCAATATTACCTACTTATAGTTGATTTGAAATTCACGCAATCACGTTTATAGGAAGCTTCTGCTGTGTCGTAATGCTTTGTCTAAATTCCCAATTTACTCACTTTTTTTCAAGTACAATTCATAATGTACTTATCGTGGCCTTTGAATATACTCTAATTAAGTAGCCAAGATATCTTTGGCCACTAACACAGTAACACCTAATTGAGAAATGCTTTCAGTCTAATTTTAATTTTTTATTAAATGAAGAAATGAGAAATCTTACTTTATACATGTAGTGATGTAGAAATAAAGTATTTATCAATAAATCATTTTCCTTTCGTTTCTTTATTTTTGGTTAAGTATCTTCTATTAATAAATCAATGATCAAATTAATTGAAGCTAAACAATTTGAATATAAATGATATAAAAAATATTTTATATACACTAAAAATCAACTATTAAATTAGCTAATTATATAAAATATATATTAAAATATAAAACATATATTAAAAATAAGTTAAATAATATATATATTTATACACAAATATATTATAACTGATTTTTAGTGTGAATATAGTATTTTTGTAAATGGTATAGTTGGTTCTAAAGTCGTAATCCATTAAGATTATATCTTTTCAAAAAAAATTTACATTTACACATTTCAGTATTTTTCATCTCCAAAACTTACCAAGAGTACCATAAAAACTTGTAAACATCGAATCTCTTAATATCCGTATCAACACTACCTTCATCATTTTTTAAATTTCGATGCGATTCCACTTGACAGCATAATAAGATGTTGATGGATTTCCACTAGTTATTACTACGCGGTGTTTTTTTGCAAGAGGGGAACATTATTATTACAAGATGCTGATTCCAAGTAATGAATGTCAATCTTGTCCTCTTGAGCAGCCTTTCCCCACATCACAACATAAAACCCTGCTACAATTATAACCGCACCAACCAAACTGCACAGATACATGTTGGAATTCACTTAAGAAAGAGATCAGATAAGAAATACTTGAATTTGAATTTGAATTTAGGTACCTTCCAAGGTAAAAATGATCCCCCAAGAAGATTGCACCCATGAAAACAGTGAAGATGATTCCCACTGGCTTAAACATGGAGCAAAACAGAGGCCCTGCTCGTCTTACGCACCATGTCAATAAGATGAACCGTATCACGTTTGCGCCTATTCCCTATACACATTACACCAACAACCATCTTAAGTGTATACAAAAATTCAGTCACCAAATCAGCTACTTGAATAAAATATATATTAGAATACAAAATACACATTAAAAATAAATTAAACAGTACATATAGTTATATACAAAAATATACAGTAACTGATTTAGGAGCTCATTTTTGAAAAAAATCACGCTTTGGGTGTGAGATTGTTTGTTACCTGATATAGCATGGCAAGCCAACCTGTATGAAGCTTGAGCAACCATGCCTCTGCATCTCTAACCGCAAACAACGCAAATAATGCACACTCCAACGTTGAAAATAAGCTCTGGAAGAACACCATCACCATTAATTCAGGGCATTTCTTTGCAATTGAAGTCTGTAACCATATCATTATTATCATGTGTGTGAATGTAATTAAGTAAAATAAAAGCAACATATATACTACATAATTGAGTAGTGTTGTTTGTGTACTAATTAATTAACCTGATAAATATACCAAAGGGCACCTAAGAAAGAATCACAAGCACAGAAGAATCCTCCTAAGATCCAATTCACTTGCTGTGAAAATTGAAGTGAGAGTGTGGTGGACTGTGTATTATTCAAGATTGCTGGACCCTTGAAAAATATCACAACAAATGCTCCTCCAATTGACACTGCAGTGCCTAACACTTTAGCTTGAGTCCTCAAATCTCTCCAACATGCTTCTTCCATCCTAAACCATTCAATCATTTTTATGTTACAATTAATTACAATACAGTACTATCATCCGTCTAGAGAGAAATGCTATGAGCCATCAGAATTTATTATTTTTGACCAACACTTAGTTATCAACTCAATTTATTTAGTCTAATTTATTTAGTTTAATAATTCAACAACATACTTTATCTCATACTTTTAAACATTAGTGATTAACTAATGGCCAAAAACAATAAATTCTGATAACTTTTTAATATTTCTTGTCTAAAAGACACTTAACGTATAATTTTTTGGTATACTAATTACAAAAGATGTCTTGTTAATGTTATTTAAAATATATTCATCATTTAAGAATGAATATTTACTTTTTTTATGAGATTGTACCACAAATAATTACTTACACGGGAATTTTTCAAGAATCTAATGCAACCAGCAGGAATAATGTTCAAAATAACATAGAATTAGGTACAAATAAAATTACTCTAATAAAAGTTGTGGCGCTCAAAAAAAAACAATCCGAGAAGATAAGAATACACGGTACCTGAAAATAAGAGCTAATAGAAAAGTGAAAGCAGGTATGAGGTTAAGCATGGCGGAAGCAAGAGTCGGTGAGCTAAGTTCTATGCCAACGTAACTCAATATCTGCCCTGAGCATCTGCACCGTTAAAACAATAATAGAAATCAATGGAACCAAATTTGTGTATATGTATATGTACGTAGAATGTAATAAATTGTAATTAAATGGTTTCCTTTTTTGGTAAGATTAACATATACAAATACCAACCCAATCAAACCAAGCAAAAAGAAGCTCCATAGTGAGGAGAACGTGAGCGTAGTAGTACCCTCATCAGATCTGCTAAGGACAAAAAAACGAAAATTAAAAGACCGTAGAAAATGCTAATTCATATATATAATTAAGGAAGGAATTGATTATTTAATAAGAAATTGTTAAAGAACCTGAAGTAGTGAAGGATTGGAAAGGGGAGGAGGAGGAAGGTGGAGATGAAGTAAGAATAGAGAAGCATGACATACTTATTCATTCCATCACTCATAGCGGCTTTGTTTATCACCATTCCCCCACTCTGTGACATAACAACCATCACCATTCCCACAAATGGGAACACATTTTTGTTCACCATTCTTTCTTTCTCTTGCTTGTTTGTTTTGTTCAATCTTAATCACACTACTTATTCTTCTTGATAGGCTATACGTGACAAAAAAGACACATTTTGCCTTGCTTCTTAAGAAGGGAACTACTCTATGTGACTATGACTCCAGTTATTATGGTTTGCACGGCGCAATTCGCGTTGATTGCGACTATATATGCCATATAAATAAATAAATGCATAATTCATGAATAGTTTTAAGCTTTTAATTAAAGTAAAAGATTAAGGTATTTCATGTGAAGTTAATAGTTGAAAATTATTAGATGATAATTTAATTAAATTTATTAAATTATTTAATAATTCTTAACTATCAATTTCACATAAAATTAGGAATAAATCTATATTTTTAAATTTGTGGAGCAAGTGCCCCACTAATAACATTTTTAATATATATATATATATATATATATATATATGGCAACGGATTCCTTATTCCCACTTTTGTGTGGGAGTATTATTAACTATAGAAAAAATATTTACAAATAGAATTCCGTTTTTTTTGTTTCTGAAAGAACTAAAAATAAGACATTTACTCCTTTCATGTGTTTAGCTTTTTAAAATTCTCCGTTCTTTTTTAGCCAGTCTTTCGAAGAAAAGAGTCTCTGTTAGGGTTCTCTATCTCCTACACTCAGCATCAGCACCATTGGCTTTGTCAAAATTCTTTTCTTTGATGTCTTCATGTCAGCTACTACCCTCCCGTCGCACTACACTTTCGTTCGGTTTGTATTCTTGTTCTTCGCCATCGCGTTAATCTGCTAGGTTTTTCTAGTATCGTCGCAGATTCTATAATCCGTGGAAGGGTGTGTTGAGATTTTGGACCGATGTGCTGGCTGGTAGCTAAGTCTGAATGACAGGTCATTACCGTTACCGTTGAAACCTGAATGCTATTCAACCTTCCATACACATCAACATCACCGATCCATATATCTCCTTTCAATTACAACAAAAAATTCTACTTCGTTCTAAGCACTTGATTCTTCAAGTACGAATTTCTTAATCTCCCCCTCAATTTGTGTTATTCTGCAACCTTTTTCCACATCCCTTATCAATTTATGGTTTTATCGGAGTTTATTGTTCTCCCATATTGGATTCCACTTTGCTTATGTAGTTCCCAATCGCATGCACTTATTTGCAGGCTGAACCCTCTTCTTTCAATTTTAAGGATTATAGCGTATCATCTTTTCTGATTCTATTTTGCTAATTATTAATTTCTTGCTCTATTTTATTTGAGAGAACAATTGTCGTTACTCCCGTGCTTGTTCATAGGATTTGCTTCCATGGCTTTCGCTTTTAGTTCTGGGTTTTCGTATCCGTGAATTTAGTTATATTTGAACATACTGTCATCTGGACCAAATTGTTGTATGAATTCTGGGTATCAATCAATCATTTGGCTAATGCAAGTTTGATGTTGTTGATTTTAGGATAAAAAATATGTGGGATTGGGTTTTTGACTTTTAGGTACTATTATATGTTTAAACCATTTCAGATATGCAAAGAGTTGTTTGTGAAAAGGTATGGAAATGTCATTCACTTATTCAATAATAAAAAGAAGTGATATCTTGTATGGCAAATTGTGATTGAAACAATGTAATGTCTATTAGGTGAATTAGGTTTGAAATCATATTGCATTTTAGCTATCTCATAAAAAATATGGCCTTTATTCTCTTCGTTATGTCATTAATTTACATAGCTGCTGCTGCTACTGTTTTTGTTGTTTTAATATTGTATTGGACTTACCTAATGCTGATTTTAAATCACTAGATTTTCTTTCTCTGTGCTTATGCAGCAGGCACTATGATAGAATAAAACCAAACTTTTGAATATCAGTGTGGTTAGTTTACACCTTTATCTTATCTATGACAGCTTTGTTAGAAATTAGAATTGGTTTTGATTTAGTATTTTCTTCTGATTTAATATCCATATAGCATTATGGTAATGAGATTTCTTACTTTAGCCCTTTTTTTGTGTAACATGAGGTGAGTTGAAGATGGCAAACTTACTAGGATATTTGCATTCTTGCCTAAGCACGAGAAAACTTACCTTTTTGGCAATCTTAGTCTCTGGAGAATTGTCTTGCAAATTTTGGTCCATGTTTTCATTGTTAATAAATGCATCACATCTTATTGATAACGAAGTAATTGTTGCTTACCTAATTGCATCTGTGTTATGTGACAGGCATGTGCTTTGTATAATAATGGGTGACTGATGCTAAATGGTGAGATAAAGCATCTCTGTATTTATTTCTTGAAGATTTAAGGGAATGAGATGTTAATGTGACTGAACATTCTTGGTTTATTATTACATCTGGTATTTTGTTTTCTTGTAGCTATAACATATGTGCTACTCCCAATGCCTCTGCTGTTCTTTGCGGGGTCTAATGGTTCTTCTGTATTTTCTGAATATGATAGCAGGTAAAAGTTGTTATTATTCACGCATTAATGAAAAAACAATTTAAAAAGAAAAAAAAGATAAGATTGTATACCGAGCCAAGGTTATTAATAATTCAACTTTTCGTTTTGTGGTCTGATGAATGATGGAGTAACTAGGTGAATTTAGCCAAATTCTTGAGTGGATTCTCAACTGATGAGTTTGGAAAACTCCAAATTAAATTGATGATGATCAAGCATTATTAATATAATTAATTACAAAATTATTAATTTAAATTTTAATTCATATTTGCTAATAAATAATTATGTTACTTGTAGAATATGCTTTGGGCCGAAAAATAGCAAGTCCAATGGAAAGATAAAATTCAACCTTATGCAAAAATGTTTAATATATTGGCTGAATTATTGTTATGCATTATTAGGCCTAAAAATCTTTAAGTCAGCCCAATTGTTTCCTTGAAGTAAGACCAACAAAGCTTGGTCCAAAATTGAAAAAAAAAAAAGCTACATGCTTCCGCAGATACCACATCTTTCATTTTGTGGAATTCAAATTTTTGTTAAGTGGAGTTAATGCAAACATTAGAAACATGAGAGAGAAAATGCAATTGATTTGATGGCATCATTAATACTACACGTTATTAAGCAAAAGGAAAGTATGAAATAATTCATTTTGATTTCTTTGTTCAAATTCATTGAATACTTTTCTTTCTACTCTCTCTCTTCTCTCTCAAACTTTCGGTCACATCCATCAAAAATAGAAGCTAAGGCAAGTTATCAGAAAGAAGAAGAAGTTAGTAGCAAGGCCATTGTGATGATGGCATCAAGAAAAATAAATCTGAAGTATGGTGTGGCTGAGATCTTTACCACAAAAGGTAAGATGTGGTGAAGTAATCTCAAGCCTTCCATACCCGAAAATGGAAGAGATCCACTTCGGTCAGAGGAAGAAGATCCTTGGAAGCATGACTCGTCTCTACTTTTGATCAACCACCACAGGAGGTAGCTACTGTAGCTACGTGGAGGAAGAGGCAGAAGTTAGAGCAGATGGAGCTGTCATCATCAAGAACTCATCAAGGGCTAGAAATCTTTCTTGGAGTGCAAGTCAAGATGGAAGGCCCGGATTGATGAAGATTGGTGACAAGGGAAGACACAGAGGTAATTGCATGTTAGGTTTAACATACAGTTTCCTCTCCTCTCTCTCTGGCCGAACCGATTTTTGCTTGAAGAAGAAGAAGATTAGCTCGGTTCAAGAGTTTCAACTTTGGAGGCTTTCCCTTCTATAAATAAGGGAGAACAGCCAGGGCTTGAATCAAGGAAAAGAGTGAAAGTACAGTGTTCCTATAGGTACCCCAGCTAACAGAAATTCTTCTCCTTCAATGTTTTTTGTTTTGTAATTTTCTGTTTAGTTTTGTCTGTCTTGAGTCTCATGAAAAAAAAGGCAAATAGTGAGATTTGTATAAAAAATCCATAGAGCGGAAAAAGGCAGAGTATCAAAGTTAAAGAAAAAATCCATAGATGTCCTTAGAGGTCCTTTGTACATCTGTGTTGTGTTTCATGATTCTATGGGAATCCCCTTGTAAGTTGGGTTAGTACTTAGCAGTTGAAAGATTGGTAGGTGACCAAGTCAAGTTCAGGATTGGGGATTAGATTCTGGACTTGTCCCGGATAGGAAAGGTAGTTCCTAGGGAGAATTGGTGTATGTAATCATGATGATTATAGTGAAATTCCATCATTGTTGTGGTGGAGACTGGATGTAGGCTGCATTGCACTTGGCAGCTGAACCAGAATACTTCGTGGTGTGATTTTCTCTCTCTCTTCTACTCTATTTCTGTTTTTGCTGCATAGGAGATAAAACTAGAAAATATCTCTTGCCTGGTTACAAGATAAAAAGAAAAAGTCTCTTGGTTAGGTACGAGACAAAAAGCAAAAGTCTCCGGAAGTCATTTCAAAGGCCAGCAAGTGCTACAAGCGAAAAAAAAAGGGGGCTAAGATTCAACCCCTCCTTCTCTTAGCCACTGATAACCATCAATTGGTATCAAAGCTTGGTCTCAAAGAGATCAAGCTTTGCAACTTGGAAAAAAGATCCAAATGGCAGAGAACAGTAGCTCAAACCTAGTGTCCTACAATCTGACAGAAGGACAGTCAAGCAACAGACCTCCTCTTTTCAATGGGAAGAACTACACCTATTGGAATGAGAGAATGAAGATATTTGTGCAAGCAGTAGATTACAGACTATGGAAGATCATCCTGGAGGGTCCTCAATTTCCAACCATCACAAGTGCTGAAGGAGTAGTCTCTCTTAAAGCCGAAGCCAGTTGGACCGAAGAAGACAGAAAGAAGGTGGAGCTCAATGCCAAGGCTATCAACTTGCTCAACTGTGCAATCAACTTTGAGGAATACCGACGGGTATCACGATTCACAACGGCAAAGGAAATCTGGGATAAACTTCAAGTCACTCATGAAGGAACCACTATAGTGAAGAAGACCAGGATAGATATGCTGAACAGAGAATATGAAATGTTCTCAATGACGGAAGGAGAATCAATAGATGAAATGTTTGAAAGATTTAACATCATAATTGTTGGCTTGGATGCTATGGGGATCAAGTATCCTGAATCTGTGCTTGTGAGGAGAATTTTGAGAAGTCTCACAAAAGAGTGGGAAACTAAGGCATTAATAATATCTGAGAGTAGTGGTCTTGATTCCATGACATATGATGACTTGAGAGGAAATTCACTTGCTTTTGAAAACACTTATTTGAAAAAAGATTCAAAAAGAAAAGGAATAGCTCTTACATTTATTTCTAACCCTCTGGATGATGAATCCAGTGATAACTCCTCTGAAAATGAATTTGTTTTGTTTGCCAAAAAAATTCAGAAAAATGGTAAAACTCAAGGAAAGAAGCAAAGGAAGCAGCTCAAGAAACAAAAGAAAGACTTCAGCAAGGTGATATGCTACAACTGCAAAGAGACTGGCATTTCAAATCTGATTGCCCTAAGTTGAAGAAGGAGGAGAGGCCGAAGAAGGGAAAGAAGAAAGGACTGATGGCTTCTTGGGAGGACTTGGAAAATGACTCTGAAGATGATGAAGAATCAGACACCAAGTCTCAACCGTGCCTTATGGCAGATCACGTTGAACAGGTAGTATTTCATAACCCTGACACTGAATACCTCCATTTCATGATTGATCATCTTTCTGAAAAAATTAGATGCTTCTTACTTGATAACCAAGATCTTGAATCATAAATCACTATTCTTAAAGCTGAAAATGGTTTTCTCAAAGATAAATTAAGGGAGGCTGAAACTGTTGTTGAACTTGTTGAAGAAAACAAGCAGTTAAAAGCTCAACTTAAAAGTTGTAAAAGCCATCATTCTGTGGTTGCATATCTAAACTGTTTTAAAGAAAATGAAGAGTTGCTTAAAGAGGTCAAAAGGCTCAAAGAAGACTTAGCCAAGTTTACTCAAAGTTCTGAAAATTTAAATCAAATCTTGGCTAGTCAAAAACCTATTTATGATAAAGCTGGTTTGGGTTTCCATAAAACTTTAAAATTTGTTGAGAAATCTTCTTTTGTTAACATGACCTCATCTTCTAATGATACAAGATTTCAAAACCCAACAAGCTTTAGCAAAACAGCAACTCAAAGATTTTGTAGATTTCCCATTCAATGTTTCTTTGGTGAAAGAATGATTGGTAACAAAGTTTGTAAAATTGTTTTTTACTACAATGGTTTGGGATAAAGAAGATGGTTTAACGTGAAAGGATCCAAGAAGATTTAGATACCTAAGGTCACTTGAGCTCATTTTGTAGGTGTGCCTAGCATCCAAGCGGAAGGACAATATATGGTACATGGACAACGGATGCTCTAGGCATATGACCGGAAAGGCAACCTTCTTCATTAAGCTTGATGAGTATGATGGAGGGTTTGTCACTTTCGGTGATGATGGTAAAGAAAAAATAGTGGCCATTGGAAAAGTTGGTAAAAGCTTCTCATCTTTTATAAATGATGTTCTTCTTGTTGATGGTTTGAAACACAATTTACTAAGTGTGAGCCAATTATGTGATCTTGGATATGAAGTTATTTTTAGAAAATTGGTGTGCTTAGTTATTTGTGAAAAATTTGGGGATATTTTGTTTGAAGCTAAAAGGTGCAATAATGTGTATGGTTTCACTCTTGAGGATTTAAAAGATCAAAAAGTAACATGTTTTACCTCTCTTGAATCTGAAAAATGGCTTTGGCATAAGAAATTGGGTCATGCTAGCATGTACCAAATTTCTAAGCTAGTTAAGAAAAACTTGGTTAGAGGAATTCTAAATATTAAATTTGATAAGGATATTACTTGTGATGCTTGCCAATTAGGCAAACAAAATCCTCTTTTAAATCAAAAGATGGAATTTCAACCAAGAGGCCATTAAAAATGTTACACATTGATCTTTTTGGTCCAACAAGAACTCAAAGTTTGGGAGGTAAACACTATGGTTTGGTGGTGGTGGATGATTACTCTATATTCGGATGGGTACTTTTTCTTGCTCATAAAAATGATGCTTTCAATGCCTTTTCAACCCTTTGCAAGAGAATTCAAAATGAAAAAGATTTAAAAATAGCCCGCTTAAGAAGTGATCATGGAAAAGAATTTGAAAATCAAGATTTTGAAAAATTCTGTGATGATTTTGGAATTACTCATAACTTTTCATGCCCTAGAACCCCTCAACAAAATAGGGTGGTTGAGAGAAGGAATAAAAGACTTCAAGAAATGACTAGGGCTATGCTATGTGAAAATGAGGTTCCAAAATTTCTATGGGCTGAAACTGTAAATACAGCTTGTTATATTTTGAATAGGACTATCATTAGAAAAGGGTTAAAAAAAATCCCTTATGAGCTATGGAAAGGAACCCCTCCTAATCTTAAGTATTTCCATATTTTTGGATGTAAATGTTTTGTACTTAAAAATAAAGAAAATCTTGGTAAATTTGATCCAAAATCCTATGAAGGGATGTTTGTTGGATATTCCACCACCAGCAAGGCTTATAGAATTTACCTCAAAGAACATAGAATCATAGAGGAATCCATACACGTTTCTTTTTGTGATACTAATTCAATTTTCAGTGTTGTGATTGAAGATGATACAGATTGTGAAGATGTTGTCAACAAGGAAGCAAGTGAAGAAAATCCCAAATCTGCCCTATTGAAGAATCTGTCCGCCCAAATTTATCTCATCAGGATGAAGGAGACATTTCTGCTTTGTCTCTTGAGCCAGTAAGAGAATCCGAAACAGAATAATCTATTGAAGCTCATCAAAGCTCAACCTTACTCCAAAAACCAAGAGAGAGAAAGTCTATGAGGGGTTATCCTCATGATTTTATCATAGGTGACCCTTTCCAAGGAGTAACCACAAGATCCTCATCCAAAAAGCAAGCCGAGCCAAGTAATGTGGCTTTCTTGTCCCAAATGGAGCCTCACAATGTGAAGCAAGCACTTGAAGACCACTCTTAGGTCAAACCCATGGAAGAGGAGCTTGCTCAATCTGAAAAGAATGAGGTTTAGACACTAGTATCTAATCCGAATGGTAAAAAGGTAACGGGTACTAAGTGGGTTTTTAAAAATAAATTGGGTGAGGATGGGAGTGTTGTTCGTAACAAGGCTAGACTAGTGGCCCAAGGTTACGATCAAGAAGAGGGTATAGATTTTGATGATTCTTTTGCCCGGTAGCAAGAATGGAAGCAATTAGGTTGCTTCTTGCCTATGATGCCCACAAGGGGTTTAAAATGTTTCAAATGGATGTCAAATATGCTTTCTTTAATGGGTTTATAGATAGAGAAGTATTTGTGGCTCAACCCCCCGGTTTTGAAAGAAAGAAATTTCCAAATCATGTTTTTAAACTTTCCAAGGCTCTTTATGGCCTAAGGCAAGCTCCAAGAGCTTGGTATGAAAGGCTTAGTGCCTTCTTGTTGGAAAATCAATTTCAAAGAAGAACCACTAATACAACTTTATTTATAAAAGTATCAAATGATGATATTCTTCTTGTTCAAGTTTATATGGATGACATAGTGTTTGGATCAGCCAATGAATCCTTGTGTGAAGAGTTTGGAAAACTCAAGACTAGTGAGTTTGAAATGAGTTTAATGGGAGAACTAACATTCTTTCTTGGTCTCCAAATTAAGCAAACTCCTAATGGCATTTTCATTCACCAAGAAAAATATGCGAAAGAGTTAATCAAGAAATTTGGCCTAGAAAATTCCAAACAAATAGGAACACCAATGCATCCAAACACTAAGCTTGATAAAGATGATGATGGCCGAGATGTGGATGAAACTCGGTATAGAGGAATGATAGGTTCACTCATGTATTTTACCTCCTCTAGACCGGACATTGTTCAAAGTGTGGGTGTGTGCTCAAGATTTTAATCTCACCCTAAATAATCCCATCTTTCAGCCGTAAAAAGAATCATAAGATACATTAAGGGAACTTATGATTATGGTTTGTGATATCCTAGAACTAATAATTTTGGTGCAGTAGGGTTTTGTGATGCAGATTATGCGGGAGATCGGGTGGATAGAAAGAGCACCTCCGGAATGTGTTGCTTCCTTGGAAGCTCACTTAACATGTGGTCAAGCAAGAAACAAGCCACAGTTGCTCTATCCATAGCCGAAGCTGAATATATTTCTGCCTCTGCTTATTGTTCACAATTAATTTGGTTAAAAACTCAGTTGGAAGATTACAAATTAAAAATCAATAGCATACCCTTATTTTGTGATAACATGAGTGCAATAAACATTTTCAAAAATCCTGTTTTGCACTCTAGAACCAAGCACATTAAAGTGAGATATCACTTTATTAGAGAACATGTGCAAAAGGAAACTATTGATATTCAATTTGTAAAATCCAAAGAACAGCTTGCAGACATTTTTATTAAACCCTTGTGTGAAGACAGATTCTGCATGTACTCTGAGAAACAATTTGAAAATATTAGAATTAAAATCTGTTGATAATTTGTGAATCTTCTGATTCTGTGTGATTTTGTCTCATAGGTAGGGAGGAGACAAATTGAAAGACGTGACGAACTGGCATTGATACAGGGGGAGACTCATTCTGTTTTTAGTGATCATGGGCCCAACCAAATCTTCTATTAACCATCCATAACCTTGGCCCATTTCCTTTTGATCCTCATTTTTTAATCGCACCTTTAGGAAGTTGTCATATCAAATCTTGTAGGAAGGTGTTGTTGTCAAATCAAAATCTTTTTCTTCCCTCATCCCTTGATTCTAGGAGCTAACCCTTCAGTTTTAATTTTAAAATCTTTCTTTGATTGATAACCACGCCACTTCATGGTCCATTACCCACATTACCCTCTCTTTCCAATTAGCATTAAATGCTCTCATAACCTCCTACCTCTCCCCAATCTATTCGGCCACTCTTTCATCTTCTCTCTCCCTTCTCCATTTTCATAACATGAAAAAGAAAGTTGCTCCAAGAAAAAGTAATCGAACCCCTCTCTCCAAAAATCCTCCATTTTCTCCTACCCCTCAAACACATACTCATATTCACATCCACTCTACGTCCTCCTCATCACCATCCTCCTACTCAACGGAAGCTATGAGAAAGAATGTTATTCAGCCAAGACAGTCATCTCGAAAGAAAGGAAAGGAAAAAAAACCAATGATTGATGAAGAAGATGAGTCCCAAACTTCTCTGCCTCATTCACCACCAAAGAAAGCTACTCCTCAAGCTGGTGGGCGCAGTGTACAGCATGCAAAAGGTTACATTTTTCGTAACACCAGGGAACTACCAAATTTGGAATCACTTGATTTCAAAGATAAGTACAACAAAGGTCACTCACACTTTGATCCAGGAAGATTTAACTCATGTGCTTCATATGAGTTCCATAATGAAGTCCTGAAGAAGCGCACTTATGTGCAACCCACTTAGTGAACTTGGAATCACTTGCTACAAAAGGAATCAACTTTGTTACACTCTTTGAAAATCTGAAATGGACTCCTCTATTCAGCATTCAGAAACCTATGTATCCTTCCCTAGTTCGTGAGTTCTACGCGAACATGAGATTTATTGTTGGCGCTATTCATTCATATGTCAAGCGGGTTCACATGTCCCTGAACAGAGAAACAATTAGTGCTGCCTTGGGATATGTCGATGAAGAAGCAGCCGCTTATATGACGGGAAAATGGGATTCATAGATTGGGATTAGTTATCAGATAGCTGTGAACCAAATATGTGAGAACTTCTTCAGTCTGGATGGCACAGTTCTGACCCACAAGGCTCTTGGTCCTGAAAGATCACAGCTGCACTGGATCATCAACCATATTCTGATGCCTCAAAGTGGTTCATATCACAGAGTAACCGTTTCTGATACTTTAGTGCTTTTTGCTATTATCACTTCTTCTCCTATCTCTTTTGCATATTTAATGGTAAGACACATGTGAGAATGTGTTAGAAGTGACAAAAAGGCTAATCTTTCTTATGGAATCTTTCTTACATGCATCTTTGAATATTTTAATGTTGAATTAACTAATGAGGATGTAGAAAATAAAGTTTCCATGATCAAAGGAGGAGGCGCTACTGGTTCCGTAAAAGGTACCAAAGGAAAATGCTCCATGTCCTCTGAACCATCTGAAAGTGATCTTTTAAGTCATCCTAACGAGCTAGCCAAGGTTGCAGAATCCATCAAAGAGGTTCTCAGTGAATTCTCTAATATGTCAAAAATAATGGTACAATCCTACAAAGCTGCTCAAAAGCAAGCATATGAGAATGAAAAAGCCTGGACCAAATGCAAAGAAAGAGTGAATCTAATGATTCAGAATCTTGAACAAGAAACGGGGGCTGCAAATGAGGATGATGCATCTGGCTCTGAGTATAACCTGTCTGATGATTGATCTATTTGTCACTTGTTGAACTCTAGTTATGTTTTGGTATTTTGTATGCTGTTGGATACTCTGGACCACTGTTATTTTGTTAAACTCTTGAATATTCTGATTCTAGTTATATTTGTTTGCATACCATTGTCTTTGATTTTTACAGGTTTCCCATTGATAACAAAAGGGGGAGGAAGAGCTGAAAATTAACAGGGGCTGAAATCATTTTGATTCATGATCACCCCTGTGCATAAGTTCTATATTCCAATGGTCATGCTTTATGATTAATGATCTGATTTATGATTAATGATCTAATAAGTTGATATGTTTGCTGTTTGGAACTTATTTATGTTTTGATAATTCCATTGTGGTCTGATATGTTGAATGAATGCTTTATTGGATTGACAATTTTCTGAAATGTTGAATGATTATGTTTTTGCTTTGATTGCTGAAAAATTTTCCTTTTGATCAAATGATTAGGTAGCAAAATTTTTTGGGATTATCAATTGATGAGTTTTTAATTGAAATGTACTCAGTACTCAGGATTTTTATGTTTGTATTGAGAAGAAAATCATTTATATGATAACAAATTAGTTTTGTTTATCACTCTACTTCTGCTCATAAATCAAGCTGTTCAACATTTCAAATATTCCATATGTTGAATACATTATGGCTTTAAGCTTGATTCTAAAAGTTACAGGTAAAGCTTCTCTTAATAAAATGGTTTGTATTAAAGGGGAGCTATGTAACATTTGGAAAGGGAGAGGAATTCTAATCTTCAAAGGGAGTACTCTAATCTCTAATTTCTTTCCATTTTAATTTTTTAATAATGTTTGTCATCAAGGGGGAGATTGATGAGTTTGAAAAACTCCAAATTAAATTGATGATGATCAAACATTATTAATATAATTAATTACAAAATTATTAATTTGAATTTTAATACATATTTGCTAATTAATAATTCTGTTACTTGTAGAATATGATTTGGGCCGAAAAATAGCAAGCCCAATGGAAACATAAAATTCAGCCTTATGCAAAAATGTTTAATACATTGGCTAAATTATTGTTATGCATTATTGGGCCTAAAAATCTTTAAGCCAGCCCAATTGTTTCCTTGAAGTAAGACCAACAAAGCTTGGTCCAAAATTGGAAAAAAAGGCTGCATGCTTCCACGGATACCACATCTTTCATTTTGTGGAATTCAAATTTTTGTTAAGTGGAGTTAATGCAGACATTGGAAATATGAGAGAGAAAATGCAATTGATTTGATGGCATCATTAATACAACACGCTACAAAGCAAAAGGAAAGTAGGAATTAATTCATTTTGATTTCTTTATTCAAATCCATTGAATGCTTTTCTTTCTACTCTCTCTTCTCTCTCAAACTCTCGGTCACATCCATCAAAATGGAAGCTAAGGCAAGTTATCAAAAAGAAGAATAAGCTAGTAGCAAGACCATTGTGATGATGGCATCAAGAAAAAGAAAATCTGAAGTATGGTGTGGCTGAGATGTTTACCACAAAAGGTAAGATGTGGTGAAGTAATCTCAAGCCTTCCATACCCGAAAATGGAAGAGATCCACTTCGGTCAGAGGAAGAAGATCCTTGAAAGCATGGCTTGTCTCTACTTTTGATCAACTACCACAGGAGGTAGCTACTGTAGCTACGTGGAGGAAGAGGTAGAAGTTAGAGCAGATGGAGTTGTTGTCATCAAGAACTCATCAAGGGCTAGGAATCCTTCTTGGAGTGCAAGTCAAGATAGAAGGCCCGGATTCATGAAGATTAGTGACAAGGGAAGACGCAGAGGTAATTGCATGTTGGGTTTAACATACGGTTTCTTCTCCTCTCTCTCTGGCCGAACCGGTTTTTGCTTGAAGAAAAAGAAGATTAGCTCGGTTCAAGAGTTTCAACCTTGGAGGCTTCCCCTTCTATAAATAAGGGAGAACAGTCAGGGCTTGAAGCAAGAAAAAGAGTGAAAGCACAGTGTTCCTATAGCTACCCCAACTAATAGAAGTTCTTCTCCTTCAATGTTTTCTGTTTTGTAATTTTATATTTTGTTTTGTCTGTCTTGAGTCTCACGAAAAAAAGGCAAACAGTGAGGTTTGTATAAAAAAGTCATAAAGCGGAAAAAGGTAGAGTATACAAAATTAAAGGAAAAAGTCATAGATGTCCTTAGAGGTCCTTTGTACATCTGTGTTGTGTTTCATGATTTTGTGAGAATTTTCTTGTAAGTTGAGTTACCACTTAGCAGTTGAAAGCTTGGTAGGTGACCAAGTCAAGTTCAGGATTAGGGATTAGATTCTGGACTTGTCCCAGATAGGAAGGGTAGTTCCTAGGGAGAATTCGTGTATGTAATCATAATGATTATAGTGAAATTCCATCATTGTTGTGGTAGAGACTGGATGTAGGCTGCATTGCACTTGACAGCTGAACCAGGATACTTCGTGGTGTAATTTTCTCTCTCTCTTCTACTCCATTTTTGTTTCTGCTGCATAGGAGATAAAACTAGAAAATATTTCTTGCCTGGTTACGAGATAAAAAGAAAAAGTCTCATGGCTAGGTACGAGTCAAAAAGCAAAAAGTCTCCAGAAGTCATTTAAAAGGCCAGCAAGTGCTACAAGCAAAAAAAAGGGGCTAAGATTCAACCCCCCCTTCTCTTAGCCATTGATAACCATCATCAACTATTGGAAGCATTGCCATTCCAAGCATTCTAAAGCATTCTGGTGTTATTGGTTGGTGACCATTTGCAATGGAGCGTTCATCTTTCTTCATGTTTGTATTAGCCATATTGTGTTTCATGAGGATGAGTGATGAAGATGACTATTACAGTATGATATGAGATGGAAATCTACTAGGCATAATTTCATGTGTAAAAATGGATTTATTCTTTGTGCGCGCTATTGGTTCTCTTGCTTTTATAAGCTTTCACCTAGACATTTCCCCGTTTCAAACCATTGAAATTGAATGCCATTACCATGTTATTGAAAATGATTTCCAAACCTCAGCAACTGTAGGGGAGCTTTCGACCAAAACCTATGGAAACTTGACGTACTTTGTATATGTATGTATGATTTACCGTCAGTTGGGGAATGAGGCAACAGTGTTATTATCATAATTGAGTTACACTTGTTTAGATAGTGGATTGCCACTTCAATACAATTGTGAATTAAACTCTTAGGAAAGAAATTTAATCAATTTATCGTAACTACGGTGCCCCAAGTTTTTTCTTACAGAATTGTTAAGGCTAATGCTATTTTCGTTGAATTTGATTGGAAATTGGATTGATATTCTAATAATTGTTTATGAAGGAACTTGTTAATACGGGATGAAATAAGGATAAAGAATTTTTTTTTTGGGTATAAGTAAGGATAAAGATTAAAAATGTGTTTAGAAAGCATAAAATTAGAATTTTTTTGAGAATTAAATTCTTTTTCTTGCTTTTAAAACATAAAAATTACATGAATTCAAACTCTTTTGAGAATTTTAATTCTCATCTTCAAGCCCAAGATAAATTACAAATCCAACCTAATGAAATTTGAATTTAAAGTTAAAATATCTAAACTAATCCTAACATAATTTGATTTTTCAAATATTCCCATTTCTCTTTTCTTTTCTCCCTTCCCTCAATATAAGGTAACATTACATATATTTTAACCATTCCTTTTTCATTTAATTCTTTTTATTCCAAATTTAATAAGTGGGGTGAGAATTGAATTGCATATCAATTCTTTCTAGAATTCAATTCAATTCCATCTCATTAAAATTTTTAAACACACTCTAATTAAGTGCAAATTCTAAAACTAAGCAGCATTCGCAATAGCCACCAAAGGGTTCAAGAGGACCGATCATATGAATGTTAGTACAACCAAGGAATTCATTTGCCCATGTCAGCAAATCTCTCTTAAGTCTCTAGACTAAGAAAATCACTAACAAAAATAGAATTTTCTGACTACAACAATCACCTTGGAAAGACATGAGCATGAGCAAATAACTTAGAACATATGCTTAATTCTGTAGTGTCCTTTTCTCACTTTCTTCTGTATTCCGTATTCTGTAAAACATTTTCAAGTAGCATTCAAAAAATACAGCATGAAAAGAGTAGGACCTCCACAACTCAAACCACCACAGATTAGAGCCTCTGAATGGATGAACAATTCTAATTATTGACATAAAGATTCACATCAATTGTATTTCCCATTTAAAATGCACAATCATTTGTTCTTTGCACACAACCACACCATATAACCATTGCACTGCACATTAATTAGGGAAAGATTATCATATAGCACGCCCAAGTTAACTAAGAATCTAAGATATACTGTACAAAGTCAAAAATTGTCTTAGAATCAGAATTTACAGAGTGATAGTTCATAATGCAAAGTATATAGTTCATTCACAGTCACAGTTAAAAAGAACAACAATTAAGAATACTGAAATTCAACATCGAAAAGAGTTAGATTTCGTTTGAAGCAGAACCTCTAACACCAAAAATCACATAAATTCTCAATCTTTTTTCGAGCTTACGGTGTCAGAAGACAACGCGAAACTGTGGCGCATTGGATTCAATGGCGGAGAGAAACTCTATCCTTACAGTATCATCAGCCAAGGCGAAATCCCTGAGTCAACAATCAGCTCAATTCCATCCTGCCCAAGAGCTTCCTCCGCAGCATAACCATACAGATTTTTGGCACTCCGGTTCCTGCAAAATCATTGCAAATCAAATCCAAGAAAGTGAAGGGGCGGAAAAAATTCTAAATGTAGGTCCCTCACTCCCCACAATTCATGCAATCAACAAGACAAGGACAGAACATATCAAAACCAACATGCACATCCATTTTTAGCTAATACGGTTGTGCTGCGAAGATGAGCGGACGAGAGAGACGACAGAGGAAGAGGAAGAGAAAAGACATCCATAAATTGAAAAGGCATAATGACTAACTAATCTTCAAGTGTTGAGGCAGCGTCTTGCACGGTGGCGGCGGAAGTAGGTTGCGCGGCGACGAAAGTAGGTTACGGCGTCATCTGAGGCGTGTTGCGGCGGTGAGGATTGGCGAATGAGAAATACAGCAGAGGAAGAGGATGAGAGAATGGCGATGATTGAAATTGGATGAAAAACCCTAGCAGATATGCTTCTCTTATCTGAATCTGAAATTAAAAGAAAAAAGAAAAAAAGTGTAAAAAATAAAAATTAGAGAGATCAATATCTAATTATTATTTTTTTTAAAAATAGAGTATATTTTATAATTATTTTTATGATATATATATATATATATATATATATCCTTATTGTAAAATTGTGTTTGCTTCTAGATTAAAATAAAATTTATTTTATTAAATTTTGTATCAAAAAAATTATTTTATGATAACAACGATGATGATAAAGATATTGATATGACATAGTAATAAAGTTTTTATGATTTAAAATCTAAAGTTTAATCATTGAAAATGTGTTAAAAATATAATCATTCATGGACATCTTCTAAAGGCTTAAACTTTTGGGAAAAATCTATTATATATTAGTATATTACTAATTTTACAATCAAAATGTGTCACATGTCACTTTTTCATTGCAATTGAAATCAAATCTTTCCCTTTAAAATTAAAGATTTCTACCTTTCTCCGTACTAATTTTACAACCAAAATGTGCCATATGTCAGTCCCTCATTACAATTAAAATCAAATCTTTCTCTTCAAAATTAAAGAGTTCTTTCTTCCCCCTACTAATTTTACAACAAAATGTACTACATGTCATTTCCTCATTGTATTTAAAATCAAATTTTTTCCTCCAAAATTAAAGTGTTCTCCCCTCCTCCCTCTCCCTTTATCTATTCCTCTCATTTCTTCAACCACTTTATCTCTTTTATATATTATTATCAATATCAATGACTAATTATAAATTTGACAGTCAAAATGTGCAACATGACATTTTTTTAATTATATTAAAATTAAAATTGAAATATTGAAATTGAAATTAAAATATAGCTATATTGTATATTATATTATATTATATATTACTATCTAATTTAATAACAAAATGTATCACATGACACTCTTATTAAACTTGAGAAATAATATTTCCTTCCAAAATTAATAAATTTCCTTCCTAAATTATCTCATCTATCTCTCTCTTCTTTCTATTTCTCTCTACCCTTCTCACTTTATATATAATTTATTATATATTTATATATTATTATCTAATTTAATAACCAAATGTGTCACATAACATTCTCTTATTAAAATTGAGAGAAAATATTTTTCTCTAAAATTAATAAACTCTCTTCCTGAATTTCTCATATTTCTCTCTCTTTTTTTTTCTATTTCTCTCTACTCTTCCCACTCTATATATAATTTATATTTTATATTAGTAATTTGACAAATTAAAATATGTCACCCGATATATTTTATTATAATTAAAATAAAATTTTTCTTTTAAAATTAACAAACTCCCTCTCTCTGTCTTCATCTTTATCTTTCTCTCTCTTTTCTCTCATTCTCTATTTTTTCTATCTTTTTGTTCTATAAAAAATAAAATTAAAAAAATATAATTCAAATAAAAAATATTATTGTTATATAAATGTTTTTTTAGTTTTTTTCATTTAGTTTTAAATTTTTATTACTTATTTTTCTAAAAAATATTTTTATTTCTCTTCTTTCAAATATTTATTAAATATAATTTAGAGAGAATATTAATATTATGATTAAAATTTAAATCAAGATTCAATTATTTAAAAAATTAATTTTGAGTTAATTTTATAACTATCAATATAATTTTTTTATGCTAATAGCTAATTATATTTTTATATACATAGAAAAAAATATTATTTTTAAATAACAAGCATAAAAATTAATTATTTGTATTTGTGTAACAAACTTAACACCTAAGTCAAAGTATACAAATTAAATCGTTTCAAATTTTAGATAACGAATATTAAAATTAATTATTAGTAATAAATCAAATTCTTTCAAATGAAAATAATAACTAAAAATCTTATAATTTAATTTTTTATCTACGGAAATCTTGTTTTTTTTAGCCAACGGAGACTTTTGTCCTCTATGATCTTTTTGTAAAAGTAGTTTGATTCTATAAAATCTTTTGTCCTATAATCTATAATATCAGAATAAAATTGACATAATTTTAAAAAATTTATATTCCCGTAATGTAATTTCGGATGAAAATCTAGTATCACTATAATATCGTTTCTATATCTGTATATCATACATTCTTTTATGAGTAAATGAGATATAAAACTCATCTAATATAAATTTCACGATGCAATTAATAATAAAGAAATATATGCTTATTCACAAATGATCTTATAGAAAACAGTATTCCTAATATATATAGAAAAAAACGTGTGAGAATTATTACAAGAAGAATGCTAGGGGGCTAGCAATTTTTGTGATTGTTAGCCATCAACTAGCCATCAATGATGATTTGATGGTGTGAGATTGGTGTGAGATTTCATCCAATGGCTCACCTTCCTCTGCTGGTTACATGCTGGCCAAAATTCAATAAAATTGCTGGCCTCCTAGACTTTTCCTTATTACAAATATAAATTGAAGAATATTTATGTACAATCCGTGCTCTTTTTGGGCAACAGAGGTGCTGTTGAAGATGGAACAAATTCATTGTTTTTTACCATATTTTCCTCTTGAGCCATTGCCCACATCACAGAATAGAATCCTATAGCTATTGCAACAGCACCAATCACGCTGCACAAAATATATAGCAGTAATTAATTAATTAAGTAATAAATTCACTGTTCAAGATGATTTATATATATATATAGTCCTAACTAAAAATTAGGAGAGAGAGAGTATATACCTTCCAAGATAAAGAGTGTCACCAAGAAATGTTATACCCATAGCAATAGCAACGACCATTGCTAAAGGATTGAACATGGCTACATACACTGGCCCTTTCTTACGGCATGCCCATGTTGTCACCACGCTTCGTATTGATACCACGAAAATTGCCTATAAACCAACCATTATATAATCTAATATATATACATTAATAATGACATAGTTTCTTAAAAGTATTTACAAATATCCCCCTAAACTCTTTTCAATGATATAGCTTTCAATTTGTACTTACCGAATAAAATATGGATACCAATTCCATATCAGGCTTAAGTATCCAAGCTTTTTTATTATGCTCTGCAAACAAGGCTACTATGGCGGATAGGACTACAACAAAACCGCAAGCTGTCGTTGTTACTACAAATTCTTCAGGATAATCCTTGATAATCCATGTCTGCAAAATTAAAGCCAAATAAAATAATACTTATTCTAAAGTACTGCAAACACAGCCATTCACAAGGGCAGTTTTCTATTTATCCTATAATATAATGCGAACTTTATTGTTCTTTAGTTTTCAAATTTTCAAAGCGTGGTTTAGTAAGATTCTCGAACTTTTAATTTTTTATATATAGTTTTTAACTTTTCGTTTAAATTTCTGTCATATATTCTTAATTAGTCCAACCAATTAGCTAGCTATCTTTGTATACTTTAAGAAAAAGGGGGAAATCTCCCAACACATAATACAGAATCTAGTGCATGTGCATTGGTTCATCCTAAAACTTATAAGACGCCTAAATAATTATCTAATGGTTGGATTGGCATAAAGTTTGATAAAGTGACTAAAATTCACAGATTGCAAAATTTAGACACTGCATATGTACAATCTTGAAGATTGAGCATCCATGTAACTTTGGTTTATCCTGTTAATTTGTTTTTATCTATCTGCCATCCTAAAAAATTGAATGCATTCTTAATTAGATCAATAAATCTAAATACAAGTACATAATATATCATTTGTACTTAGATACATTGATCTAGTGATGATGTACTAGTTCAACATTTAGAAAAAATATTTACATGTTGTGAATAAATCACAATTAAACTCGTAAAATTAGATTTAACTAAAGAACTTATCTAATATGTGTCATAAAGGCAAAGATTACTATTAGTAAAAGTTTCTAAATATTTTACTTTAATAGATGTATAATAAATATATTTAAAACATAAATTTTGTATATTTTCTATACAGTAATGCTATATAGCCAGCAAATATTATTATTTAAAATCAATATTTGACTATCAATAATTTATATTTATATTTACAAAAATTTGCACACAAAAAACATATAGTTTGTAGGAATTGCAATATAATAATATTGCATCTTTTTGGTAACCCGAGGATTAAGAACCGGTTTGATTAGAGTTGAAATATTCTCAACCTGCGGGTAGAGTAGGATTGAGTTTATATAAAAATCTCAACCTGCAGTTAGGGTTAGTGTTGGATCTAAATCCTACCCTACCCTACCCATTGCCAACCTAATAATTTGTACCTATATTTATCCGAGTTTGTACACATAAGTTAATATAATTTGCTCTTACATAATTTGCACACATGAATTAGTAAAATTATTTATTGAAAATAATTTAGTATTTATACTAGCTAGGTCAAAATAGTACTGACCTTAAGAATTTCTGTTTTCCATGAAAACTTCTTCAATTAGTAATAGTAACATGAGCTAGTGTTATATAATTGCAAATTGCACCAGACGAGTCATCATCATCGACTTTAACGTCCACCATTTAAATAGGATAATATAATTAGATGATAGCAATTTGCTTAGTTACCTGAACAACAAACAAGATTGAAAGGCAAAAGCTAGCAGTTGCAAGAAGAAAACCACCAAGAATCCAGTTTGAGTTTGCTTCTGCTGAGAGATAATTAGTTCCAATTTTATTTGGCAAGGAACCACTAGTACCACTTAATGTTATTGGCATCCCTTTATATAAGGTAACGATTAATGCCCCTGCAATGGAAACCACTGTCCCAATAATTTTTGCATAGCTGCTATGTCGTTTCATATTCAGATTTTCCATCCTGCTTGCAAGCCCACATCGTTATGTTAATTATTAAGTCCAAATTTCTTTTCTTTAATTTCTTCTCATGTAATGATTAAATTAAATATGTATATATTAAGGAAAAAATAAACAGGGAATTCAATCATAAAATAATGAAATTAGTTGACCAAGAGAGTCATCTACAATCTCAAATCAATTTTACAAGTTATCGATGGATGGTGGTTGTAGTTGCTTAGAAGTAAAGACATGAGTGTGTTTAGAAGTCTCATCACAAATCAAGTATTTAAAAAAGGAAAAATCTAGGGGACAAGCAACTTTTATGTTTTCTGGCCAGCACTTAACCATAAAAAAAAAAGTGAGTGATTTCTCATCATTGGATGTAATCTCACACTATTAAAAAAATTATTGATGGTTACAAAATACCAAAATTGCTGCCCCTGACATTGCTCTTTAAAAAAATATGACATGATGATCGAGTGTAGTCTACAATAATCTAAAATTAAGTAAATCTTTAAGTTTCTACTATTATAATAAGAATTGGGAGAAGTTTAATGCATAGTTTTTTTTTAATATCCATAAAATGGATTTTGTTCTTTATAATATTTGAATACTATTTTTGTTGGGAATAAGTAGTATGACCATAATCTAATCAATCATGTGTTAAATAATTTATTATTGTTATTATATTAAAATATTAATATAATAAGGTCCTTGATTAAATTTAGAGATTTATCATTGTGATAGTGATCATAATATTGAGAGATAAATCTTTTATAATTTAATCTAAATTGTTCTTGGTCATAGGATTATTAAAAAAGACATTAATAATCCAGAAAGATCAATATATATATAATGGTCTTCATTGGATGAAGATTAATAGATCTCATTTATTAAATTATATATATAGATGGTGCATATAGAGATATAACCATTGAACTGACTCACTTTGAGAATTCCTAATGGTTATAATTACCGTATATTTGTCAATAGGATATTCTCAAGATGAACATAGTAATAGAGTTTCCTTTGACCTGCGACTGTCATAGTAATTAACAATGTATTTATTATATTTTGATTCCGGACACCTAATACCCTAGGGTGCTAGTTGAATGGATATTGGGTATGATTTAGATACTTGTAGAATTAATGATTAGTCAATAAGGAATCCATCAACTCTCGGTAAAGAGTTTGAGCTCTATGATTATAGTGACTGAGATGAATAAAACCTTGGCCAAGGAGATTGAATGAATGAAGAAATGAGTTTCTTAGGTCATTCACAATTCATTATAATAATGGTAACAAGTTAGAGTTTGACAATTAAACCATACTCTAAGGGTTAACCAAGAGTTGGAAAGATGGAAGGAATTATACTTTGTTCTTCTAAGGTTCTTAGTAAAAATATATTACTTCATACTATTGGGTCGTTGAGGAGTGTTGCTAGACGCCAACCTTGATTAGTAAATTTAGTATGACTAATTTACTACCCGCTTAGTATTGAACCTATGGGGTCACACACTAACGAGTGTTCTAATATTTGCTATAGAATTATTTAATTATTATTTTAGTTTGATCAAATAAATAATTATATTAATTCAGATGGAATATTATTATATTTTTTGCTAGCACCAAAAATATAATAATAGTATGATAATTGAGAATATTAAATGAGATTTGAGAATAATTAGTTATTCTATTTCTAAATTTGGATGAGATCCTAACTGATTCTGTTTTCAAATTGAGTTATGATATGATTCATAAAATTTGAAGGATTCAGATTTGGAATTTCAAGATATGATTTAAATTTGAATTGAGAATTCAAATTTAAAATCAATAACAAATCTCATACTATATATATGTACGTCAAGAGTACAGGAAAGTAACGAGAATAAAACACAAGGATTTTATTCCTTTACCTCTACGCACATAAATGTATGTGAGCCTAATTCTTAGAGAAGAATTTTATGGTGTGCAAAGAGTTGCAAGAGGTTTCTCAATTTAGATCAGATGTCTATTGGTCAAGGGGTTGACAGCAAATGTTCGTCTCGGTGTGGATACGCATAGTGCCTTCGTACCATCGAAGGAGAAAAAGATTTTTACTACTCAGGTATCTAAATCTGATCTACTATTATATTATATTATAGGAATAAAGTTTACGCATAAAATAAATCTTTAAGGATTACTTTCTTTTCTTCCGCTGCGTGTTATGAACACATGTAATCCTTCAATTTTAACTAATTTCACATTTTATTATTCTTATATACATTTAATAAATAAAAGAGTAGGTTAATAAGCCCGTTACACTAATAATTATTAAGCATTATTTGTGTGCTCAATACATAAATTAAACCGTCTAGTTCAAACGAGTTTTTTTCTCTGCCACCGAACTGAACTGAACTAAGCTATGCAAATAAAACTACTTCAATTGTTTCAATACTATATTTTCGTCTAACTCAAGCAATTAGCAAAGATAAGTTACAAGATTTAAATGACAGCAAAAAAAAAAAAAAAAAAAAAACACAAAAATTGTGATTAGTGGCGAGAATTGAAACCTGGAGAAAATGGCAATAATGAAAGTGAAAGCAGGGATAAGATCCACCATGGCAGAGGCCAGAGTAGGAGAACTGTATCCAATACCGGTGTACATCAGGGTCTGCACCGTAGTACTGCATCGAAAACGTTAAAGGCGAAATTCGTACTTAGTCGAAACACGAAAGAGCAATTTAATTTACTCCATAAGTCCAAATATATACCTGAGACAACTAAGGAGTAAAATTCTAGAGAGGACAGAGGTGGGTATAGGAGGAGGAGGAGGGGCATTTCTGTAAAAGAAGAAAGTGGACGGGAGAAGGAAGAAGAGTGCGAGAAGGTTGGAGTAAAGAATGAAGACATAGTTGCTCATTCCATTGGTATTGGCGGATTTCACCAGAGTGTTCAATCCCACCTCCAAGAACTGAACTGAGATCATTGCGGCGGTTATGCTAACTCCCACTCGCGTCGCCATTAATTCGTTCGAGAAAGTGATGAACTGTGAACTGTGACGATGAACGTCGAGGACATTCATTTATGTGTTTGTGGTCCACCTTACTTTCTTTTCTGGTTCCACGGTTTCTGCGTGCACGCACTATGAACCAGATGAATATAATTAAAAGGTATTAATCTAATAAAATTTAAAAAGTTTTTATGTTAGTTCTTGTCTTTAGTTTTTTCGGTCCTTGTAAAATACATATTTTTTTAGTTTTAATACCAAAAATATTATTTGTTTTTTAAATTTCAGTTTTTAGTCTGTCTTTAAATTTAATAATATATTATTTAATTTTTTATACTCACTTTTATGGTTTGTTGTGGTAGGCTTAGAGAAGTGGGGTTGAATTTATGTCTTCCTTTTAAGTTGCTGTTATGTCCTTTTAAAATAAACTTTCAATTTTGATTCTGTTTGTACTCAGCAGCGAAAATTTATGAGACAATTTATTTTTGTCTCATTAATATCAGAAAACATAACACATTAGAGAAGAGAAAAGCTAACATCAGCATGTATCCTGGTTCGGTTGCCTTGTACTATGCAACCTACGTCCAGTCTCCTCCACAACAATGGAAGAATTTCCACTATAGTTAAAAGTATTACATACACCAATTTCACAGGGTTGACCCAATCCTTTCACACTCAAGTTCTAACCTAACTTGACATTGGCTATGCTAATACCTAACTATTCACTCTTAGTGTTAACCCAACTAAGAAAGGGATACCTTACAAATACAAGATACAAGACATAGACATACCTAAAGAAATCAGAAAATAACTCTAGGCTTTTCTCTCAAGTGTATCACTCAACCTTTTTCCACTCATGGCTTTTACTTGAGTTTTCTCACAATGCCTTTTCTCACAAGAAATTACAGAAAGATAAACATAATAAAGTACATCACAATCTGTAAAACATGAAGGAGATTGACTTCATTGGCAGCTTCTTTGCTATGTGCAAAACCATATTTACAAACCTCACCGAATGCTTCTTTGAAAGAAAGCATTATCCAAGTAGATGAACTTCTTTATAGAACACAACTTTCAAACTCTGGTTTTCTCTCCTTGGTTATGAATGAGCAGAAAGCTTCTTTTTATCTCCTTGCATGATCCTTGGTTGCTCACCCTAGGTCAACTTCTTGAGCCTTGAGCTTCACCAACCCACAAACTCATTTTTTTTCATTAAACATCAGAGTAGAAACTTTGCTTTTGACTTCTCCATTTTGACCGAAAGCCATAAAATAGCAACCAAAAAAGTCTTCCAATGGTAAACCGAATCTGAACCCTTGAAAACCAACTTGGTCCCTATGACATGTTTGAGATCATGAATTTACAACAGAGAGGAACATAAATCCTCTTTTCCATATAGCTTAAAATGGAGTGGCAGAGAGTTGAAGATGAAGAGAAGAAAGTGTGTTGCATGTAAAAGAAAATGGGTTACCTTTAACCTAAGCTTGATTTAGTTTGTATTTGCTGATTAGACTTTTGCGTTTTAAGCTTGAACTTTCTCTTTCTTGTTTCTTTGATGATCATCTTAGGGAAAAAGCTTTCTCTTTCTCTTTCTCACTTTTCTGAGTTTTGTAATTCGACTAAGACAGATGAGAGAAGAACGTTGCTTTGGTAGTGAGACCGAATTGGAGGGATTTGAAATTGAGTTGGGTTTGGATCGGATATCCATTAAGCAATCCGTTTGGCCCATCTGACTTCTTTCTTTACTTTTCCTTGGGCTTCTAATTTTTTTGCTTTCAGCCCACTATCCTTGCTATTTGCTTTTCATTCTATTTGGGCTATAAAATTAAATTTTGGTCTGCAATAATAAATAATTAGTAATATGCAATTATAATTAATCAACACTAATTATTTATTTTGCCCAAAAATAATGTTTGTCATCACTAATTAATTTAGTTAATTTCTTAACTCAACAATCTCCCCCTTGATGATAAACATATTTAAATAATAACCAAAACGGATTGAAATTTCAGTTAAGTTAGAAAACTTTCCTTTGATTGATGTTTTTTGCTTTAGTATTGCTCCCCCTTTCCTTTTCAAGATTAGCTCTCTCTGGATTTATGCTCTTTCCTTTTTGTTCCTGTTTACATTAAACTTACAAAAAGAACTTTACAACATATAACTTGACTGAGGGATACTACATAATCAGCAACACATATAACAGCAAGTTTCAATTGTTATGTCAATATAGTCCATTCAGCAGCAGTCAAAATCAATCAATTCAAATGCAATTCAGAATGCAAGCAGCCTATTACTCTCCTTTTTGTCATCAAGGGTGGATAAGAGGTAAGACCAACAAAAGCATCAACTGTAAATCCTGCAAGAAAGAGTCAGTGCACAGTCCATCAAATGAAGTAAAATAAACTTAAGTGGCTGGATCTTCATCCTTTTGAAGGTTATCAATGAATGTCATAAAAACCGCCACTCTATCCCTTGATTTTCTTAGGAAATTTTCATGTTTGCTTGCTAATTTCCTTTTCTCTTTGCTCATAGCAATCATGTGATTGGATTGAGAAACGAACTCCTGAACAACATCTTTGACTACATTCAGCAAAGCAGATTTTTGGCCAGTAGAGATGAAAGTGCCCTCGGTGGAAAGAGGACGAGATTCATCGGGAATGAACTCTTCATCATCATCATCTAGAACCACTCTTTTAGATCGAGTAGGTCCTTTTTGCTATTTCACTGCACCACTTCCCTTTAGATATGAATGTCTATTTTGATAATCCTCATTGGTCAAGTCAACACCAAAATACTCAAATATGCAAGTTAGAAACATGGCATAAGGAAGTGCTTTGTCTTTTTCACTCCTAACAGAGTCAAACATGTATCTAACCATCAAATATGCAAATGAAATTTCAGTTTTGGTGAGAAGGGCATATAAAACAAGAGTATCAGTGTAGGAAACCCTTTGATATGAACCACTTTGAGGAAGTATAATGTGGTTGACCATTTGATGCAACTGAGCACGCTCATATCATAGGGCTTTGTGAGTGGGTATGATGCCATCAATTAAAGAAACATGTTCACAGATGTGAGCCAATGCATCATTGTAGGAAATACCAACACCATCATCCCACTTAACTGACGTGTAAGCACAAGGCCCAACATCAGTATACTTCAAAGCATCACTGATAGTTTCATTGTTTAAAACTATGTCTCGACCCTTTACATATGAGTGAGCAGTGCCTTCATGATATATCATGTTGGCATAAAATTCTTTGACCAATAAGGGATAAACAGGCTTTTGAAGGAAGAGAGGCAGTAAAGTGAGTGGGAAGAAACCGAAGGAGGATAAGTTATGGAAGGAAGAGATGGAGTATTGGTAACCGTACCCAAAGGAAGTTTTTCACAAACCATGCAACTGCATCATCTTTTTGAAAAGACTTTAAAAGACATGACCTCATAAAAGAAAGATTTTATTTGATTTTAAACTAAAACTAAAAATTAATTTTAAATTTTGAAAACCCCTTTTGAAAAATTAAATCAAATCTGAAAATCTTTTGGACCAGAAAACATTAAATGAAACCCTTTCAAAAAAAATTAAACACTCAACCCAACAAACAATTAACCAAACAAAAAAAATGTAACATTCATATTTGGACTCAAAGATGGTTGAATTTAAGGAAACACATAGGACCACCCATGATCTAAATTTTTGAGGTTGGCCCAGATCAACTTTCACTTGAAGCAAGCCTAGACCACGCTGATTGAAGGTAACGTTCATCACCTGCCCAGCATTGTCTCATGCCTATTTATGAGACAAAATGCTCCAGCAAACACATTAGCAATTTTCAAAAATTGAATCATAACTCAAAATTCCAAGACTAGTCCTAAGCATGCAGAATTTGTCCTCAGGCAATGGTTTAGTAAAAATATCTGCCAATTGCTCTTCTGATTTAACAAATTGAATGCTAATATCCCCTTTTTGAACATGTTCTCTTATTGAGTGAAATTTCACTTCAATATGTTTAGTCCTTGAGTGCAAAACTGGATTTTTAGAAATATTAATTGCACTCATATTATCACACAGCAGGGGAATATTTTCAGCATTTAACTTATAATCAGCGAGCTGTGTTTTTAACCACATAAGCTGAGAACAACAAGAAGAAGTAGCTATATACTCAGCCTCTGCAGTGGATAAAGCCACTGTTGGTTGCTTCTTACTTGACCAAACATTTAAGGACTTTCCAAGGAAGCAACAAAAGCCAGAAGTGCTCCTTCTATCAACTCTATCACCTGCAAAATCTGCATCATAATAACCAACTATAGAAAAATCATCAATCTTAGGATACCAAAGACCAAAGTTGGATGTGCCATGAACATATCTAATGATCCTCTTAACTGCAGAAAAATGTGACTCTTTTGGTTTGGATTGGAACCTTGAACACAATCCAACACTTTGCACAATATCGGGTCTAGAGGAAGTTAAGTACATAAGAGAACCAATCATTCCTCTATACCTAGTCTCATCTACATCTTTCTCAGTTTCTCCCTTATCTAATTTTGAATTAGGGTGCATGGGAGTTCCCATGGGTTTCGCATTTTCCATACCAAATTTCTTAACTAATTCCTTGGCATACTTCTCTTGATGAATGAAAATACCATTTTCAGTTTGTTTAATTTGCAGCCTAAGGAAAAAATTAAGTTCACCCATCATAATCATATCAAATTCACTTGTCATGAGTTTTCCAAATTCAGAACAAAGGGATTCATTGGCTGATCCAAAAATAATGTCATCAACATATATTTAGACTAAAATGAAAGAATCATTAGAATTCTTAATAAATAGAGTTGTGTGTGTGGTGCCTCTTTGAAAATTATTTTTCAAAAGAAAAGAGCTAAGTCTTTCATACTAAGCTCTAGGAGCTTGTCTTAAACCATAGAGAGCTTTTGATAATTTGAAAACATGGTTAGAATGCTCTTTATTTTCAAAACCAGGTGGCTGCTCCACATACACTTCTCTATCTATCACACCATTCAAGAATGCACACTTCACATCCATTTGATATAATTTAAAATCACAAAATGCAGCATAAGCTAAGAGAAGTCTTATAGCTTCCATTCGGGCAACAGGGGCAAAGGATTCATCAAAGTCTATTCCTTCTTCTTGGTCATATCCTTGTGCCACTAGCATTGCCTTGTTTCTTGCAATGCTGCCATCTTCTCCCAACTTGTTCCGAAATATCCACTTGGTGCCGGTCACTTTCTTTCCACTTGGCCTTGGAACCAAAGTCCACACTTGGTTCTTCTCAAACTCAAGAAGCTCATCCTCTATTGCTTTAACCCAAGAGGGGTCACTAAGGGCTTCTTTGACATTCTAAGGCTCCATTTGAGAGAGAAGGACAATGTTTGTCTCTTCATTGGACTTTCTAGTTGAGGACCGAGTTCTAACTCCATGAGAAATGTCTCCAATAACAAATTTCTCAGGATAATTCTTTAAGAATCTCCATTCACGAGGTCTGGTGGACTTGGAGGCAGATTCAGGTACCACTGAATTCTGGGGGCTGTTGGCTTCAGGATTTCCTTCAGATTCATGAGACAAAATGGAATTGTCTCTCGAATTTTCAGCAGTTGCAGTTTCTGGTTCAGCTTGTCCAAAATTTTCATTTTCATGATTTTGAGCAGTTTCATTATCCTTTTGAGCTTGATTCTCTGCATCACAATCTTCCAAAATACTTTGCACCAAGTTAGTATCACAAAATGCAACATGTATGGACTCCTCAATAATCCTAGCATCTTGATGATAAACTCTATATGCTTTACTAGTTGTGAAATATCCTACAAACAAATACTCATACGCCTTTGGATCAAATTTACCCAAATTATCCTTATTATTTAAAAAAAAAAATATTTGCATCCAAAAATGTGCAAGTAGTCTAAGTTTGGTGGGTAACCTTTCCAAAGTTCATAAGGGATTTTCTTCAAAAATTTCCTTATAATTGTTCTATTCAAAATGTGGCAAGCTATGTTAACTGCTTCAGCCCAAAGGAATTTTGGAACATTACTCTCACAAAACATAGTTCTTGTCATCTCTTGTATGCTTCTATTTCTTCTTTCTACAACACCATTTTGTTGTGGTGTCCTTGGACAAGAGAAGTTGTGAGATATTCCAAATTCCTCACAAAAGGATTCAAATAAATTATTTTCAAATTCAGTTCCATGATCACTTCTTATAGAGGAGATTTTTAAATCCTTTTCATTTTGAATTTTCTTGCAAAAAGGTTCAAAGGCCGAAAATTCTTCATTTTTGTGTGCAAGAAATAAAACCCAACCAAACCTAGTATAGTCATTTACAATCACTAAACCATAATGTTTACCACCTAGGCTTTGAGTTCTTGTTGGACCAAATAAATCAATATGTAGCAACTCAAGTGGTCTTTTAGTAGAGATGTCTTCCTTAGGTTTAAAAGAACTTTTTGTTTGTTTTTCCATTTGGCAAGCATCACATGTGATGTCTTTGTCAAACTTTATCAAAGGAAGACCTCTTACTAATTCTTTCTTTACAAGTTTGTTTATTTAAAACATACTTGCATGGCCCAATCTCTTGTGCCATAACCACTTTTCAGATTCTTTAGAATAAAAACAAGCTACATTTTGATTCTTTAGTTCATCAAGAGTAAGTCCATACACATTATTAAAACGTTTGGCAATAAAAAGCACTTCATTTATTTTCTCATCAACAACACAGCATTCAAGTCTTTTGAAAGTCACTAAATATCCTAAATCACACAGCTGACTTATACTCAAAAGATTGTGCTTCAAACCACATACCAAAAATACATCATCAATGAAAGTGGATTGTTCATTACCTACTTTTCCAACAGCAATAATTGTACCTTTACCATCATCTCCAAAGGTCACAAAGCCTCCATCATACTTGTTTAGTTTGATGAAATAAGTTGACCTTCCAGTCATGTGCCTTGAGCATCCACTGTCCATGTACCAAATGTCTTTTTTGTTCTTGGATGCTAGGCAAATCTGCATGGAGAGTTTCAAGTAGCCTTAGGTATCCAAATTAATTTGAATCCTTTGAAGTTAATCCATCTTGGTTGCCCAATTGCATTGAAATCACAAATAACATTATAAATTTGGTTTTCCACAACTCTCTTTTCAATGAAACATTGTTCATATGAGTGACCAAATTTTTTGCAATTAGAACCATGATTTTCTGATGCATGTTGCTGAAAATTTGATGAGCTACCATACTGGAAATGATTAACTAACTGAAATTTTCTGGTTTTTGGAAGAGGTGCATTTCTTTTGACAAACTGATTTTTGTTATAATTATTCCTCTTTGCAAAAGTATTTTCACCAGAATTTTTGAAAACCTTTGGATTTTTCAAAAATGAGGTTTTGTTGTAAAAAGGTGGTTTCTTGAAAGCTACCTCATTTTTCGAGTTGAATTCCAAACCTGGCCTATTTGAGATAGGTTCGGTTCTTGGTGAAGGTTTAGTTTCACTTGTGTATACTTCATTAAATTTTTCTTCAAACGTTGGAACATATCCAATACCAGATTTGATTGGTGTGGATTTAATATTTGATGAAGAAGGCCACAAATTTTATAGAGGAATCATTAAAAATTGCATCTTCCTTGGCTATATAACCTAAACCAGATTTTTCAAATAATGGTCTTTGACTTGCATGTAATTTGTCCAAGTTACTAGAACTTTGAGCAAATTTTGCTAAGTCACCATTCAGCCTTTTAATCATATCATTTAATCTTTCATTTTTAACAATTAACTCATGAGAATGATCCTTAATGTGCTTTCCTTTCAATTTTTCAAGTTTGGATTTTAAAAATCTGTTTTCTTCAATAATGTCCAAAGCACATTCAGTTTTCTTCACTTTTTCTTTTAAAAAATTATTTTCAGCTCTCAACACATCTCTTTCAGATCTGCATTCATTGTACTTGTCAAGAAGTTTTGAGGTATTTAAAGTGATATCATCAATAATAGCATGTAAATCATCAATGGTCAAATCATAATAATTTACCTCATCAAGATTGTTGTTTCCAGCTATGAAGCAGTCTTTATCTTCACCTTCAGATTCTTCTTTTTCATTTGAGTCATTCTCAAGATCCTCCCAAGCTGCCATGAGCACTCTTCTCCTTTCTTTCTTGCCTCTGTCCTCCTTTTTTAGCTTAGGACAATTTAGCTTGAAGTGTCCAGCCTCCTTGCAATGATGACACGTCACTTTGCTCAAGTCCACCTTGTGTTCATTTGAGCTTGAACCCTTGTGCTTGCCCTTGTTCTTCATCATTCTTCTAAATCTCCTAACAAAAAATATGAGTTCATCATTTGAAATACCATCACTAGACTCACTCTCTTTGGGTTCTACTTTTGACTTGAGGGCTATTTCTTTTTTCTTTGAGTCCGGGTTTGTGTGTGTGGTTTCATAGGCAAGGAGTTTTCCTCTCAGCTCATCATAGGTTATGGGGCTTAGGTTGTTGCTCTTGGTTAGGACAGTGGCAGTGGTTTCCCATTCTTTTGTGAGGCTTCTAAGGAGTTTTCTCACCAAGGTTTGTTCTGTATAGTTTGTACCTATAGCATCAAGGTTGTTGATTATGATTGAGAATCTCTCAAACACTTCATCAATGCTTTCTCCATCCTTCATGTTAAACATCTCGTACTCTTTTCGCAGCATATCAATCCTCGTTTCTTTGACTTGTTTAGTGCCTTCGTGTGTAACCTAGATTTTTTCCCAGGTTTCTTTGGCTGTCTTGCATCTAGACACCTTCTAGTACTCTTCAAAGCTGATAGCACAGTGAAGAAGGTTGATTGCTTTAGCATTCAACTCTATCTTCTTCTTATCATCTTCATTCCATTCAGCTTCTTCTTTTGGAGTCACTACTCCATCAGCACTTGTTTTTATTGGGATCTTGGGACCGCTCACAACAATCTTCCATATGTTGTAGTCAATGGATTAGATGAAGATCCTTATCCTCTCTTTCCAGTAGGCATAGTTCTTTCCGTTGAAGAAAAGTGGCCGGTTGTTTGACTGGCCTTCAGTGAGGGTGTAGGCAACTGTGGTTGTGCCCAAGTTGTTCGCCATTGGATCTTTGCTCCAAGCGATTAAGCTTGATTCTTGAGACCTTAGCTCTTGATACCAATTGAAGGTTATGGTAGGCTTAGAGAAGGGAGGGTTGAATCTATGCCTTCCTTTTAAGTTGTTGTTATGACCTTTTAAAATAAACTTTCAATTCTAATTCTGTTTGTACTCAGCAGTAGAAATTTATGAGACAATTTATTTTTGTCTCATGAATATCAGAAAACAGAACACAGCAGAGAAGAGAAAAGCTAACACCAGCATGTATCCTGGTTCGGTTGCCTTGTGCTATGCAACCTACGTCCAGTCTCCTCCACAACAATGGAGGAATTTCCACTATAATTAAAAGTATTACATATACCAATTTCACAGGATTGACCCAATCCTTTCACACTCAAGTTCTAACCTAACTTGACATTGGCTATGCTAATACCTAACGATTCACTCTTAATGCTAACCCAACTAAGAAAGGGATACCTTACAGATACAAGATACAAGACATAGACATACCTAAAGAAATCAGAAAATAACTCTAGGCTTTTCTCTCAAGTGTATCACTCAGCCTTTTTCCACTCATGGCTTTTACTTGAGCTTTCTCACAGTACCTTTTCTCACAAGAAATTACAGAAAGATAAACATAGAAAAGTACATCACAATCTGTAAAACATGAAGGAGATTGACTTCATCAGCAGCTTCTTTGCTATGTCCAAAACCAGATTTGCAAACCTCAGATACAGTTCTTCAGTATTGGTCGAATGCTTCTTTGAAAGAAAGTATTATCCAAGTAGAGGAACTTCTTTACAGAACACAAATTTCAAACTCTGGTTTTCTCTTCTTGGTTCTGAATGAGCAGAAAGCTTCTTTTTATCTCCTTGCATGTTCCTTGGTTGCTCACCCTATATCAACTTCTTGAGCCTTGAGCTTCACCAACCCACAAACTCACTTTTTCTCATTAAACATCAGAGTAGAAACTTTGCTTCTGACTTCTCCATTTTGACCGAAAATCATAAAATAGCAACCACAAAAGTCTTCCAAAGGTAAACCGAATCTGAACCCTTGAAAACCAACTTGGTCCCCAAGACATGTTTGAGAGCGTGGATTTACAGCAGAAAAGAACAAAAATCCTCTTTTTTATATAGCTTAAAACGGAGTGGCAGAGAGTTGAAGAGAAGAAAGTGTGTTGCATGTAAAAAGAAATGGGTTACCTTTAACCTAAGCTTGATTTGGTTTGTGTTTGCTGATTAGACTTCTGCGTTTCAAGCTTGGACTTTCTCTTTCTTGCTTCTTTGATGATCACCTTAGGGAAGAAGCTTTTTCTTTCTCTTTCTCACTTTTCTGAGTTTTGTGATTTGACTAAGACAGAGGAGAGAAGAACGTTGCTTTGATAGTGAGACCAAATTGGAGGGATTTGAAATTGAGTTGGGTTTCGATCGGATATTCATTAAGCAACCCGTTTGGCCCATCTGACTTCTTTCTTTGCTTTTCCTTGGACTTCTAATTTTTTTGCTTTCAGCCCACCATCCTTGCTATTTGCTTTTCATTCCATTTGGGCTATAAAATTGAATTTTAGTCTGCAACAATAAATAATTAGTAATATGCCATTATAATTAATCAACACTAATTATTTATTTTGTCCAAAAATAATTTTTTTCATTACTAATTAATTTAGTTAATTTCTTAAGTTAACAGTTTCGATACTATAAAAATTAGAGAAATTATTTATTTTTTATTTTTCTCTTCTCTAAAAACTGAATAAAAGATAATTTTTAAAAGATACTTAGTTACACTATTTTAGTAGTATTTATAAGAAAAATTTATGGTTTAATAGAAATTAAAGGGTTTTGGCTTTAAACCACATACTTTATTCTGATGAAAGGTTTTAGTCCACATTAACATTTTATGAGTGAATTACTAATTTAGTCTTTGTCTATTTTTAAAATGACAACGTGATTTTTTAAGATAAAAATGATTCATTTTGGTCTTTGTCTTTTATTTTTGTGACTGAAGAGAGGATTTTTGCGTGGTCTAAGAATCTTTACAATTAAGTACTCGTTGCAAGTATAGCTCTTAAACTAACAGAAGTCCTTTCTTACAAACGTTTTGGTTGTCACAGGTAACAAACCCATTTAAAATTGATAACCGAGTATTTAAACCTCGGGTCGTCTTCTCAAGGAATTGCAGGGAGGTATGTTCTTATTATTGGTTATGGAGATTGTAAATTGGGGTTTGAGAATGAAGAATTAATATGGAAAATAATTTAAATGGCAATTAAAATAAATAAATACTGTAAAGCAAACCCTTTGGCAAGGTATGAGAAATTGGAAGTCCAGACTTAGTTATTCTTATCAATAATAATGAAAGTTGAATCTTAATTCCACTTAGTTAACCTTTGCTAAAGCAAAGGAAAGTCAAGGGACAAATTAGTTTGACCTTTAAATCCTATTTATTTCCTAAGAAAAGGTTGGGATTATTGAAATTCAGTTCAATTAGCAAAGATAACAGTTATCAATTATGTTGAGCTAAGATAACTCCTGAGTTACTGATTTCTTAACCAAGACCAAAAGGAAAAGGAATTAAATCTACTGGAATAAAAATGTCTTCAGATTGGGAATAATCAATAACATAAATAAAAGAAAGCAATATTAACTGAAATACCTCAAATAACATTAATTCGAAAGAGTAATCTGTAACATAGAAGAATTCATAAACTAAATTGAAAAGCAAGTAATGAAAAGGAATATTGAACCTGATAAAAAGATAATCCTCAAAGCAAATAAAATCCTAAATCTAAATCCTAATCCTAAAGAGAGAGGAGAGAACCTCTCTTCAACTAAACCTAAATCATGGAAAGTGACTAAAATTCGGAGACTCTTGAATGGATGCATTCTCCCACTTCATAACCTCTCGTCTATGCCTTCTGGACTTGGATTTGGGCCAAAAAGGGCTTCAGAATTCACTATGAGCTTTTTCTGCAATTTCTGGTGCATGGCCTCTGTCACGCGCCCGCGTGGGTCACGCGGTCGCGTCAATTGGAGTTTTCCTTGTCGCACGGTCGCATCAGTCATGCGGCCGCGTCATAGGTGCTCTTCTTTAGGTGCGCGGTCGCATCAGTCATGCGGCCGCGTCGCTGCTTCTTCGCTCTTGGCACGCGGTCGCGTCGTCCATGTGATCGCGTGGATGCCAGTTTCTCCAAAGCTCCATTTTACGCTTTCCTTCCATTTTTGTATGTTTTCTTTCCATCCTTTGAGTCATTCCTGCCTTAGAAGATCTGAAACTACTCAACACACAAATCACGGCATCGAATGATAATAAAAGGTAATTAAAATAATTAATTTTAAAGTATAGGAAACATGTTTTTCACATACATCACATAATAAGAAAGGAAAAGTAAAACCATGCAATTAATATGAATAAGTGGGTGAAGGATTGAATAAATCACTTAAACTAAGCACAAGATAAACCATAAAATAGTGGTTTATCAACCTCCCCACACTTAAACATTAGCATGTCCTCATGCTAAGCTCAAGAGAAGCTATAAGAGAGTGAAGAGGAATGGTACAATGTATGAAATGCAACCTATCTATATGAATGCAACTACATGCAGAATGTTTCTACCTACTTGGTTAAAAGTAAATAAGCTTTTCAAGACAAACATAAATCAGATTTCACTAATTCAAATTATACAATAAAAGACAAGTAAACTTGTAAGAAGATAGCTCATGAAAGCAGGGAACATGGAATTAAGCATTGGACCCTCACTGGTAGTGTATATGCACTCTAATCTCTCAAGTGTCTAGGGTTAATCTCTCTACTCTTCTCTAGTCATGCTTTCTAAACTTTGTTCTTCATCTAACCAATCAACAAAATTTAGTATACCAATGCAAACATCATGAGGTCTTTTCAGGGTTATAATGGGGCTAAGGTAAAGGTAAGGATATATATATATATAAGGCTAAGTGAGCTAACAAAGTGAATCCTTGATTAGTCTAAGATCTCACCTAACATATACATACTTTATACAATTTTAAAATACTTTATCTAGCTACCCAAATTTTTCCCACTTTTGTATTACATGCTCATGTATCAAACTTATTTTTGAATTTTGTCCCATGTGCATTGATTCTTTTTATTTTGCATTCGGGGTAATATATATATATATATATATATATATATATATATATATATATATATATATATATGTATATATGTATGTATATTTTTTTGTATCCCCTTATTTAATTACTTAATAATAATTTTTTTTTCAATGCACATGGTAATTTAATTATTTTGATTTCATATGAGCATGCTTCCCAAATTTTGAAATAACTTATTCAATTTAATTCCCTTTTTTCCTATCATCCCATGTTCCCATAAAATTCCCCACACTTAAATTATACACAATATTTATCTCAAGCTAACCAAGGATTCAACTTGGGATTTTTAATTTGTTTTTCTGCTTAAGGCTAGTAATGTGATTATAAAACAAAAGGGGATTAAAAAGCTCAAGGTGGCTGACAAAGGTGATTGGAAGGGTAGGCTTTATTTGGGATAAATGAGTTAATAATCAAATATGGCCTCAATCATATGCAAGCATGTAAATACGCTAAACAAAGGACATATAGATTGGAACAAAATGTAGATTGTAATCATAGAGAAGAAAAACACACAAGAATAAAAATTTATGGTTAAATAATGTAACCATGTAATTAAGCTCAAAATCTCACGGGTTGTGTTTTCTTTAGCTTTTTAAACTATGTTCCAAATACAACTTCAAACAAATTTAACAAAAAAATTTTTCAATTTAAATTAGTGAAATACTATAAAAATTTCTTGAAAAAGAAAATATTACTTCAACCAAGTGGCAAAATATGCACAAAATCAAACAAACATGCAAATGCAACAACTAACAAGGAAAATAAATCATTGGTGTTGAGATAAAAGGGTAACTAACCCATGGAGATCGGTATCGACCTCCCCACACTTAAAGATTGTACCGTCCTTGGTACATGCTAAGATGTGCAGGTGGACAGGTTGTTCCAGCTGATGCTTCTCTCCAAATATTGTGCAGATGGACTTGTCTTGTCTCCCTATGTAAACGTCTTCCGGTTTCCCTCCGGGTGGCCATCCTGAAAGAAAAAGGGAAGAAAAGTAACCCAGAAATAAAGATAAGAAAATAAATGAAGTATGGATGGGTTAATGCCAAATGATAAGGGTCTCATTTACATAGAAGCTTCAACATGTACGTGAGAAAATAATAGAAGCCATGGCATGCCAGTGGTACAAAATGTACAACAATGGGAAAGAGAGTGGGTAATGAAAGACAATGTAAGTTCATGTTAATGTAAAAGGAATACAGGTATCATAAAAGATTGACATTGACAAAAAAATAGCATCACCCAACATTGTAAAACAAGTCACTAAAAATTATACGAGAAAAGATGCAACGGTTAAATAAGAAAATCAACACCAAAGGAAAAATAATAAATTTAGAAAAGAAAAGAAAAATATGCACTAAATTAAAATGCAATGAATAAAATATGCAAATAAATAAAATGAAAGATAAGAAGAATGAGAAGGGAAAGATGTGAGTAAGAAAGGAGGGAGGAAAAAATTAGGATTGGGGAAGAAAAGATAAGATATTTGGCAAATTAGGATAAGCTGTCCGACGCAAGCGACGCGGACACGTGGGGCACGCGGTCGCGTGACTTGCGTTTGAAGTTAATCGACGCGGTCGCGTCGGTCACGCGATCGCGTGACACGTTTTATGCTACTGGCGCGAGGGCAGCCTCGTGCTCGCACAACTCTCTGTTCACAATTTTATTTTGCCAAATTTTGGGTGACGCGATCGCGTGGTCGACGCGATCGCGTGAGTGGCCAATATGGGTATATGACGCGGACGCGTGAGCCATGCGTTCGCGTGGTAAGGTTGTGCTTTCAGCACCACTCCAGCACCACTCCAGCATAACTTTCGGCTATGCACCCTTTTCACGTCGATTTTCATGGCACGCGGCCGCGTGGGTGACGCGGTCGCGTGGGAGGCCAAAGTTCCCACATGATGCGGTGGCGTGAGCGACGCGGTCGCATGGGGTCAAATTATGCTAAAGGCGTGCCACCAGCCACCCTCTTGCGTGACTCTCTGTTCAATTCTTTTCTTCCCAATGCACTAGTGACGCGGACGCATCAGCGACGCTATCGCGTCGCGTGCGATTTTTTTTTCGTATGCAGAATGCAAAATGCAATGAATGTCATGCAAAAATTGTAGGTTCAATAAAAATTCAAAAACAGACTAAAATTAAAACTAAAAAGAGAATGACCATACTATGGTGGGTTGTCTCCCACCCAGCACTTTTAGTTAAAGTCCTTAAGTTGGACATATGGCGAGCTCCTTGTCATGGTGGCTTGTGCTTGAACTCATCCTGAAATCTCCACCAGTGCTTGGAGTGTCAGCATCCTCCGGGGTCCCAAACAAGGCACATAAAACCTTTGAGCAGTTTCAAACAGGTTTCCAGGGTCCTAGGGTGTTGAATGTCAGAATAGATTCCAGGATCCCAAACTATACTTTTACACCCATCTTTGTCTTGATCTGCATTTTTTCAGCCGGGTGGTGAGTAGTCTGAATTCGCACTGCAGTGACCAATCAGCTTCCGAGATCCTTGCAATTGAGCTTGACACCAATCCTTGTACCTCAAATTGAAGTGTGAAACCTTATTGAATCTTGCATACCAACTCTAAGTGCGAGTCAATTCCCGTTTACTCTTAAAGCTGCAAAGAGCTCTAAGCTGGCCATCTGTTTCAAGCAAACCATATTCAAGTGGAAAATTGAAGATGAAAGTCAAGGATTTTACCCACTTGAAGTATGTACTGGGTGGTAATGGCCTTGGGATAGGTGTTTCCAGTGGTTTTGCAAGCTCTACTCCCTTGTTGTCTTCTGTGAATTCCTCCACTTCTTTGCAAATTTCTTCAACTTCACCCATGTCTTGATCAAAGTCATTGATATCTTCCTCATCACTTAAGTCATAATTGGGAGGTTGAGAAAAGTCGACCTTTGCATCATATTCGTATTCACTTGGGGAAGATTCTTCTGTCTCAAAGAATTCACTTGCGGATGCAAGTTCATTGCTAAGAGAACTCGACTTATGATCATCATCATCAAGGAAACTTGTATCTTGGGTTATTCCGTCCAGTTCTTCATAAGATATCTGCATTGGAGGCTGTGCAACATCCTCTGTAGCATCAATTGTAACATCTTTAACGGAATTCTCCACAACTCTGGATTCAGGTGGCGGTTCGGCATCTCCTAAATCTTCAACCAACTCTTCTTCTTCTACCATGACAGCTTCCTCTATTTGTTCCAGTACGAAGTTATGCTCTATGTTGTCCACTGGAGCTTCTAGCGTCTTCTTTGTGCTGCGTTCTTCATTGAATTCTCCACATAAAGCCATGGGAGTCTGTTGAGGGGCTGAACGTCTGGAAGATAATTGATTTATTGCTTGCTCCAGTTGATGAAGAGTTGCACTGAACTGGTTTACTGATTCTTCAAAGCGAACCCATGATTCTTGGCTCGATGAATGTGAACATGGTGTATAAGGGAGTGGTGGTTCTTGGGAGTAATTGGATTGGTGTTGAGGTGGATAAGGATCATATGGCGGTGAATGGTGAAAAGAAGCTTGTGAGTATGGTGGATTGGGGCTGTGTTGAAGGGATGGTCTCTGAGCATAGGGTGGGGCTTGTTGGTAACTACAAGGCAGTCCACCAAATCTATCAGTTGGGCATGCATTGTAAAATGGTCTTTGTCCATGATATTTAGGAGGATGTTGTTGCCTAAAAGGGTGATCAAATCCTTGTGGCTCCATCCATCTTTGATTGCTTAGACCTTGATGCATAGTCCTGTTATAGCTTCCATTCCTTGCAATAAAATTAGAACTAAACTCAAAGCAAGAGGGGTGAGAATTCATAATAGTTATCAGAAATAAGGGGGAAGAAGAAGAAGCTAATAAACAAGTAAAAGAAAAATATTTTTTTTTTGAAAAATATTTACAATAACCAATAATAAGGCACACGTTTGCAATTCCCCGGCAACGGCGCCATTTTAAAGAGAGGATTTTTGCATGGTCTAAAAATCTTTACAATTAAGTACTCGTTGCAAGTATAGCTCTTAAACCAACAAAGTCCTTTCTTACAAACGTTTTGGTTGTCACAAGTAACAAACCCCTTTAAAATTGATAACCGAGTATTTAAACCTCAGGTCGTCTTCTCAAGGAATTGCAGGAAGGTATGTTCTTATTATTGGTTATGGAGATTGTAAATTGGAGTTTGAGAATGAAGAATTAATATGGCAAATAATTTAAATGGCAATTAAAATAAATAAATACTGTAAAGCAAACCCTTTGGCAAGGTATGAGAAATTGGAAGTCCAGACTTAGTTATTCTTATCAATAATAATGAAAGTTGAATCTTAATTCCACTTAGTTAACCTTTGCTAAAGCAAAGGAAAGTCAAGGGACAAATTAGTTTGACCTTCGAATCTGGTGCACGAAATTGTGATCACTACAACTTCGCACAACTAACCAGCAAGTGCACTGGGTCGTCCAAGTAATAAACCTTACGCGAGTAAGGGTCGATCCCACGGAGATTGTTGGTATGAAGCAAGCTATGGTCACCTTGTAAATCTTAGTCAGGCAGACTCAAATGGGTATAGATGATGAATAAAACAGAAAGATAAAGATAGTGATACTTATGTAATTTATTGGTAGGAACTTCAGATAAGCGTATGAAGATGCCTTCCCTTCCGTCTCTCTGCTTTCCTACTGTCTTCATCCAATCCTTCTTACTCCTTTCCATGGCAAGCTTAAGCAAGGGTTTCACCGTTGTCAGTGGCTACCTCCCATCCTCTCAGTGAAAATGTTCAACGCACCCTATCACGGCACGGCTATCCATCTGTCGGTTCTCGGTCAGGCCGGAATAGAATCCAGTGATTCTTTTGCGTCTGTCACTAACGCCCCGCCTGCTAGGAGTTTGAAGCACGTCACAGTCATTCAATCATTGAATCCTACTCAGAATACCACAGACAAGGTTAGACCTTCCGGATTCTCTTGAATGCCGCCATCAGTTCTAGCCTATACCACGAAGATTCCGGTTAAAGAATCCAAGAGATATTCACCCAATCTAAGGTAGAACGGAGGTGGTTGTCAGTCACACGTTCATAGGTGAGAATGATGATGAGTGTCACGGATCATCACATTCATCAAGTTGAAGAACAAGTGATATCTTGGACAAAGAACAAGCAGAATTGAATAGAAGAACAATAGTAATTGCATTAATACTCGAGGTACAGCAGAGCTCCACACCTTAATCTATGGTGTGTAGAAACTCCACCGTTGAAAATACATAAGAACAAAAGTGATCATTGGTTTCGGCCCCAGAGAGGGAACCAGAAGAACCAAGATCTGATCTAAGAACTAGATGTCCGAAGATTCGAAATACAATAGTAAAATGTCCTACTTATAGAAAACTAGTAGCCTAAGGATGAGTAAATGACATAAAAATCCACTTCCGGGCCCACTTGGTGTGTGCTTGGGCTGAGCAATGAAGCATTTTCGTGTAGAGACTCTTCTTGGAGTTAAACGCCAGCTTTTATGCCAGTTTGGGCGTTTAACTCCCATTTTGGTGCCAGTTCCGGCGTTTAACGCTGGAATTTCTGAAGGTGACTTTGAACGCCGGTTTGGGCCATCAAATCTTGGGCAAAGTATGGACTATCATATATTGCTGGAAAGCCCAGGATGTCTACTTTCCAACGCCGTTGAGAGCGCGCCAATTGGGCTTCTGTAGCTCCAGAAAATCCACTTCGAGTGCAGGGAGGTCAGAATCCAACAGCATCTGCAGTCCTTTTCAGTCTCTGGATCAGATTTTTGCTCAGGTCCCTCAATTTCAGCCAGAAAATACCTGAAATCACAGAAAAACACACAAACTCATAGTAAAGTCCAGAAAAGTGAATTTTAACTAAAAACTAATAAAAATATACTAAAAACTAAACCAAATATACTAAAAACATACTAAAAACAATGCCAAAAAGCGTACAAATTATCCGCTCACCACAACACCAAACTTAAATTGTTGCTTGTCCCCAAGCAACTGAAAATCAAATAAGATAAAAAGAAGAGAATATACTATAGACTCCAAATTATCAATGAAACTTAGCTCCAAATTAGATGAGCGGGACTAGTAGCTTTTTGCCTCCGAACAGTTTTGGCATCTCACTTTATCCTTTGAAATTCAGAATGATTGGCTTCTTTAGGAACTCAGAATCCAGATAGTGTTATTGATTCTCCTAGTTAAGTATGATGATTCTTGAACACAGCTACTTATTGAGTCTTGGCTGTGGCCCAAAGCACTATATCGTCCAGTATTACCACCGGATACATACATGCCACAGACACATAATTGGGTGAACCTTTTCAGATTGTGACTCAGCTTTGCTAAAGTCCCCAGTTAGAGGTGTCCAGGGTTCTTAAGCACACTCTTTTTGTCTTGGATCACAACTTTATTTCTTTCTTTTTCTTTTTCTCCCCCCCTTTTTTTTCGCTTTTTCTTCTTTCTTCTTTTTTTTTTTGTATTCACTGCTTTTTCTTGCTTCAAGAATCATTTTTATGATTTTTCAAATCCTCAGTAACATGTCTCATTTTTCATCATTCTCTCAAGAGCCAACAATTTTAACATTCATGAACAACAAATTCAAAAGACATATGCACTGTTCAAGCATACATTCAGAAAACAAAAAGTATTGTCACCACATCAAACTAATTAAGCTAGTTTTAAAGATGAATTCGAAATCCTGTACTTCTTGTTCTTTTGTGATAAAAACAGTTTTCATTTAAGAGAGGTGATGGATTCATAGGAAATTCATAACTTTAAGGCATAGACACTAAGACACTAATGATCATAAGACACAAACATGGACAAACATAAGCATAAAAAAAATTCGAAAAACAGAAGAATAAAGAACAAGGAGATTAAAGAACGGGTCCACCTTAGTGATGGCGGCTTGTTCTTCCTCTTGAAGGTCTTATGGAGTGCTTGAGCTCCTCAATGTTTCTTCCTTGTCTTTGTTGCTCCTCTCTCATGATTCTTTGATCTTCTCTAATTTCATGGAGGAGAATGGAGTGTTCTTGGTGCTCCACCCTTAGTTGTCCCATGTTGGAACTCAGTTCTCCTAGGGAGGTGTTGATTTGCTCCCAATAGTTTTGTGGAGGAAAGTGCATCCCTTGAGGTATCTCAGGGATTTCATGATGAGTGGGATCTCTTATTTGCTCCATCCTTTTCTTAGTGATGGGCTTGAGGTCATGCCTTCTCAGTTGAACCGGCTTCCCTCTTGAATTTCTCTTCCATTGAGCGCCCTCTTCACAAATGTTTGTGAGGACTTGGTCCAACCTTTGATCAAAGTTGACCCTTCTTCATGGCCACAACTTCATAGAAGTGGTCTTGATGCACCCTTGAGATGAATCTCTCCATCTCCCATGACTCGGAGGTGAAAGCTTTTGCCTTCCCTTTCCTCTTTCTAGAGGTTTCTCCGGCCTTGGATGCCATAAATGGTTATGGAAAAACAAAAAGTAATGCTTTTACCACACCAAACTTAAAAGGTTTGCTCGTCCTCGAGCAAAAGAAGAAAGAAGAGAGTAGAAGAAGAAGGAATGAGGAAGAAGGGAATGGCTTTGTGTTTCGGCCTTTATGGGTGGGTTTGGGTGGGAAAGTGGTTTGAATTTTGAATGGTGAGGTAGATGGGGTTTTATGAGGGATGGATGTGAGTGGTGAAGAGAAGTGGGATTTGATAGGTGAGGGGTTTTTGGTGAATGGGTGAAGAAGAGTGAGGGTGGTGGGGTTGGTGGGGATCCTGTGGGGTTCACAGATCCTGAGGTGTCAAGGAAAAGTCATCCCTGCACCAAATGGCAAGCAAAATCACGTTTTGAGCCAATTCTGGCGTTAAACGCCGGGCTGGTGCCCATTTCTGGCATTTAACGCCAGAAGCTTGCCCTTTTTTGGCGTTTAACGCCAGTCTGGTGCCCCTTTCTGGCGTTAAACGCCCAAAATGGTGCCAGACTGGGCGTTAAACGCCCACCTGCTAGCCTTACTGGCGTTTAAACGCCAGTAAGTTCTTCCTCCAGGGTGTGCTGTTTTTCTTCCTGTTTTTCATTCTGTTTTTGCTTTTTCAATTGATTTTGTGACTTCTCATGATCATCAACCTACAAAAAACATAAAATAACAAAAGAAAATAGATAAAATATAACATTGGGTTGCCTCCCAACAAGCGCTTCTTTAATGTCAGTAGCTTGACAGATGGCTCTCATGGAGCCTCACAAATGATCAGAGCAATGTGGGAACCTCCCAACACCAAACTTAGAGTTTGACTGTGGGGGCTCTGTTTGACTCTGATTTGAGAGAAGCTCTTCATGCTTCCTCTCCATGGTGACAGAGGGATATCCTTGAGCCTTAAACACAAAGGATTCTTCATTCACTTGAATGATCAGTTCACCTCCATCAACATCAATCACAGCCTTTGCTGTGGCTAGGAAGGGTCTGCCAAGGATGATGGTTTCATCCATGCACTTCCTAGTCTCTAGGACTATGAAATCAGCAGGGATGTAATGGTCTTCAATCTTCACCAAAACATCCTCTACAAGTCCATGAGCTTGTTTTCTTGAGTTGTCTGCCATCTCTAATGAGATTCTTGCAGCTTGCACCTCAAAGATCCTTAGCTTCTCCATTACGGAGAGAGGCATGAGGTTTACACTTGACCCTAAGTCACACAGAGCCTTCTTGAAGGTCATGGTGCCTATGGTACAAGGTATTGAAAACTTCCCAGGATCTTGTCTCTTTTGAGGTAATTTCTACCTAGACAAGTCATCCAGTTCTTTGGTGAGCAAGAGAGGTTCATTCTCCCAAGTCTCATTTCCAAATAACTTGTCATTTAGCTTCATGATTGCTCCAAGGTATTTAGCAACTTGCTCTTCAGTGACATACTCATCCTCTTCAGAGGAAGAATACTCATCAGAGCTCATGAAAGGCAGAAGTAAGTCCAATGGAATCTCTATGGTCTCATTTTGAGCCTCAGATTCCCATGGTTCCTCATTAGGGAACTCATTGGAGGTCAGTGCACGCCCATTGAGGACTTCCTCAGTGGCGTTCACTGCCTCTCCTTCCTCTCCAAATTCGGCCATGTTGATGACCTTGCACTCTCCTTTTGGATTTTCTTCTGTATTGCTTGGAAGAGTACTAGGAGGGAGTTCAGTGACTTTCTTGCTCAGCTGTCCCACTTGTGCCTCCAAATTCCTAATGGAGGATCTTGTTTCAGTCATGAAACTTTGAGTGGTTTTGATTAGATCAGAGACCATGGTTGCTAAGTCAGAGGGGTTCTGCTTAGAATTCTCTGTCTGTTGCTGAGAAGATGATGGAAAAGGCTTGCCATTGCTAAACCTATTTCTTCCACCATTATTATTGTTGAAACCTTGTTGAGGTCTCTCTTGATTCTTCCATGAGAAATTTGGGTGATTTCTCCATGAAGAATTATAGGTGTTTCCATAGGGTTCTCCTAGGTAATTCACCTCTTCCATTGAAGGGTTCTCAGGATCATAAGCTTCTTCTTCAGATGAAGCATCCTTAGTACTGCTTGGTGCATTTTGCATTCCAGACAGACTTTGAGAAATCAAATTGACTTGTTGAGTCAATATTTTATTCTGAGCCAGAATGGCATTCAGAGTATCAATCTCAAGAACTCCTTTCTTCTGACTTGTCCCATTGTTCACAGGATTCCTTTCAGAAGTGTACATGAATTGGTTATTTGCAACCATTTTAATTAGTTCTTGAGCTTCTGTAGGCGTCTTCTTCAGATGAAGAGATCCTCCAGCAGAGCTATCCAAAGACATCTTGGATAGTTCAGAGAGACCATCATAGAAAATACCTATGATGCTCCATTCAGAAAGCATATCAGAGGGGCACTTTCTGATTAATTGTTTGTATCTTTCCCAAGCTTCATAGAGGGATTCTCCATCCTTCTGTCTGAAGGTTTGGACTTCCACTCTAAGCTTACTCAATTTTTGAGGTGGAAAGAACTTTGCCAAGAAGGCATTGACTAGCTTTTCCCATGAGTCCAGGCTTTCTTTAGGTTGTGAGTCCAACCATGTCCTAGCTCTGTCTCTTACAGCAAAAGGGAATAGCATAAGTCTGTAGACCTCAGGGTCAACCCCATTAGTCTTGACAGTGACACAGATTTGCAAGAACTCAGCTAAGAACTGATGAGGATCTTCCAATGGAAGTCCATGGAACTTGCAATTCTGTTGCATTAGAGAAACTAATTGAGGCTTAAGCTCAAAGTTGTTTGCTCCAATGGCAGGGATAGAGATGCTTCTCCCATAGAAGTCGGGAGTAGGTGCAGTAAAGTCACCCAGCACCTTCCTTGCATTGTTGGCATTGTTGTTGTTTTCGGCTGCCATGTGTTCTTCTTCTTTGAAGATTTCTGTTAGGTCCTCTACAGAGAATTGTGCCTTAGCTTCTCTTAGCTTTCGCTTCAAGGTCCTTTCAGGTTCAGGTTCAGCTTCAACAAGAATGCTTTTGTCTTTGTTCCTGCTCATATGAAAGAGAAGAGAACAAGAAAATGTGGAATCCTCTATGTCACAATATAGAGATTCCTTGAGGTGTCAGAGGAAAAGAAAAGTAGAAGACAGAAGTAGAAAATTCGAACTTATCAAAGAAGAAGGAGTTCGAATTTTTCATTAAGGAATAGTGTTAGTCCATAAATAGAAGGATGTTAGAGGAAAGGAAGTAATTTTCGAAAATTAAGTAAAAGACTTTGAAAACATTTTGAAAAACACTAATTGATTTTCGAAAATAAAAGTGGGAAAGAAATCAAGTGATTTTTGCAAAAGATTTTGAAATTAGAAAAAAAAAAGATTTGATTGAAAACTATTTTGAAAAAGATGAGGTTAAGAAGATCTGATTGGTTTAAAAAAAAATATGTGATTGAGAAGATATGATTTGAAAACAATTTTAAAAAGATTTGATTTTAAAAATTAATAACTTGCCTAACAAGAAAAGATATGATTCAAACATTAAACCTTTCTCAACAGAAAAGGCAACATACTTGAAATGTTGAATCAAATCATTAATTGATAGCAAGTATCTTTGAAAAAGGAAAGAAATTGATTTTGAAAACATTTGATTGAAAAGATATGATATGAAAAAGATTTGATTTTGAAAAACTTTGAAAACTTGAAAAAAAATTGATTTGAAAACAAAATCCTCCCCCTTGTGCCATCCTGGCGTTAAACGCCCAGAATGGTGCACATTCTGGCGTTTAACGCCCAAAACTATACCCTTTTGGGCGTTAAACGCCCAACCAGGTACCCTGGCTGGCGTTTAAACGCCAGTTTGTCCTTCTTCACTGGGCGTTTTGAACGCCCAGCTTTTTCTGTGCAATTCCTCTGCTGTATGTTCTGAATCTTCAATTCTCTGTATTATTGACTTGAGAAGACACAAATTAAAAATATTTTTGGATTTTTAATAATAAGGAATAATCAAAATGCACTAAAATCAAATAACAATGCATGCAAGACACCAAACTTAGCAGTTTGTATACTGCTGACACTAACAAAATGAGAATGCATATGACAAAACATAAAACACTCAAGTCAAGAGAATTTAAAGATTAGAGTAAGAAATCATCAATAACATCTTGAAGATCCTTAAGACACATGAATGAATGCATGCAATTGACACCAAACTTAAAATGAGACTAGTGTCTCAATAAGAAACATAACATATTTTTGGTTTTTATGATTTTGTAATTTTTTTGTGCTTTTTCGAAAATTATATGGAAAAGAAAATAAAGGTATCAAAATTCTTAATGAGAATTCCAGGAATCATGCAATGTTAGTCTAAAGCTTCAGTCTAAAGGAATTAGACATGGCTAGCCAAGCTTCAGCAGGACATTGCATTCAAGAGCTAAATTGATGAAGATCAATCAGCTTTGGTGATGATAAGAACATCACCTTGAAACACTAGAATTCATTCTTAAGAACTCTGAAGAAAAATACCTAATCTAAGCAACAAGATGAACCGTCAGTTGTCCATACACAAAACAATCCCCGGCAACGGCGCCAAAAACTTGGTGCACGAAATTGTGATCACTACAACTTCGCACAACTAACCAGCAAGTGCACTGGGTCGTCCAAGTAATAAACCTTACGCGAGTAAGGGTCGATCCCACGGAGATTGTTGGTATGAAGCAAGCTATGGTCACCTTGTAAATCTTAGTCAGGCAGACTCAAATGGGTATAGATGATGAATAAAACAGAAAGATAAAGATAGTGATACTTATGTAATTCATTGGTAGGAACTTCAGATAAGCGTATGAAGATTCCTTCCCTTCCGTCTCTCTGCTTTCCTACTGTCTTCATCCAATCCTTCTTACTCCTTTCCATGGCAAGCTTAAGCAAGGGTTTCACCGTTGTCAGTTGCTACCTCCCATCCTCTCAGTGGAAATGTTCAACGCACCCTGTCACGGCACGGCTATCCATCTGTCGGTTCTCGGTCAGGCCGGAATAGAATCCAGTGATTCTTTTGCGTCTGTCACTAACGCCCCGCCTGCTAGGAGTTTGAAGCACGTCACAGTCATTCAATCATTGAATCCTACTCAGAATACCACAGACAAGGTTAGACCTTCCGGATTCTCTTGAATGCCGCCATCAGTTCTAGCCTATACCACGAAGATTCCGGTTAAAGAATCCAAGAGATATTCACCCAATCTAAGGTAGAACGGAGGTGGTTGTCAGTCACACGTTCATAGGTGAGAATGATGATGAGTGTCACGGATCATCACATTCATCAAGTTGAAGAACAAGTGATATCTTGGACAAAGAACAAGCGGAATTGAATAGAAGAACAATAGTAATTGCATTAATACTCGAGGTACAGCAGAGCTCCACACCTTAATCTATGGTGTGTAGAAACTCCACCGTTGAAAATACATAAGAACAAAAGTGATCATTGGTTTCGGCCCCAGAGAGGGAACCAGAAGAACCAAGATCTGATCTAAGAACTAGATGTCCGAAGATTCGAAATACAATAGTAAAAGGTCCTACTTATAGAAAACTAGTAGCCTAAGGATGAGTAAATGACATAAAAATCCACTTCCGGGCCCACTTGGTGTGTGCTTGGGCTGAGCAATGAAGCATTTTCGTGTAGAGACTCTTCTTGGAGTTAAACGCCAGCTTTTATGCCAGTTTGGGCGTTTAACTCCCATTTTGGTGCCAGTTCCGGCGTTTAACGCTGGAATTTCTGAAGGTGACTTTGAACGCCGGTTTGGGCCATCAAATCTTGGGCAAAGTATGGACTATCATATATTGCTGGAAAGCCCAGGATGTCTACTTTCCAACGCCGTTGAGAGCGCGCCAATTAGGCTTCTGTAGCTCCAGAAAATCCACTTCGAGTGCAGGGAGGTCAGAATCCAACAGCATCTGCAGTCCTTTTCAGTCTCTGGATCAGATTTTTGCTCAGGTCCCTCAATTTCAGCCAGAAAATACCTGAAATCACAGAAAAACACACAAACTCATAGTAAAGTCCAGAAAAGTGAATTTTAACTAAAAACTAAACCAAATATACTAAAAACATACTAAAAACAATGCCAAAAAGTGTACAAATTATCCGCTCATCAGAATCCTATTTATTTCTTAAGAAAAGGTTAGAATTATTGAAGTTCAGTTCAATTAGCAAAGATAACAGTTATCAATTATGTTGAGCTAAGATAACTCCTGAGTTACTGATTTCCTAACCAAGACCAAAAGGAAAAGGAATTAAATCTACTGGAATAAAAATGTCTTCAGATTGGGAATAATCAATAACATAAATAAAAGAAAGCAATATTAACTGAAATACCTCAAATAACATTAATTCGAAAGAGTAATCTGTAACATAGAAGAATTCATAAACTAAATTGAAAAGCAAGTAATGAAAAAGGAATATTGAACCTGATAAAAAGATAATCCTCAAAGCAAATAAAATCCTAAATCTAAATCCTAATCCTAAAGAGAGAGGAGAGAACCTCTCTCCAACTAAACCTAAATCATGGAAAGTGACTAAAATTCGGAGACTCTTGAATGGATGCATTCTCCCACTTCATAACCTCTCGTCTATGCCTTCTGGACTTGGATTTGGGCCAAAAAGGGCTTCAAAATTCACTATGAGCTTTTTCTGCAATTTCTGGTGCGTGGCCTCTGTCACGCGTCCGCGTGGGTCACGCGGTCGCATCAATTGGAGTTTTCCTTGTCGCGCGGTCGCGTCAGTCATGCGGCCGCGTCATAGGTGCTCTTCTTTAGGTGCGCGGTCGCGTCAGTCATGCAGCCGCGTCGCTGCTTCTTCGCTCTTGGCACGCGGTCGTGTCGTCCATGCGATCGCGTGGATGCCAGTTTCTCCAAAACTCCGTTTTACGCTTTACTTCCATTTTTGTATGTTTTTTTTCATCCTTTGAGTCATTCCTGCCTTAGAAGATCTGAAACTACTCAACACACAAATCACGACATCGAATGATAATAAAGGGTAATTAAAATAATTAATTTTAAAGCATAGGAAACATGTTTTCACATACATCACATAATAAGGAAGGAAAAGTAAAACCATGCAATTAATATGAATAAGTGGGTGAAGGATTGAATAAATCACTCAAACTAAGCACAAGATAAACCATAAAATAGTGGTTTATCAGTGACATAACGCGATTTTTGTAGGTATTTCTCCATCAACTCTGAATGAAAAATGCTGACCTATCAGGTTCATAAATAGATAGGGACCTAATTGTTTCTAAATTCAAATTGGTTAGGGGTTTATTTGTTCTTATTCTTTAAATAATATTTTTTTTAAATTATTTATTTATTTATTATATTAATATTTTTTAATAAATTATTAAATATATAGTATAATAAGTACAAATTAACTAATAAACTATTCAAATTTAAAAATATCATTTGTTACTAAATTAAATAAATAATTCTCAAATATAATTTTAAATATATAAATATTAAAATACGATTAATACATTAATAATAATAATCCTATGATATACTTTTAGTATTATGATCTATATAATTTTTAAAATAAAGTGAAAACTAATGAACACATTATTTAATATATAGTAAAAAATTTTTGAGTAATAACAAATTTAATTTTTTATCTCTTTAGACTAAATTAATAATTCTGTTTGATATATTTGTACTTAAATACACTATGAATAAGCTACTAATACTAAATGAAATATATATATATATATTATAGAGAACATTTATAAACTCCACAAATTTAAGGTATTAATAATATTATTAATTTATTAATAATACATATTGTCATAAAGTTATAGATCAATAAAAATTTATTAATATAAGAGTAACATAGATTAATTAAAATTTTAAGTATATTAAAATTTAATTAAATTTACATATATTTTATTCAAAATATACGTAAAATTTTAATTGATTTTGAGTAAAATATATGTAAATTTAATTAAATTTTAATACACATAAAATTTTAATTAATTCACATTATTTTTATATTGATAAATCTTCATCGATATATAACCTGATTAATAGTATTCTACTCACATAGTGTATTTTAGTACAAAGATATCAAATATAATTATTAATTTAATTTAAAGAGATAAAAAATTAAATTTGTTATTAGTTAGAAAAATTTTACTATATATCAAATAATGTGTTCATTAGTTTTTATTTTATTGTAAAAATTATCTAGATCATAATACTAATAGTACATCATAGGGTTATTATTATTAATGTATTAACTATATTTTAATGTTTATTATTTATATATTTAAAAATTATATTTGAGAATTATTTATTTAGTTTCATAATAAATGATATTTTTAAATTTGAATAATTTATTAATTAATTTGTACTTATTACACTATATATTCAATAATTTATTGAAAAAAAATATTAATATTATGAATAAAAAAATAATTTGAAAAAAATATTGTTTAAAGAATAAGAATAAATAAACCTCTAATCAATTTAAATTTAGAGAAAATTAGATTTTTGTTTATTTTTAAATCTAACACATTAACGTTTTTTGTTCAGAGTTAATAAAAAATGCTCATAAAGACTGCATTATGTCAAAGAAATAAAGAATAAAGACCAAAATTAATCGTTTTTATCTTAAAAAATCGTATTATTATTTTGAGAAATAAACAAAAACTGAGATAATAATTCACTTACATTTTATCTTGTCTGCGTCACAATTTAATCTCTCATACGTCAATATTTAATTTGATGGAGCAAACAAAAAAGGGGGACTAAAAGCAAAACTTTTTAGATTTTAATGGACCACAACCAAAAGAAAAATTTTATAAGTAGGAACAAAACCACAAAATAAGTATTTTATAGGAATTAAAAATTTATTTAAACCAAATAGTTATAATCTAAATAATTGTTTGATGGTAGAAGATCAGCAAACACGGGCTAACAATACATCTAGTAAAAGAAAGGATTTAGTTACCTCAGAGTACATGCATGTTAATGTTATTATTAGTGAAAGTTTTAAATTTTTTTAATTCAATAAATGTATTAAAAACTTACATTTTTATATATTTTTAAAAAACTTTTTTTAATTAGTAACTTTAATTTGTATTTTAAAAACATATTAGCCGAATCCTAAAAGAAAAAAAAAAGAAAGAGGATTTATCAAAGTAGATAATTATTGTAATCACTTACTTTAATTAGTTCATCCAACAACAAGAAAAACGCAAATAAAAAGAAAAAAAAAAGAAAAAGAAGGAGAAGTGAAAGCAAAGGAAAAAAAAAAGAAAATGAGTTCATTAAAACAAAACAAGAAGCTATTATATTTTTGGCCACGATTTTCTTATTCCTATTTTTATTTGGGAATATGATTAATTATTACTAAAATATTTATAAAATAAATTTATTTTTTTATTTTTAAAAGAATTGATAATTAAATATTTGTCCTTCTAGTTTTTTTTTTTTTTTGTTTTACACATTCTTTTTATTTTATTTAATCTAAGTTTTAAGGAGAAGAGTCTAGAGTTTTATTAGGGTTTTTGTTCCTCTTTCTACTTCTCATCAACGTCGCTCGTTCTTTGTTCTTCTTCCTGTGTTGTGGTTGTTCTCTAATCCTCTCCTTATGTCATGGTCGTTTTCTGATCATCTTTATGTGTACGGTTGCTCGTTTTCTCCTGCACTGTGCTTGTTCTCTGATCTTTGACGCTGCAACATTCTGCCACTGCCGTCGTTGCACTTGGGTCCACCACTTCATTATTTTCTGTCACCTCTCTGTTCTTCTTTGTCACCAGCGACTCTGATCTCCATCTTTCATCTTCCACCTCTGCCTTTGCGACCTACTCCTTTAAAGTTCTATTTTATTTTTATTTTTATTTTTATTGTACTTTATTTTTTTCTATAAAAATTTTATGTGAATTTAAATGTTTTTTGTTTATCAGAGTATTGAATGTTGTTTTAATTTCAAAAGAATTTGATAATAAATCAGTAAAAGATTTTAAAATGAATTAGGAGTCCTTGATTATGCTTGAATGATTGAATTTGATTGTTGTGATTTTTTTGGTAGTAACTATTTTAATTTCTAATTGAATAAGGTTCCTACTTTTTTTTTTATTTAAAGTTTAACTTCTATTGTGGAAGTAGGATAATGATTGTGAAAAATTAAAATATAATACATAATATTTTATACGAAGGAACTCATTAGATTAGGAATAAATTTTAGAGATTATATCATTAGAAAGTCAATGATGTTTTCAATTATGCTGATTTGTTGGATAAAATAAAATAAAATAAAATAAAATAAGAATGATTGAGGAAAAAATTTAATTAATTTTATCTCATGATGTATTTTATGAAATTTGTTAGTTTAAACTTCAGAAGTATTTTAATTTAATTGCTAGGTTATTGTTAATTAGAATCAATTTGTTAAAAAACAAATCAATAAAAAAGAATTGATAAAAAAAATTTTCATACTAAATTGACGAAGCTCTCTTCCACTTTTATCAGGTCCAAGCTGTTCGTTGATCTCTCTTTTTCTTCTTGCTACTGTGTGATACAATCAATTAAAGGAATAAAGAATTTTAATTAGTAGCAAAATTAAAGGTAGATAATTACCACTTACATATAATAGTACACAGCCAAATTTATGCTCATTCCAAAACTTTCCATTTTCTTTTTTGATAAATTCAGTAAGAGGAAGCTTTTAGAATAAAATATATGTAAATCAATTAAACAAAAAATGACTAACAATTTTTTCATAAAAGCAAAAATAGAATAAACATAAAATCAACAGGTCAAAGCTAAATTGCACTCTTAATCTTATGAATAATAGACTTTTTTTGTTAATTTATCGCTATAACACATTTTTGTCTTGTCCCACACTCTTGTATGAGAGCACGTAAATATAAAAAACACTTAGTAATGATATATACATCTTTCTAACATGTATTCTTAATAGTCCTTCTAATATTAGATAAAAAAAATATTAAATGAAAAAATAAAGGTGTTCAATGCCTTGTAAATATTAAAAAAAAATATTCAAGATTTTCTAAATCTATTAGTTAGGGGAATTATTAGTAAGAGTATTAGGGAAATTAATCATTTTCAAATAGAATTTTCTACGGCTAATTCCTACTATTGTTGAGGATTTTAAAGTATATTATTATATTTTAATTTATCTTTGTTACTATACCAACACTCTTGTTGATGATTCCAAATACATTAAACTTATAAAAATAAAACTGTAATTTTTTTTATCTTAAGCAAATTGTAAAAACATGTATAGTTTGGATTAACAGAGATTATAAAATAGTCAAATACAGATATGTTGGTAGTTGGTACCACTAGGACAAAGCATATAACCACAATTATAATCATTTTTATCCTAAAAAATTCACTGCCACTTATTCATTTTTACCTCCTATCAATTTTCAAAACCTGTTCTTGTTCATAGAATAAAAGGAGATATATTTATTCTTTTGTAATTTTGTTCTGCTAAGAGTTATTTCTCTTTTATCTTTGGCTATGATATGATTAATCTTAGTAGTAAATATCTTTTTAATATGTTCTTTGTTTTTCACATATAGATGTAGCTAAATTAGTATTTATCACACTCCTCACTATTTTATGTGTAAGTTATTTAATTATTTATATTCCACTCAAACTTTTCTATATGAATTAGATTTTAAGAGATAATCAGAATATGATTTAAAAAATTTTCTTCTCTTAAAAAATTATTAAGAAACTTGAACTATTTATGAAAGAAAAAAAAAGTGTTGGAGTAGTTATTTTTTTTCTTTAATTTGCATAGATGGTTCAAACATAAATGTGTGCATGATATATAAGAAATTTGGTTTATATTTTAAAAATATTTACTTTTATCATTTTTGCTAGTTTATATACACACTTAAATTTCATTTTGAATTGTGTATTGGTATTTAGGAAGTAATGGTCAGGAATTTTTTCATGAAGAGGTTAATAGTTAGCATATATCATATAACCAATATGAGTAGGATGAAGAAAAATCGGAGGAAGTTGACGGGGAATATATAAATGAGGACGACACAAATGTGGAATCAATGTTTACGGATCACGGTTTTGATGAAAGGTATAACATTGATTCATTCGAAGACACTGGGATGATTGAATTTTGGAACATCAGAAACGAAGACGTATGTCACTTTTACTTTTCTGATGTCAAAACTGTATTTGAGTTCTACAATAGATATGCAAGGACAAGAGGCTCTAGTGCTCGAAAAAGCGGCAGGACTAGGAAGAGTCGTATGAGCGTACTTAAGTTGAAAAATTTTGTATGTTATTATGAAGGATTTAGACCACAAAATAATTATGACGTTGAAAACGTTAAGAAGAAATCCACGCCAGAGACAAGGTGTGGCTGTAGTGCAATGATGGAGATTTGTTTAGATGCATCTAGTGCCTGTTGGTTTATTTCTTATTTTTCTAATGAACACAATCATCCGCTTCTGGATCCTCGGTTGATTGGATTGCTTCGTGGGCGTAGATTCATGTCCGATACTGATATTGGTCACATGATTAATATGAAAAAGGGTAGAATTAGTGTTGGATAGATATATCGGGCATTAGCAAATCAGGCAGGTGACTATGAGTATCTCTCTTTCACGCAAAAGGACATGTATAATAAAATAGCAAAGCAAAGGTGTCAGTTATCGGGTGATGCATATGCAGCTTTGAAGTATCTGAAAGATCAAACAACAAATGACCATTTTCTATATTTTAATCATCATATGGATGCCGATAGTACTTTGCGTAATTTATTCTGGTGTGATGGTCTCAGCAAGGCAGATTACTCATTATTTGACAATGTGTTGGCTTTTGATGCTACCTATAAGAGAAATAAATATATGTGTCCATTGGTGGTATTTTTTGGTGTCAATCATCACAACCAAATAATTGTTTTTGCTATTGCTTTAATTTTTCATGAGAAAAAAGACACATATAGGTGGTTCTTATAACAATTGAAGGTGGCAATAAATGGAAAAGCACATGTTTTGCTTATCACGGATGGTGATCCAACAATGAAGTTCACTATTGAGAAAGATTTTCCTAATGCACATTATAGATTATATGCATAGCATCTGATTCGCAATGCAACAAGTAATATTGGCAAGTCCTAGTTCACCTCCATGTTTAAAAAGTTTATGCTAGGCAACTATGAAATTGATGTATTTCGTCAAAAGTGGTTTGAAATGGTTGACGGATTTAGTGTTGAAAATAAGAATTGGATCCTAGATATGTATAAGAAGAGGCATTCATGGGCATGCAACTGCACATATAAGAGGGAAGTGTTTTGCTGGATTTCGGACTATCTCTCGGTGTGAGGGATTAAACTCGATCATTGCGAAGTATGTCAATTCAAGGTACAATCTGGTTGAATTCATTCAACATTTTAATCGATATGTTGACCATATTCGGTGGAAAGAGGTCCAGGCTAACCTCACATCCGTGAATAAAAAATTCAGTATGCAAACGTATTTTGAACAGTTAGAGAGAAATGCTACCAATGTTTACACCCTATTAATATTTTATATGTTCCAACCAATCCTTGTATGAGCTGCATCAATGAAGGTAATAAATATGAGGAAAACTGCCTCTTATATGATTTATTCAATCGGTTTGGACCGAATACCAAATGAGATGCGGCGTGTTTTATTTTGTGACATTGAGATGAAGTTCAATTGTTCATGTATGAAAATGGAATTATTTGGCATACCTTGTAAACATATAATTTACGTCTTGGTGCATGAAGATATAGATAAGTTGTCAAGGCCATTAGTCTTACCTAGGTGGACTAACACTTGCCGAGGTCATCAGAATTATAATCCAACTCATACAAATTTATTCACCCTTTATATACACATTATATACCATATACACAATCTATCAATAATTCATTCAGTTCATTCCTATCTTAAGGACTTCTAGCCTAAATTTTCACGTGACATTAAATATTAACTACGAGAAACCAAAACTATACCTTGGCCGATTCCTCCCTAAACTTAGAATTCCTTAAAAATCTCTCATTTCACAAGCTCTAAGCTTCCAAACGTTAATTCCTGAAACTTAATCACCCAGATTTCGTTCCAAACCGTCTAATTGAACTCCAAATCAACAAGAACACAATCTAATTCACACAATATCACTATAATCATCATAGGATTCACTAATTTAATGATTCTCAACGGTTCAATAATTTCTTACCTTACCTACGGATCAATTGGACAAAATTTAGTGATTATCCGCTGTTAGAGTTCACCTAAACCATCAAAATAATTCAATTTCTCAATACCCAAGCTCAAAACCCACAAAATTGAGGAGGAGAAAAACTGGGTGAGAAATATAAATTTTTTACCACTTTATTCAAATATAATTGAAGAGAATTTCGAGACGAACACGTAGTCACTAACGACTCATCAATCGGATCTCCAGATTAAAATTAACTACATATCAAACTAAATAAACATAAAATTAATGAGATATACCTATATGATATGTTAATATATAGTATCCTAAAAGTATTCTAATAATTTGTATTATGTTAAATATTATATATTTATTTTATTAGGATAGAACATCTATTATCTCGTTCTTCTTGAAAATAAAATAAGTCAAATATAAAACTACATACTCAAATAGAAATAAACACAAGAAAATATCGCTGATGTACTTGTAATTATAACTCTCATTATTAACTATATTTTATTTTATAATTTCTTCTGAACTCATTAGACTATATTTAGAAAATATATATATTTGGTTATACAGGAAAAATATATTAATTACATTACATCTTCATAAACATAAATTTAACAAATTTAGTCCAACCTAAGCTTTTTCCATCCTTAGGCCTACTATTATTGAACGTTTTTTAACAGCTTTATTTTTATCTTTCCTTCATGCAAAAATTAACCTAAAACTGTTGACATGGCCCAAAATCCTCTCCGGCCTGTTTTCTTGCTGATCAGATAAGTTTGTCCATGTCTAAATTTCAAAACCAAAACATAAAGTCCACCAGATATAAAATAAATAAATATTATAATTACTTTGGCTAACTAAAGTCATTAACATTATTTAAAGATAATATTTAATTTGAACCTGAATTTGTATGTGAGTTTTAATTTAGACCCTAAAATTTTAGTTGTCTTTATTTAGTCTTCAAACTTTACGAACATAATTCATGTTAGTTCTTGAAATAATTTTTAACGTACAAACATTAACGGAACACTATCGTAGACAGCCGGATGCCATACTAAATTTTGTAAAATAATGTGATTTTAATTTTGACACTCAAATAACCTAAAAACAATATCGTGAGTGGTGTTTATTAAAATTTTACCTAACAAAATAAGTGAGAGCGATTTGAATGCCAAAACTAAAACTGCATCTGACGATCAATATCAGCATTCTATTAACGTTTTTATACTGAAAATCATCCCAAAGATTAATGTGAAGAAATTTGGAGATTAAATAGAGGCAATTGAAATTTTAGGGACTAAATTAAAACTCGCGAATAAGTTTAGGGACCAAATTAATTATTAACTCCATTACTTATAATGCACGTTGTATGAAACTGAGAGACCTGCAACTAAATGCTCCTAGTATAAGCTGCAACTGTTGGACAACACTCACTGGAACACAACTTCGAACACGAGTATGACAAGTTGCATCAGCAAGTGTTGAAGGATCTTTAGACACGTTAAAATTTTTCTAATCTCTGATATGAAACGATCACATTTATAAAAATTTGAGTCTATCATCTGCGCCTATGTGCGGGCCGATCTCTCTCGTCTTTTTTAAAATCAATAAAAGATTCTTGAGGCAAAGCTTCCTCAAAAAGGTTGCCACATAGAAAGCTATGTACCAATGATTGAAATAAGGTCTGGCGCCTATCTAACCACAAAAATAAATTCTTTAATAAAAAATCACAAGCCACCAAGAAATCCAAAAAAAATTCTAGTAGCAATTTTATAAATTGAAAGTTACTCTCCAAATACAACATTTATTAGACCACCATAACATAAAGACTTCGAACAACATGCAATCAAAATGAAAAAAAATTTGTTCCAACTTCTTTTGTATATCATCGTAATGGAGAGTTAAAGAATTCTGTTATTTGACAATAATGAGATAAACATTGTTAGTACAAATTAAAAGAATATTTAGATTTTTTTTCATGTATTCGCAAAGATATGTGCGAAATAAAGTCATAAGCAAGCACTAAAGACGGATTTAACACAGAGAAAATCACTAAAAATATGAAGGAGTGAACACCACAATCTGCTTAAGTTAGTGATTAATCTATTTAACAGATTTAATATAACAAAGTAATAATAATAAAATAGAAAGAGTACATAAAGAGTACATAAAGAATACAACATCTATTAGACCAAAGAAAATTCTAGTAGCAATCTTATAAATTGAAAGCTACTCTCCAAAATCTATTAGACCACTCTAACACAAGACCTCGAACAACATGCAATCAAAATGGGAGAAGATTTGTTCCAACTTCTTTTATATATCATCGGAGAGTTAAAGAATCCTATTATTTGACAATAATGAGATAAATATTGTTAGTATAAATTGGGAGAATATTTAGACTTTTTCATGTGTTCGCAAGGATATGTGCAAGAGAAATAAAGTCATAAAGCAAGTACTAAAGACGGATTTAACACAAAGAAAATCACTAAAAATATGAAGGAGTGAACAGCACAATTTGCTTATGTTAGTAATTAATCTATTTAACAGATCTAATACAATAAAGTAATGATAGTAAAACGGAAATAATACATAAAGAATACAACAGCATCTATTAGACTAAAGAAAATTCTAGTAACAATCTTATAAATTGAAAGTTACTCTCCAAATATAGCATCTATTAGACCACCATAACACAAGACCTCGAACAACATGCAATCAAAATGGGGGAAGATTTATTCCAACTTCTTCTATAATGGAGAATTAAAGAATCCTGTTATTTGACAATAATGAGATAAATATTGTTAGTACATATTGGGAAAATATTTAGACTTTTTCATGTGTTAGCAAGGATATGTACAAGGGAAATAAAGTCATAAGCAAGCACTAAAAACGGATTTAATACAGAGAAAATTACTAAAAACATGAAGGAGTGAACAACACAATTTGTTTAATTTAGTAATTCATTTATTTAACAGATTTAATACAACAAAGTAATGATAATAAAACGGAAAGAGTACATAAAGAATACGCAAAAATAATAAAATTGTGAAAGAATAAGGAAAGAAAAGAAAAGATAAAAAATGTTATTGATTGTTGATTGATTGAAAATTGTAAACTATGAAGATAAAATTAAATATATATAAAGCATTGACCTATAAACACATCACCAAGTTTACGAGGTACTCTCTTGTTATTCGTATAATATTGCTTTATTGCATTTTTGATGCAGTTTCTGTCATTTTTTATCTCATTTGTAATATCTCATGTTGATTTTGGACATTCAATCCCTCCGTGCACATATCCAACATTATCCTTGACAACAAGATTATACATAGTTATCTCTCCATGAAACTTTCTTGAATTATGGAGAGATAGCAATGTCATTAAAAAGTTTCCAATTACTTTTCTCAATAATTCATCATCTTTACAATCGAAATCTGCTAAAGTAAAATTACAGTGTTTGCAGCAGAAATAAACATAGTTAGAATCCATACATTTTCTTTCAAGCTTCATTAAATGCCACTTGTCCCCTATATAACAATTGACAAAATTTTGCCCTTTTTAGTAATTAAGTCTACCTCACTTGATAAAATTCTTATCACCGTAAATGTTATGGCAAAACGTTTTTCAATAATTCACCCCTCGTGAATACTAAATTTGTCTTCAATGGATCTCTCCACAATCAAATTCAATTTAATTCCTTGAACTGTCTAGATCTCAGGCATAGTTGATCATTGTTTAGCTTGGATCAGAATTTCAGAAGTTCAACTGAAATCAAATTATAACTCATAAACAAGCACTAAAAACAAAAACAGATTTAACACAGAAAAAATCACTAAAAACATGAAAGAATGAACATCACTATTTGCTTAATTTAGCAATTAATCTATTTAACAGATTTAATACAATAAAGTAATGATAATAAAACGGAAAAAATATATAAAGAGTACATAGAGAGTATACAAAGATAATAAAATTGTGAAAGAATAAAGAAAAAAAAAAGAAAAGATGAAGTAAATAACAAGTAATCTTATTGATTGTTGATTGATTGAAAATTATAAACTATAAAAGTAAATTAATGTTTCATATTATTATTATTATTATTATTATTATTATTATTATTATTATGTACTATTAAAAATAAAATGTTATAATAAAAATTAAAAATATAAAATTTAAGATTTAAGATTTTAATTTAGGATTTCAAATTTAGAGTTTATTATTTTTGTTTAGATCATCTTTTATTTTAAATTAAATGTACTAATTTTTTGAGAGAATGATTTTATATCTTAAATATAGAAAAGAGAAAATATAAACATTAAAACTAAAGATAGATTTCCGTCAATCATTTTTTTGGACATGATTCTCTCCTTCATTTAAATGAGTTGGGTATTCATATAACTAATTTTAGAAGGTTTGATGAGTGAGAGAGATTTAAGCTTTAGGAATGAAGATCGAATTTAATTTGAGTAAGAGATTTGTTTTCTGAAAAAACTGAAAAGCGAATATATAAAAAGTTAATATAATTAATTTTTTAACTTAAAAGCTGATCAAAGACTAAAAAGTTATTGGCTAAATATTTAAATAACATTTCTCTTATCCATAAGCAACATTAACATCTTTGATTGGTTGAGACCAAAGAAAAAAGAATTCTTTGATTGTTTACTGCAATTCTTCATCACAATAGTTCAAAGTTGGAGTGGATTGTGTTTTACAAAAATGTGTGGATTTATGTTATTTGAAAATACTTTCATACACCGCTGCATTCGAGAAACTGAGTTGACTCTTGGAGTTCAATTTGAATGAACTCTACCTGGACAAATGGAATCTGTATTGACAATACTTTATTTTAATTTAACCACTATCTTAAAAATGAATACCATCATTATTTCCTATATAATTGCATTTAGAGTTTTATTTTTCTTTCAAAATCTTAATTTCCCTCTGTCACGTTTTAATTATTTTATCTTCGGCTGCATCAGTGCTTGACAATTTTCTAGATCTTGTGATTAATTTTACACGAAATTAAAAAAAATAAAAGTCTAATAATATTTTTGGAAGTGTCGGTGCTCTTACCAATTAACATTACAATATTCTTAAAAAGGACTAATATTACAATTATTAACTGAAAAAAATTATACAAAAACATACAAAAGTAAAGTTTAAGTTTCTAAGTATTTATTATGAATTATTAAAATAAAACGTTTAAAAAATTCTATTAATAATAATTCTGTGTTAGGGTTATGATTTTAGCTAAACTCTTATATTTATTGTAGGCGTTATTTTCCGGGCTCAAATTTACCATGTTTCTGATTGTTGATTCAAGTGGCAGAGTCTTAAAATTTTTTATATGAATGCATAACAAATAAAAAATGTTTTTTAAAATATTGATTCCTCTATTGGCACTCACTGTATTATTTTTAGATTTTAATGGAAATCAGCATTTTAATACACAAGCTTTTATTTTTCACCTCTGATTTGAGTTAGTTGAAATATCAAGAAACATTTTTATTTTTCTTCTAAATGATACAACTTATTATATAATGTTGCACCGACAATTTAATGGAGTGCAACTTTGAATTTTCTTGGTAACAGTCTACTATTGACTTGAAGCTTGAAAAATGAAAATGACTGAAATTATTGGCTTGGCTCCCTATTAGGGATTCAGTGGAAATGTGTTGGCAAATGGCGAGTGGCAACTAAAGCAAAACGAATATAAAAGAAAAAAAAAAGTATAATTGAGCAAAATATTTTTTCCCTTTTAGAAAAGTGTTTGTAAAAGCATTAGCTGGTAATGAATAATGATGGTGATATATGCATGTTCAGTATTTCACGGAAACAAGACAAAGGAGGTGGCCTGTCTCGTGATGAAAGGGCACTGATTTTAATCATTAGATTGATGATGACGTAATTAACACATGTATTTATACAAATTATAATAAGATGACTTTTTTTTTTGTTTTTTCACACGTTAGTTTTTAATTTGGCAGATCAAATACTAATTTGTAGTGATCAAAATTGTATTTAAAGGTTTGCTTTTAGTTAATGAGTTGTTCTATACACAAAATAAAATTTAAAACCCCGAATAAAATGATTTTTTTTAAGTATTATTAAGTATATACTTATGAAAGGGAGATTGGGAATAATAATTGAGCTAATTCCGAATGACTTCTAAGTTATAGATGATGAATGTTATGGATATATATTTTTAAGGCGAATTTTTCAGTATAGATAGGGAGACAAATTTACACATGTAGATTTGTGCTGTTTGAATTTTAGAGTGACAAGTGTTTATTGAATGGGTAAAGTAAATGGGACAAATTCTGCGGCTCCTTCAGTTGCAGGAGTACTGTACAGTTGCACCAGTGGTTATAAGAAAAAAGGGGATGTTACTTTTTGAGATTAATAGAAAAGTTATTAGACTAATTAGAAGTAGTACAATTAGGAAGTAGTTGGGCCTATTCACTTTATATTGTGTTGGGTATTTTATTGGGCCTATAAAAAGAAGAATAATTTAAAACAGTTTGAACAATATTTCTTAGACCTTTTGGATAAAAATCAAAACATATATATAATGATTAATCATATCAAATAAAAAAATTAAATAAAAATAAATTAATATAGAATAATTAATTATCCTGATAGATTATAATTTTTCACAACATGAAAGAATAATAAGATTATATTATTATATATTTTTAAAAAATATCAAAAATAATATGTTATAATGATTAATTTTAACAAATTGCATATCTTAGCTGAATATATTAATAATAATTTGTTATAGTATGTATTTGAAATTTATGATAATATATATATAAATGAGAGAATATGTAAAAAACATTGCATAAGAATTAGTCAGGGCAGGAAATAATTACTCATAAATACTTATATTGTTAACGTCTTTTCTTAATTAGGGATATAAGTAAATTTTTATAAATTTTTATTTTCATTGTAGCATATCATTTTCGATTTTTTTTTCAAATAAATATTAATAATATACCTTATTCTTTCACGTTGTGAGTGAAGTTGCGAGCGAATTATAATCTATCAGGATAATTAATTATTTTATATTAATTTATTTTTGTTTAGTTTTTTTATTTGATATGATTAGTCATTATATATGTGTTTTGATTTTTATCTTATAAAAGGCCTAAGAGATATTGTTCAAGTTGTTTTAAATTACTCTTCTTTTTATAGGCCTAATAAAATACCCAACACAATATAAAGTGAATAGGCCCAATTGCTTTCTAATTGCAGTACTTCTAATTAGTCTAATAACTTTTCTATTAATCTCAAGAAGTAACACCCCTTTTTTCTGATAACTACTGGTGTAAGTACTCCTGCAACTGAAGCAGCCACAGAATTTGTCCCATTTACTTTATCCATTCAATAGACACTTGTCACTCTAAAATTCAAACAGCACAAATCTACATGTGTAGATTTGTCCCCCTGTCTATACCAAAAAATTCGCCTATTTTTAAATCAGACTACTAATTCAGTTATCATTTTCCAAATCCTGTGTAATACAAGATGCTTGCGTATGGAACTATCTATATTCAGGATCTACTTATTCATGCATCCTATTATTGTTTTTGAGAGGGTATTAAGCATGAAAATTTTGGTAAAAAGTTAATAGTAAAAACTAAAAAGAATGATCCATGACTTTTGTTTCTTAGTTTCACCCATATATGTGCATACTTGGGATCATACGTAGGATCACAATTCACAAGAATGTCCGAGCTGAGAAATTCAAATACTACAACTCAAAGAATTAAATAAATGTTGGATTATTTGGTTAATGCCTGCCTCTTACTATATGATATTATCCAATTTCACATCCCTGATGACTATACAACTCAAAGGGTTGCTGGGTGGTTTTTCGAAAAATTAAGGGCTGCCTCTTAATTTGCAAGATACTGTGTTTAATTTGATGTATATATAATTAAGAACTGAAGATTGGAAAAAATGTTCCTTTTTCCTTTTCCCAGAAAATACAAGTGAATGTGTATGTTTTATATGATGAATAATAATGTTAGCTCTCATCTCAACCAATTGATATTACAAATCAAATTTATGATACATCACGGCATCCAAAGAGAACCATTGCACTACAATATAAAACTTCTACAAAAACTAATGCTTCTAGTTAGAATTTGAAGCACGAAGACAAGCCACCCGCATTTGGCCTGTTTATCGTCTCAGCCAATTACGAACCTCTACTGCCGGAGATACCGGTGAGATTGCTGCGTAGGTTCTGGGATAGATTTGGCATACTCTACAAATATAATCCAACCATCCAAAAACTGTAGAGAATGGGGAAGCAATAATTAGCAAACACCCAGAGAAATAAGCTTACAAAGAAAGAGGTAACTAAGAGCAAGTAAGGGATCAACCTTAAAGAACAAATTAACAAGAGCAACTTAGCTCCTAGATCACATCAGCATGAATAAGCTAGAAAAGGATCCTCATTATCAATCACATTCGTCATTGGGAACTCGCAGTATTAAGAGTGATGTGAAAGTTGAGGAGGATTAACAATCAGAAGCAAAGCAATCAGCCAATAAAGATGAGATCAGTTGCAAAATTTGTGGCTAATATGCAAAGCTGTGCTTTCAAGAATGATGGAAGCATTGTTGAAATTTGACACTTTCATCTTCTAGATATTGTTCTGTTGCCGCATTCATTAGCACTTAGTATCACACATAGATGTCATATTGGAACACAATTTGTACGAAATATGCATGCAAATACACATCCGAGTACGACAACAACAAATCCTTTACTAGCTCCCAATAGATCACAAGTTTAAGCATAGGGGCTTAATCCAGCTTACCTTTCCATTCATGCTTTTGATGCCTTTTGCAGCCTCTTCTATAGTGGCATATTGTACAAAACCATACCCTTTAGAACAACCTTCTCTATCGATCATCACCCTAGCTGAAAACAACACAGATGAAACCATTATGAACTATGCATATCCTTGAAACAAAAACAAGAGGTATCAAAGTGTTAAAGCAGAACACCAAGAAAGTTATATCTACTTAGTACTTAGAGATGAGAAGAGAACAAACTGCGAACAACTTTGCCAAACTTAGAAAATTCTTGGAGTAGGCGTTCAGATGTCGTCCCTTTGTTAAGCCCTGAAAAATTAAAGATACATGAAAATCAACACATTTGACATTGTCAAAGTGAAAAGGATTTAGCCAAGCAGGCCAGGTAATAGCATTGTAAATTTGTAATGCAATTCTTTCCAGATAAAAGATTTTAGCACCCAAATCACCTCATTTAACTGATAACATATGAATTAATAAAAAACTCAAAACAATAACCCTATTGAAGATCTTTCTTTGGTATTTAAAATTTAAAAACATAGTGTGAGTAACAAAACTAAAGAGTAATGAGTAATTATGAGTGGATTAAGCATCACATGATTAAATATTTAAATTTCTTTTCTAGAAAATCCTTCTCCAAAATCAAATGAGTCGAAAACAAGTACCCCAAAAGTCCAAAACCTACCTAGCAATTTCAGTTAAAATTATGCGCAACAATGCCAACACTTACTACTTGAAAGTTACTGGTTAGTTCCTCAGTACTTGAACCTCATCAATCATCACTCATACATCATATTATAATAGAGCAAAAGCCATATTATAGCTGAAAACAATAACTATATCAAACTATAAGCCCTCACTAGTCTAAATTACACTGAATTCCACACAAGCTATGCAATATTACATATGACACCATTCTATTTGCAAAACTATACACTAGTCTCTCCCAAATTTTCTGTAACAGGACACTAAATTAACGAATCCAATTAGTAATGAATCACCTAATTTCATGGAACAGATAGTCCGTATAATTTACCCTAAATCTAATTAAGCATATTGAATCATTATAGTCATGTGGCAGATAATACAAAAACATATTCACAAAGCAGAGCTGCAGAGGATAAAATCCGGTTAGATATTGAATTATTGATTAACAAATTTATAAAAATACAAAGTTGAAAAATGAAATTCTATATTTTTTTTTCGGAATTTTTCTGAGGTCAAAATCAAAGAGGAAGTAAGACATACCGGAAACGAAGAGGGAGGATTTGGGTTCCACCGCTTGTGGAGCAAACGCTGCGGCAGTAGCCGACGGAGGATAAGCAGAACGGCTCGAGAGCAGCCGCCATAGACTGCGCGACGAAGGCTGCGCCGCAACCGCAGCCGCCCTCAAAGCCATAGGCAGGGTTTGGAATGTTGGATTGTTGCAGTTTTAAGACTTTTAAGCTGAAAACATCAAAGCCATGTTATTGTTGGAGAGTAAAAGTGTTTTTCGTTCCTATTTTTTATTCATTTCATCCAAAAAAAAAGTTAATTTTAAAATCAAATTAATTTTGATTTTGTTGTGTACTAAACTAACCCTTAATCAATAAGAATCTCAAATCTTGTTTAATTTTTGTCATTTTAGTAAAACAAGTAATAATGAAGAAGGCTGAAGGAGGGCTGCGAGGGTGCGTCCGAGCTGCAAGTTGATACGAAGGTTAAGCCAAGCGAGGTTTTAGGCTTTAGATATCAGGATTTGTTTGGGTATCATTAAATTAATAAAATAATTTATAAATTTTTTTTTGAGTGTTATTAAATTATTAATTTTTTATTTTTTAATATATTTAATAAATTTTAATAATAAGAATAAAAATATTAAAATAATAAAAATATGTCATCCCCTATAAAAATAATATAGTATTCGAGTACTAAAATTGGTTTACTATATGAATAATTGTTTCTCTAAAACCACAAATTATAAAGTTAGTCTTTTTGCTTATTATTAAACAAAATCCAAGATTTATTTTTAAAACGAGAACAAAATAATAAAACACATCTGTTATATATATACTTACTTCTTTAAAATTTTGGAAACCAAGCCTACTACAGTACTACTTACGCTCTTATTGAATTTGTTTCTGTAGAAGACTACTTGAGATAGATAATTATTTATATTTTTTATTATGTGTTATTTTTCGTATGTTAAAATCTTTTTTTTAAAGATTTATTTATAGATGAAATTTTAATTAAATTAAATATTGGTAGGGTATTATTTACTTAACACACTTACTAATGAGTAGAAGTCTATTATAAAAACACATATTTTATTAATTGATAATGTTTCATATTTTATTATGTATAATAATATTTCATGATATGACATCCACAACAATAATCATTTTATAACACTTTTTCTTAGATGTTATTAGAAATATGCCTCGTTAAAAATTTTGTTAAGAAAATTTTGTGGAATAAAAATTGACTAAGAAAAAAAGAGTACAATATTCTTTTTAATGAGAACTATCACATTAAAAAATCTCATAAAAAAATAATAGATAAAAACCTTATCAAAAAAAAGAGGTAGTCTCTCATCTTATTGTCAACATTATATAATATCTCAAAAAGCGATGCAGAATTTTAAAGGAGAATACAAGAAGTGACTTGATAAATAAGTCTGTCAAATTATCACTTGAACAAATTTGATGAACTTCAATTGTTCTTTGATTTTGAAGGTCGTATAACATGGGAGAAATATGCTTCGTTTGGTCACCTTTGATGTATCTACTTTTGAGTTGAGTAATACACGCCGCATTATCTTCATACAACGTTGTAGGGGCTATCTTCTTGTCAGACAACCCACGTGATGATTGAAAATATCCAATCAAACTCCTAAGCCAAAAGCATTCACAACATGCCTCATTTATTATAAGTATTTCATCATAATTAGAAGATGTTGCAGCTATTGTAAGAATTTGAATTTTGGTAACTGACTTTTTAGACTATTTTGTAACTTATTTCGCAAAATTTTGAACCACGACTCAATAAAAATTAGTGAGGCAGGTCCAATGGTAAAAAAAAAAAATAAATAAAATAAGATAATTAATGAGTCAAACTTGACTTTATGAGGGTAATTAATTCCTCTAAGTCAAATTTGACTAGTAAAAACTGAAGACTCGATTGTCAATGGTTTATTTTTCTCACTAGAAACTTTTTGAGCCGAAAATTCACTTTTAGTGATAGTTTTGCGCATGCCAGAAAAAAGTTAGTAATAAAAAACCTCGAAACTAGTGGTAAAATAATTTCTACCTTGGTAATTGTGTCCCAAGATTAATCTTAGCCATCCATTCATAATTTATTTCTTTAAGAATAAATCTCAGCCGTTAGTTATTTTACCGCACAGTAAGAGTTACTCCGAAGTGACTTCCTACTAGTATTCCGCAAATAACTCCTAAAGACCCTGAATACTCTTGCTTATTTTCCAAGCAACACGCCCTTTCTCTCACTCTCAGGGGCGAGCTTATCTCAGTCTTTCCCTAACTTCCTCGTTTTCACAGCCCTTCTTTACTAATCATTAGCCCTTGACCATAAAATTCTTAGCCGTTTGTACCATCATAAATTCATCCAACACTCTGAATTTTTATTTAAAAATATCTTGCTAACAAATTTTACAAACACTTCTGCATTTTTACCACTTTTTTGACCGAATTCTTGAAAGAGAAAGAGAGAAAAATACAGCACCCTCTCTCTGCATTTCGGCCTTGATTTCAGCAGCTCTTCCATTGTTCTTCATATGTTCTTCAATAATCCAAGCCATTCAAACACAATTCCTTGCTCGTTTTCACTAATTCTTCTCGATTCTTTTCTATTTTTCTAGTAGCGATTATAGTGAATTCTTACTATCTTCTTGTCTAGAAAATCTCTCTTAAAGCTCATATGGAGCACTCCTAAGGAGCTACACAAATTCAAGCTCAAAGTGGTCAAATTTTATCACTTTTTGTAACACTTTTTTACTAAAAAAAATTACACCACCTCCAGCTGTGTTCTTTCTTTTGTTAGTGTTTTCTGGTGTTTAAGAGGCTTAGGAACTGAATTAAACAAGAAGTAAAGGTTAAAAATAATTAGAATATATTGTGCTTGATTTGGTAGTCATATAAGCCACTTTGTGATGATTTTGTACTTGATTTTTAATTTCTAAAATTTACTAATACTTCTTTATTCTTGACTTGTTATTGGGTGATATATGAAGCTTATTCGCCTCTGAAAATTATATGGAACAACTGAAATTATTTGGAGCACTTGGAGTTTAAGTTTCAAGCTTTAAAAGTCACTAAAAGTGGGTAAAAATGAAAACCTGTACCTCTGAAAATTTTAGCCACAAAAGACATGAAAAGTGACGTGTTGGATGGTTAAAAAAATTTAGAAAACTAGCTTTGATCCTATGGAACAAGTGTGTAAAAGTGAAAAGGGTTTTATAGTTATTTCGGATAAAAAGAGGGTTAAAAATATAATATAAATGAAATATAAGTAGAATTATGAACTTAGTATATTTAGGGGTAAAATAGTAATTAAATATATTAGTTTAGTCAAAATTATAATTAAAATAAAGTTTTGGGCTTAAATAAAAGTTTTAGTAAAAATTGAGAGTAAAAGTATAAAAGTGGTAACTAAAACAAGTAAACAAATTCATAAAGGGTAAAATAGTCTTTTAGGCTCCTAAGGATAAAATTGGCACTAATTAAAATCATTAGGGATAATTTGGTTATAGAAAAATATTAGGATTAATTCGGTAAAGTTTTTATGCTAAATAAGATTAAACGAAAAAATTAGAACACTTAGGGATAAAATAGTAATTTTGGGCATAAAGTAAATAGAAAAATAGTTAATTAACTTAATGAAGGGTAAACAGGTATGTTAAAAAGGATATGAGGGTAAAATAGTAAAGTGATAACATTAGTGGTGAAAGTGTCACAAAAAGTCTAAAGAAAACGATAAAAAGAGAAGTTATGTACAAAAGGGTAAAATTGGAAATACATATAATTACTAAAGACAAAATGGTAAATATGACACAAGGCTATAGAAATTTAAAGACAAGATACCAGGCACAAATTTTTATAAAAGATGAGTAGAGAAGTCCCTTAGAGAGAAAAAATTATTAAGATGTGTCGAAGAAAAGGAAATTGTAAACCCCAAGGTGTTAGAGGTTGTGTGGAGGTGGGTATTACCTACTGATTGGTAAAACTCTATTTTCTATTTGTGTGTATATTATAGAATCAAGCTTTGTGACAATTGCCTGTTGTTATAGATTGGTGGTATTTTAACCATACGTCACAACACGGATTGACGCAAATGAGGAAACCATATCTAGGACTAGTTCTGTAACGACCCAATTTTCAGTATGTCTAGATCATACCGGAAACTGAGAGCTACCAATTTGTCTTCGTAATTATTATCTATTATTTATTATATGAGCCTGATTCGTTGTTAAAAACATAGTTATTTTGTGAGGTACTTTTTTTTTTAAAACATTTGGATTAATAAACAGAATCACTCATAGTCAACTTACAAAGAATAACAGATAAAACAGTTATAAACAACCACACTTATATACACATATACATTTTAAGCAGTTGACAACATTTAGTTATCAAGTCTTTATTGGAACTTAGGTCTTAGTTAGGACACCCCTACAAGTAGCTAGGTAATAACTATATACATATATACATACAACATCCCAGACCTCTGACCTATTCAAGAAGTCCCTAAGCTGGCACCCAGGCTAGCCTAGACTCTATACTCACTTAGTTCCTCTAAACTACTAAAGCGAGAGAAAGTACGTTCTAGGTCTTCAAAACTCAAGTCAGGTGGAACGTCATCAAAAGGCAGAACATCATCTACTACTCCTCTGCACGATTATACATTGCCATATGATATCTCACTGGTACTCCATCAAGTAGCCACATAACAGGAGTCTCGTATACAAGATTTAGGTTAAAGTTCGCATACAAACGAGGTACAGACGTTGGTTGGTCTCACAGTATATACGTATAAACAGAAAATGAATTTCACTCTAGACTCAGAAGACTATCCAGAGCAGAACCTTTTTGTAGAACGATCATCAATGGACTACGGAAGGATACTTTTGCTTCCATCTGGAGGGGGAAGGGACGGGGTTACTAGTTAAGTTCATTAATTTTGTGTTGTTTAGCAGACAAATAGCAGAATACAGAGAAACAATAAATAGAAGATACAGATAAATAGAGAAAATAAAGAAAACAAAAAGCAGAACACAAACAGAAGAATACAAGAAAATAAAATACAGACACAGAGAATAGGATACAAACAAAGAAAGCATACATTCATACAACAATCATAATAGAGGAAATGCACAACCAAATATGATGTATGTCTAGCCCTAATGCAGGTAATTAGCTCATTTGTCGGTTACATACCTCCTCCCGACATTACCCGGAGTCCTTTGACCAGGTAAGGCTTTCCTGTTGGCAATACCCATCGCAAAAGTCCTTTGACTTGCGAGGCAAACCACTTTAAGAGTCCTTTGACTTGTAGGGCAGTACTAACAACCCACTGCAAGAGTCCTTTGACTTGCAGGGCAGAGCTAGTTAATTTATATCTGCCCAATACACTCACTGTAAGAGTCTTTTGACTTACAGGAGCACGCACACACACACACACACACACACACACACACACACACACACACACACACACACACACACACACACACACACACACACACACACACACACACACACACACACACACACACACACACACACACACACACACACACACACACACACACACACACACACACACACACACACACACACACACACACACACACACACACACACACACACACACACACACACACACACACACACACACACACACACACACACACACACACACACACACTGTAGGAGTCCTTTGACTTACAGGAGCATATGCTTGTGAGCATATGCTTGTTATATGTGTTCTCAATACCTCTATAAGAGTCCTCTGACTTACAGAATAGCATTATAGCTAAGTATCCAAGGGAAGCGTTCTCGGTAGTCGCACCACCATCTATCTAACTGCTTCAACCACGCAGCAGATGAACATACAAATATCTCTGGAGTTGTCTTAATGCAACAAATGGCCTTTCAACAGGCCCTCTGCTTGTCCTTTATTATCTTTATCATATTACTCTTTTCTTTTTGTCTCTTTACTCTGCTCTGATTACTCTTTTCTCTTTGTCTCTATACTCGGCTCTGGTTTCTCTGTTTAATATATGTATTTATAGCTTATGTAAATTTTGGTATGAATAGTTAGCCTGTCCCAAATATAGGTTCATTAAGTCTATACTGAAATAGTTTAACTTTTCATATTATACCTTACCCTAGGCGCAACTCAAATACTAACTATGTTGCTCCTAGTTTGCTCACTAATCACCATTTATTTCTGTCATTACAACTTTACCGACTTTTTCTTCGATTCTTATCTTTCCTTCAAATTTTTATCTTTCCTTTGTCTTTGCCTCACTAATATGTTATTGCCACTCCCTAAGTATTTTATGAAGATGATTATGAGATTCTGAGTTTAAAGTTGTCTTTCTAAAGCTTTACGAAAAATTGTCTTTTTCGCATTATTTTATTTTTTTATTAAAATATTATTTTTAATTAAATAATATTATTTAATATTTTATTATTATTTATTATTTTATTATTAAATTTTAAAAAATTTCCCCATTTTTACCTTTTACTTTATAAATTCACTTTTTACCACCCATAACTTTTAATATTTTTACTTTAACCACCCTAACTTTTGGAAATTAAAAATAACCCTTCAAACACCAAAATATTTACTTCCTTTCCCTTTTATGGATCAAAAAGGTGTTCTTCATTGTTCTTCATCATACTCAGAGTGTTCTTCATGTTTTTCATAAATTCTTCAAATTCTTTCTTTGTTTCACCCATTTTTCAATCTTTTCAGTAACCGATTTTTACCATAATTCATAATAAATTGGCAGCTACTAAAGTCCCATCTTTTTCATTTGATTTCAGCACAAAATCAACCCCCAATTTAAGGGTTAGGATTTGAAATTCCAGCAGCCACAAGAACATGCATTTATAGCTTGAATATCATCAAATTTCATCAAATTTTCACTAAAATTTCAACAAGAATCACTCATATAAACAATCAATTTCAAGCATAACCAAACCATATCATAATCACACAACTCAAACACAATTAATCAAGATTAATTTCACCAAAACCTACCTTGATTTGCTGCTCCTATTTTCGGTTATGCTTCAAGGTGTTCCTAAAGCACTTTTTCCTCCTAAATCCAATCAAGAACAACTTTAAAACTCTAAACCATCAACTAAATAAAACTTCAGCAACAGCTTAGGAAGGATATCATCACCTTAAACTTGCTGGAAATTGAATATCTTTGGCCCACAATTCAAGCTAAGCAAGAGATCTATGGAAGAACATTAAGAAAACACATGTTTATGCATGTGTTCTTGAAAACTGAATTCAAAGGGGAAGGGAATAGTCATCTCACCTTATTTCTAGCCTTTATATGTTACATGGTTATGTAGAGAAAGAAGAGATGATCATTTTGGTCGGATTGAAATTTTGATTTGAGTTTTAGTTCGGAAGAAATCAAGTTTTGAAGATTAGGAACCAAGAACTTTTCTCTCTTTTCTCTCTTGAAGACTTTTGGCCACGATGAGAAAATGAGGCAGCCTTGGAGGTCTTGGGGGTGTAGGGTGAGTTTGTATTGGCTGCCTTGGAGGTGGATTAAAATAATATTAAAATATCTCAGGTGTATAATTACTAAAACTAAATGTATTAGAACATACACTTAACAACACTTCTAGAGATTAATATTTGAGCTACTACTATAAATGATACTAGTAACATGATTAACATGAGAATAGAAGGTATATGATGAGGAATTAGCATTGCTAAAGTCATAAGAGAGTGCTGGTGTTAACCTGCACCAGTAGACTGTGAACCTGGTTGAACCGATCTCCTACTTTTAACTAAAACAAATAAAAAATATAATAATATTATTCAACCATCTCTAATATTAATATAATAATAATATCATATTACTATTTCTCTTCTCTTATGAATCGAGTCCGGTTCTTCAAACTGAGCCTATTTATGGAAACCAAAATCAAAAGCTCATAATTGATACGGTTCAAAAACTAGGTTCTCCGTGACCGCGTTGTCTAGCTTGCCTCAAAAGAGGTTCTAGCTTAGAGATTACATAATGACAATGAGGATTGAGATGCTTGATGATACAGTAGAGATACTCCTTTCACTGATCTTCCGGAGAACTCCGTGTCTTCAGAAAAGATCTCGCGTACTCAAAACCTGGGTTGTTACAAGTTTCTAGGTAATGTCGAGTTGCGAGATTTAAACTGACACATGAACTCATGGCCTGCATAGGACTAAACTTGCATCATACTTGGTTGCTGCATTTCTCTGTGATTATGATTTATTTCTGCTTCCTGTATTCTGTGCTTGTTTATTATTCTGCTATATGCTTGTGCTTATACTTGTTTGCGTGACTTACTGAAGTAAATACGCGAATTCTTAGACTTAGGCTGCAAAACTGCTTAATTTTCTGTATAGTACCCTGCTGAAAACCTTAGGTTCTCACCTCTTAGTTTACCCCTTCCGCAGATGGAAACCGACGCATTCTTTATTAAGTCCCCAGCATTTAGATTGGTGAACAGCGGCAACATCACTGGTGTCCAAGGTGACTCATTTACTTCAGCACAGCATTTCGTGTTCTTTTAGCGATCATCGATCCATGACTACTACTAGTAGTAGTCTTTGTCTTCGTTTTGTATAGACTTTTAGAGGGCTAGTATATTTTGTAAATATTATATATGTACTTAGAATGGGTCTCAGAGTAGGGTGGCTCTTCTAGAGCCGGGCCTGTTAATATAGGTACCAAAGTTTGTAAATAGTTTTATGCAATATAAATAAGCAGTAATATCTTCTGTATGAATTATGATGATGTAGTAAATTGAGCCTTCAGGCAAATAGATGTTATTGTTATTCTTTCCCATGTTTATATGTGTCATGTACTATTTGCCTAACTTATACCTATTCCGCTATAGGTGACTAACACGCGATCTCGATAAGTGATACAGACTATATATATAATAGAGGTAAATACCAAATCGGTACCCAAAAGATTTTGGTGCTGACAAAATGGTACCTGACTTTTGTTATTGACAAAATGGTACTTGAAAGATTTTAAAATTTGACAAGTGTGCCTCCGAGCACGCTGGAGCACATCTCTTATCAGGAGGTTGCTGATCTGGCCACCGTGTTTTATAAGAACTTGAAACTTACCCATTTAATTAGAATAAAATAATAATTTTTGGAATAGGTTAGAGAATTTAGAAATATTAATTTGAAAATTTAAAGATGAGATTTGGATTGAGCGGATTTTTTCGAGTGGGAATCGGCCCAAGTATGATTTCAGTTTTCGCTAGATGATTTGTAATGTTTTGTGAAACTTAGGCTAGTAGATCTTAAGATAAGATTAAATGATTGAATATGTAATATATGATTAATTGTATGTGAATTTTTATGTTTGGGATGAGGTTGATGATTGTTGAAATTGTGGAATGTTAGATAGAGATTGAATGTGGAATGAGTGTATTTATGATGGATTGTGTTATGATGATATAAATTGATGATAATATATTGATGAGTATTGAATGATAGATATTGATGATGATAAGGATTGATGTGATTTAGGTTGAATTATGGAAATTGTTGAATAAATTGATGAGATGAGAATTGAATGATTTAGGTGTTGAATGCTTGACTAATGATTGAGGAGTAATTGGTAATGTATAGTAGTGTTTTGATATTGATTTTGGTTGAGGTTGATTTGGTTGTGGTTGAGTGTTTTGAAAACTAGAGGATTTTGCAAGTTTTGGTAAAAACCTATTTTTGACGAACTTTAACGGGCCATAACTTGGTTTCTAGACTCCCAAATTTGGTGAAACTTGTTTTGAATGAAAACCGGGTCCGTGTATTTTATGTCGTTTGAAGAACAAATAAAAAATAATTTTTAACGAAGAAATGTGCGTTTAAAGTTTAGTGTAAAAAACTGAATTCTACCGTAAAACAACTTTTTCTAAAAATTTGAAGGCATGCGTACGTGGGCAGTACCATGCGTACGCAAGTCTATGCCTCTATCAGTACCCATGCGTACGCGACACTGGTATGGGTACGTGAAAATGCCCATTTTACACCCATGCGTACGCGGCGGATGGTGTGCGTACGCGAAAACCTTTTCTGCCCAATAAGTTCGTGTACGCGGATGCATGTCATGTACGCGAGAATGTCAATTTTTAAAGCATGTGTACGCAGAAACAGGCATGCGTACGTGAAAATGTGATTTTTGAGTTTTAAAATACTCTTCTAGCTTTTTAAACCTCTGTAATTCTTTATTAGGATTTCCTAGCTAGTATTTAAGTTTTGGGACAAGGGAGAACACAATGAGTGGACTTAATTAGATATTTTTTGTTATGAGATTAGAGACGGTCACTTAAACTTGGGAAGTCGGTGGATGGAATAGATAGAGTGGGTTGGTGGAGTGTTATATTGAGGATAAATTCAGAATTGACTGTGAATAAAAAATGATAAAGGATTGAGGTTAAGGAATTTGATGAACATGAACAGTGATCGTTGTAATTGAATAACATACTTTGATATACCATGATTGGTAAGTCGTTATGCACCTGGCAAGGATGGTGGTTGGATCCTGCTTCTCGAAGTTGCGGCACCAGCGTAGGGACTGTGGTAGTCTCCCGCCTACGTTGAGATGTGAGGACTGAGGTAGTTTCCTGCTCACATAACCTTTCCTATCATAAGAGTGAACTCGGGTACTAATAACCCGAAAAGGTGGGCTGGGCACTATATCCCAAGGAGCGCACAAAGTGAGCCGGACACTATATCCCAAGGGTGCACAAAGTGAGCCGGGCACTATATCCCAGGGGCGTGGCAAAAAGGCGACATCTGAAAGGATGTGTCGGGTTGGTAGTTGAACTGACAAGTGATATTACAACCAATAGGACATGCATTCAACATATGCATTTACTATGTGATTGTTTGCTTTGATCAATTGCCTAATTGAATAACATGTCTGATTTCTAAATGAATTACTTGCTGTATATGAACTCTTCTTGTGTTTTACTTGTCTGCATTACTTGTGTTTTGTTGGGATTGAGGAGGTTCAGTAGGCGATGGCGAAGAGATCGTATAGAGGATAGGTTGGTGGAGGTTATGGGACAGCGGTGACTATTAGAGTAGCATCCCTTAAGTTAAATGACCTTTTTTTATGGTTTTAAAATATAATGTAAGTTGAAATTATATGCATATGGAAGTTCTAGGATTGCCTCGACTTTTCGAAATCTTATATCTTATCTACTAGGCACTGTTACCATATTGAGACTCCCCGGTTCTCATACCATATGTTGTTGTTTCTTAGATGCAGGTTGCAACCCACCTCAGTGAGTTTGCAGACGTGGTAACAGAGCGGAGGATGATTTAGCTTTTGTTTTGATTTACTTTTGTAGTCTCTTACTTTCTGAATATTTTGTTGCCTTATAGGCTTGTATTTTAGAACCTTTGAGAGATAGGACGTGGCTGTTTTTTAACTTAAAACTTTTATGTATCTTTTGTTTAACTACCTGGCCTAAACTCTGCGAGCTGTGACTAGTTCTCTTTTGGTTATTGTATGTATGTATGTGTGTGTGTGTGTGTGTGTGTGTGTGTGTCTATATATATATATATATATATATATATATATATATATATATATATATATATATATATATAATTTGCTTATTATTTATCTATTACCTTGTATCTTGGAGCTTTGTAAGGTATTATATATTTGGTTTATATCTCGTGCTTTTCAGGCTTTTGGTTACCGTGTGACCGCTTCATCCTTTTATCCGTCTTTGATCTTATATTCCTTTCATCGGGCTTTTAGTTATAAAATTACCTTGGATATACATATGTATAGTTTGAGCTTTAGAACTGTCATGACGCTTTGTCAAACTTTACTTTACCTCTAGAGGTAAGGCTTAGGGTGATAGGGTCTTACATGTTTTACTGATTTGACAATGTTGTTCATCTAGTTACTTAGCTATAATTAACATTTAAATTAAATTAAAATCCATGTGGAAAACCCCTAATCACCCCAAACGTTGACCTAATTTCATACCTAGAGTTACTAAGCTACCTTTGTTAATACTTAGTGTTTCTAATTCCCTTCATTTTTCACTGAGAGTTAAACTCAAAGGTTATAGAGGTGGAGAGATGTTTCTCTCGAAGTGGGTTTTGGCGCCAACGGTAACAAATCAACATGGGAGACATTATTGAATGGTGATGCATGAACATCTTCTCTATCTTTTTGTAGTGAATTTGCATTCAAATTGTTGAGTTTAATTAAGATTTAAATATCTTTCAGCCACTATGAATGCTACTTTGAGTTGTATGCAATTCTGTTTATTTCAGGTAGCATTCGAATGGATTTGACGGAGTTTTGTAGCAGAAAAGGAAGAAAGCGAATGATGCTGTCAACCCCGACCTCCTTGCACTCAAACAGAAATAACTTGAGCTACAAAAATTCAATTGACGTGATTTCAGTGGCATTAGAAAGATAACTTCCAGGGCTTTCCAACGGTGTATAATAGTGCATACTTCTTCTCCAGCACTCTCGGCCTTCATGGCGCCAAACTTGAGATACCTCAAGTTTGGCGCCACACACTCACTCTCTAAGGAAAGCATGTTGGCTTGCTGAAGCCAAACTTGAGAAACCTCAAGTTTGGCGCCAGCAAGGAGGACTTTGAAAGATTGCACGCTGACTTGCTGAAGCCAAACTTGAGAAACCTTAAGTTTGGCGCCAAGCAAGTAGAATTGAAGAATGCTTGCCGACCACTCCACGCCAAACTTGAAGAAGTTCAAGTTTGGCGCCAACCTTTACAACTCAAGTGGTCCCCATTCGCATACAAGGCTGCACGAGACGAATTTAAATTAATTTTGATTAAATATTATTTTATTTTAAAATAGAAAAAGATATTATTTAGTTTTAGAAAATATATTTTACATTTAATTAGGATTAGCTATAAAAGGGAAAAGAATCCACCCTTCGGGCAATCTCTATCTCTTCTTTTCTACCTCATTCCGCAATTTACAGTTTCTGAATCCTAGTTTTTCTCTCTAAACTATGAGCAACTAAACCTCCACTATTAAGGTTAGGAGCTCTGTTTATTGTATGGATTGATACTATTATTTTTCTATTTTAATTCATGTCCTGATTTATATTTCAAGAATTATTTTCGCTCTTTATCTTATGAATTTGGGTGGAACGGAGTATGACCCTTGTTCTAATTGAGTTCTTGTATAACTTGGAAAATCTTTTTACTTGAACAACAGCTTGAAAACAAATTCTCCTAAACTTTTAATTATTTGGACTTAACGGGATACGTGACATATAATCCTCTTATATTTGGATAATCAGGATTTCTGTAGCATATAACTAGAATTGAACTTCACTCTCTAATTGGAATTAAGTGACCAAGGAATTGGCGGTTGATGAAAGTTAGAGGATACTAAAAAGGTCTAAGGAATTAGGGTTTAGTCACATATAGTTTGCCATGAATTGAATCTTACATGATTAAAATAGTTAGTAAGAAAAGTCAATTAAGAAGATAGATATCTCTAAAGCCTTAACTATTTCTCCATATATTATTCTCATCAATTTACTGCTTGCTGTCTTAATCTCTGAATTACTGTTTTATGCAATTGAACTCTCTAAACATCATTTTTTGTTTGTCTGACTAAGTAAATCACTTAACCATTGTTGCTTAATCCATCAATCCTCGTGGGATCGACCCTCATTCACTTGAGGTACTATTTGGTACAACCTGGTGCATTTACTGGTTAGTTTGTGGTTATAAATTTCGCACCAAATGACAATCTTCATGTGCAAGGTCTTACAAAGAGCATCGAGCATCATCGCAACACCATTGACAAGGTAGGTTTCACTTCTTGTCTTTGTGAATGAGCAATGGTTAGTTGGTCACAGTAATTAGTTTCACTTCCTTATTTCACCATATTGGTGGTGTGTTTACTGCACACGTAATGTTACTATAGGCATTCCTGAATTAAAGCTTTTATTTTTGCTATTGTAAAAGGAATAAGGATTTTACCTCTAATTTATTCATTTTTTTCTAATTTTTAGATGGATCGTCTTGTCTCTTTTGTGTATCATCACATGGTTCCTTGTAAAAGGATGGGGAGGGTAATGTCAAATATGATGAAAGTTTAGTAACCGAAATACATAGGGTGAATGTGGAGACATGTAATCCTTTTTTTCTTATTAAGGACTTATTTTTAAATCTAGGTTACACTGGATATAATGAAGTTTATTGGTTGGAACCTATTCTAGATTTAGCCAATGGGTTGAGGTTATTTAGGAGGGATGCTGATGTTATGAGAATGTGTGAGAGTACTCTAAAGAATGATAACACTGTGCAACTTTATTTTGACCGCTGTATTGATGCCAACCCTGACATTATCGATGAACAAATGGTCTCTGATGATAGTAGTGAGAGTGTGTATGAAATCAATAAGCCTAGTGATAATGTGCATGAAGGTGATGTTACCAGTAAGGAAGTTGGTGAGACTAATAAGAGGGAAAATTTTGATCTTGGTGAAGCGAATGAGGTTAATGAAACCGTGAAGGAGACCACTGCCAAAGTGAATAGGTTTGCTGAGAGGGAGAATGAGAGGAGTGCTAATGTGAATGAGGTGAATGATAGTGTGAATGCTGTTATGAATGAAGAGGTGAATAAAGTGAATGGATGTAATGAGACTGAAGAAGCACCATGTTCTCATAATCGATAATACGCATGATGGATAATTTTGGAAACGAATTCCAAAACACCTAAAACTCACCGGCAAGTATACCGGGTCGCATCAAGTAGTAAAACTCACTTAGAGTGAGGTCGATCCCATGAGGATTGATGGATCAAGCAACTTTAGTGGGTGATTAGTTTAGTCAAGCTAACATTGGTGAATTGTGTGAAATGTAGTCAACAGAAAGTAAATAGCAAGGAAAATTAAAGTGCAGAAAGTAAAATGACTGAAACTTAAAGAGCAAGAAAAGTAAATTAGCAAAATCTTAATTGACAAGAAAGGTAAATTGCATGAAAAGTAAAGGGGCTGGGGTGTTGGAAATCAAAGAGAGCAATAGATCAAGTAACTGGAAATTTAAATTGCAGGAAGAATAAATTGGGATCAATGTAAACAGAGAAGCGAAATTGCAGTGAATAAGAACTTAGAGCAATTGCAAGAATTGTAAATTGCAGAAAATTTAAATGAGATTTGTAGCAAGCATAATGTAAACTGAATTGAGGAACCAAGCAGAAAGTAAAATGCAGCTCAATTGCAAAATCTAAATGAGAGGTTGAAGATCTCAGGAGCTCAATGAGACTAGAAAACAAGTCTAGATCTCAATTCCTTCCTTGATCCAACAGCAAACAGATTGAAGAAGAAATAGAGATGAAAGCAGTAAAGAGAGCTTTGATTCAAATCACAATTCACTGAAATTATGCAGACAAGCAAACAGAGAGAATTCTCAAGGTGAGATTGAAACAAAATTTCTTCAATTCTCAACCCAAGATTCAAAACGAAATTGAAAACTAAAAGAGAGAGCTCTCTAATCCTAATGCTCCCTAGTGGAGCCAGCCTCCTATGCTCTCTATTAGAGCCAACCTCTCCAATAAAATGAAACAGATGCCTATTTATAGGCATTTTTACAAAATGAAAATGAAATTCAAAACAAATTACAACTAAAATGAAATTTCTATTCTAACTATCTCTTGTGCCTTTGAGTGGTGTCAATTGGGCCCTTGCTCTTGATGGAATTGGGTTGACAAAAACCTCTGTTGATTGCTCTTGGTGTTGGAAAGAAACCCACTTGTGAACCGGGCCATGAATCATTAAAGCTTGAGTCAAAGCTTGAGGGCAAGCTTTGGCTCAAGCTTTTCATATCAGCTAGCCTCCCGTGCTGTCATCCACGTTTGAGCCAAAGTTTGAGATCAAACTTTGAGCCAAACGTGGATCCCCTTTGAATGCTTCTTGGCCAACGTTTGCCTAAAAGCTTGAGGGTAAACGTTGGCGCAAGCTTTTGCTCCCCTGAGTGTGTTGTGGCGCCAACATTTGCCTAAAAGCTTGAGGCAAATGTTGGCGCAAGCTTTTGCTCCTACCAGGGTCTTTCTTGCAACGTTACATGCATGCTTGTGTTTACTTTAATAAAGCTTAATGCATTAACATTAATGCACTTATTTGCAATGTATGGCTTTAATTAATAATTCTTTAGTGCATCGTCGTTAATTGCATTATAAATTAAAGTTTGCATGCTTTCATTGGTTTATTAATTACTAATGCCAATGCTTTCATTTAATGAATATGGCATAATACTAACGTGAATAAGCCCAGGTAGCATGCATTCATTTTCATTGGCATTAGTAATTAAGTTTCATGCATGTATAAGCATTAATAATCATATGCATGCATGCTTTAGCTATTGATTCATGATAATGCATGCATGAACATTAATGCATGATAATAAGGCCCAGGCTTCATGGTCATGGGCCACGCTTTTAAAAGCGTGGCCTAAGGCTCCAAAGTGTGCTCCAACTTTAAAATGTGTCCTAAAATTCCTCTTTTCTTCTTTTAAGCTTATTTTGTGCTATTTTGCTTCTTTTTCAACTTATTTCCTGCAAAATTTATAAAATCAAAAGATCAAGGAAATATACCATTTGAGCACAAAAAAATGCAATATTTAAGCACTAATTATCAATTACTTGTATGAAAAAGCATAGAAAAACATGACATGGTGACATGTCATCACAACACCAAACTTAAACCTTGCTTGTACCCAAGCAAGAAAAGAACCATGCAATAAAGATTGACAAACCAAGGTGAGAAGAATAGCAACTCAATGTTCTTGGTTAGCTAGTTTTCTAAGCATGCTACAATCACAAAAGAAATGTAAATGATTGATGCTTCTATCTAGCTCAATTTATGAAATCTTTTTCTTATAATTCTTCCTTGAAACAAGCTTTTGACTTTTTTTTTTAGCTTCTCCTTTTGGGTGCTTTGCCCCATGAGTTACTAACAAAGCTACGACTTCTAAATGCTTTGTTTTCAAGTATTACCACTTGATACATAAGCACCACAAGCATTTAATTAGAGGACTTCATTAAGCTCATTTTTCTTTTCTTTTCTTGACTCTCTAATCATTGATACTCAGAGCCTTGAGCTTTGAGGGAGTGCTTTTGCACTTGAGCCTAGCCTTGACTTCTAAGTGTTTTGTTTTCAAGCATTTGGCTTGATACATAAACACCACAAGCACTTAGCAAATAAATTGCCATTGGTACTCAGAGCCTTCAGCTTTGCCATTCTTTCCCTTTTTCTTTTCTTGCCCTTTTTTTTTGCATTTACTTTTTTTTTCAAGGTTTTCATGATTTCAAAAGATTTCATAAAATGTTCTAGATGAAAACTTCAATTAAATAAAATCTAATACAATTGAGCAACAATTAATCATACTAGCTTTCCAATACTTGTATGCACATGCTAAACTCTTCTTTAATTCCTTGTTTGTTTATGATCATGATGCTTTACTGCTTTTGAACTAACAGAATTCAAGTTGGTAATTATAATGCCACAGCAACATGTTACAAATCAAGATTCAAGCTATGCTTTATTCATACACACATGTAAACAGAGAAGATAAAGACAATCATGAAATTTAAGTGCTGGAAACAAATGAGAAGAAAAGGAGCTCTACAACCTTGTAGTTCATCTTCATTATTGTTGTCCTTTTTCTTCTATTCTTCTTCTTTCCCTTGCCAAACTCAGAATGCTTGCTCATCCTCAAGCATCAATTAGAACAATGGCTATGGGGCTAAGATGCAGGGGCGCAGGTACGTATGAGAAAAGGGGGGCAATGGCCCCCCCAAAAATTTTAATTTTTATTTAAAAAAAAAATAGAAGTCTATTCCCTTTTTTTTTATTTCTCAGCCCCCCCTCTTTTTTTATTCTATAACTTTTTAAACCCCTTCTAGTTTTTAAAAAACCCAGCCCAATAACTCATTCCCTATTCCCTTATTTTATTTCCCAATTCCCAGCGCTACAAGCCTCCAACCAGTTTCCCATCCCTTTTTTTATTTATCAGCGTCTCCTCCTCTCTCCCTTCCCATCTTCACTTTCTAAAATTTCAGGTAACAACTTTTCCTATTCTTCTTCTTCTTTATTTTTTTAATCTTTTTATCTTTTACCTCTTTGACTCTTTTTTTTTTTGCAGATTAAAAATAAAAGATAATAGTTCAACAAGTGATTTTTCACTTCTTTTTCTCATAAAAGGTTCTATTTTTATTCTTTTTTATATATTTAATTATTTACTTAATTAGTTAATTTATTATCATTTGTTAATTAATTTTATGTTATTATATGTTAGCTTGTATATTTAGTTTTTTTTTATTAGTTAACTATTTAATTACAATTTTATATTATTTATACTAGGATGTTAGTATTATTGTTCTGAATTTTAATATTTTATTTTAAATTAAAATATAATTTTTATATTTTATAAAGATTTAGACTGTAATTTACACTTTTTGCTAAATATATTTTTAATTATAGGAACTTATTTGGCTATTTGAATCATGAGTAAGTTCAAAACCATTGATACATTTTTTAAAAGAAAAGATCAAGAGAATGAAGATGCTTCTACTATTACTACTCCAATACTTGAGGGGTCATCAAATTTCATTACTTCAAGTTCTCCATTGAATAGCTCAAAGCGTCCACGACTTCTTCCAAATCAACTAGATGTTTTTCGTTTGGAAAGAGATCCTGGAATGCGACCAATGATTTGGAAGTTTTCTCCAAATAAAATAGATGAAATCTGTCGGGCTTATATTAAAGTTGGGCCAAATCAACCAATTCTTGATAATTATCCATTTTCTGGTGATAAAAGTCATCGTCGCTTTCAAGCTTCATGGTTTAAATTGTTCCCATCTTGGTTAGAATATTCTATAGAAGATGATGCTATATATTGTTTTCCATGCTTTCTTTTTGCTAAGGAACCTTTAATCAATACGGGTTCAAATGCTTTTATTGAGAATGGTTTCAGGAATTGGAAGAAAGTAAATAGTGGAAAAGAATGTGCTCTTTTGAATCACATTGGCAAAGGTCCTAACTCATTCCATCATAAGGCGCTGAAATCATGTGATGATTTGATGAAACAATCACAACATATCGACAGACTTCTTCATAAGCAAACATCAGAAGAGATTGAAAAGAATCGAATTCGACTAGGAGCATCTATAGATTGCATTAGATGGTTGATATTTCAAGGTTGTGCATACAGAGGACATGATGAAAGCCAAAGTTCAAGCAACAAAGGTAACTTTTTGGAAATGTTGAAATTTTTGGGATCTTACAATGAAAGAGTGAAAAAGAATGTTTTGGAAAATGCTCCAAAAAATGCTAAATATACTTCAAATGATGTCCAAAAAGAAATTCTACATATTCTTGCTACTAAGGTGAGAAATTCAATTAGAGAAGAGATTGGAGATGCCAAATTTTGTATTATTGTTGATGAAGCTAGAGATGAATCTAAAAAGGAGCAAATGGCCATTGTTTTGAGATTTGTTACTCTAGATGGTTTTGTTAAAGAGAGATTCTTTGATCTTGTGCATGTCACTGATACTTGTGCAACAACTTTAAAGAAAGAATTGATTTCTGTCCTTTCTCATTATAATCTCCAAGTTGAAAATATTAGGGGTCAAGGGTATGATGGTGCTAGCAACATGCGGGGTGAGTGGAATGGTTTGCAAGCTTTGTTTCTTAAAGATTCTCCACAAGCATACTATGTACATTGTTTTGCTCATAGATTACAATTAGCATTGGTGGCAGCTTCAAGAGAGGTACTTCAAATTCATGAATTTTTTACTCAATTAAACTCTATTGTCACTATTGTTAGTGCTTCTTCAAAAAGACATGATCAATTACAAGAAGCTCAAGCAATTGAAAATGCAAACTTGGTTGCTCAAAATGAATTAGAAACAGGCAAAGGTGCGAATCAAATAAGCACTTTACAAATAGCTGGGGATACTCGATGGAGCTCTCACTTTAATTCTATTTGCAGTTTGGTAAAAATGTTTACTGCTACCAACATTGTTCTCAATAATATCATTGAAGACGGGACAACTTATGCACAAAGAGGTGAGGCTTATGGTGTTAGTAAAATATTATTGTCATTTGAATTTGTTTTCACTTTGCACTTGATGAAAGAGATTATGGGAATCACTAATGTTCTTTGCCAAGCACTGCAACAACAATCTCAAGATATTCTTAATGCAATGCATATTGTTTCTACATCAAAGTTACTTCTTCAACAATTAAGGGATGGTGGATGGTGCAATTTTCTTGCAAATGTTAAAGATTTTTGTGAAAAACATGAAATTGAAGTCCCTAATATGAGTGCACAATATGTTTTTGGAAGAGGTCGATCTCGTCAACCAAGTGTGACAGTTGAGCATCATTATCGAATAGATATATTCTTGGCAACAATTGACTCTCAAATACAAGAGTTGAATAGTAGATTTAATGAGCAAACAATAGAGCTTTTGACTTTGAGTTGTGCTTTGGATCCTAAGGACAATTTCAAATCATTTAATATTGAAGAAATTAGCAAGTTAGCAGAGAAGTTTTATCCCATTGACTTTCCTTCTAATGAGCTAAATATTTTGAAATCTCAGTTGCAACATTATCAGCATGATATACCAAATCATTTGAAAGGCATTGGTACACTTTCTGAATTGTGCAACAAGTTGCAAGAAACGGGAAAATCAAGAATTTATCACATGGTTGATAGATTAATACGTCTTGTTTTGACTCTACCAGTGTCTACAGCAACAACAGAAAGAACTTTTTCAGCAATGAAAATTGTTAAGACAAGACTCCGAAGTAAGATGGCTGATGAATTTCTTGCAGACAATTTGGTCATCTATATAGAGAAAGAATTAGCAGCTATTTTCGACACAAATTCAATTATAGATGATTTTGAAAATAGAAAAAAATGTCGAATAGCCTTTTCATGATATAAAACTGTAAGTGGTAATTTTTATATATTATTGTCTTACTTTGATTGAGATTATATATTTATTTTTTTTAATTTTATCAATAAAAATAGTAATATAAAATATTTCTAGTAAATTATTAAATACCGCCCCCCTAAATAGTTAGTCTAGCTCCGCCCCTGCTAAGATGGATCATGAATGTCTTACACAATGAAATGTTAGCAGTACATGTGTTTTGAGCAAGCAAAATTTAAGATAAAAATCAAGGCACAAGAGACAGAGACATTGTGATTGCAAATATAAGTTGGTGTGCATGATACATTGCATAAAAATATAAGTGGCACACCAAACTTAGTGTGACACTTTCTCTTGGAATTGATGCAAGTATCCAATAAGGATTGGAAGCAAATTTTTGTTGCATAGCAACACCAAACTTAGAATGCAATCATATTTCAATTTATTTGAACTAAAACTAAGCAAATGAAACTGTTAATTGTTAAATACAATCACCAAGTGAAGAATCTGTCATGAGTAAGGATGTTTGGGTGATGTATTAACAAACACAGTTAGTAAAAGAAAGCATTAAAAACAAGGAAATGACTAAAACAATCAAGAAAACTAAAACTGTTGTTCCTCACTTTTTTCCTCTTCTTCCAGTTGGTTAAGAGGAATGACTCCAAGAGGGGAGAAGTTTCAGCTAGTGTCCCTTGTTTTGGCCTCTTCTCAGCAAGCTTCCTTTTGAATTTGGCTTGATTGAGCTTGCTTGCTGGACCAGGGACATGATTGGTGCTTGATGAGCGGATAATTTGTATACTTTTTGGCATTGTTTTTAGTATGTTTTTGATATCTTTTAGTTAGATTTTAGTACATTTTTATTAGTTTTTATTTAAAATTCACTTTTCTGGACTTTACTATGAGTTTGTGTGTTTTTCTGTGATTTCAGGTATTTTCTGGCTGAAATTGAGGGACCTGAGCAAAAATCTGATTCAGAGACCAAAAAGGACTGCAGATGCTGTTGGATTCTGACCTCCCTGCACTCGAAGTGGATTTTCTGGAGCTACAGAAGCCCAATTGGCGCGCTCTCAACGGCGTTGGAAAGTAGACATCCAGGGCTTTCCAGAAATATATAATAGTCCATACTTTGTCCAAGATTTGATGGCCCAAACCCGCGAAGCAATCCGGCCTCAGGAATTCCAGCGTTAAACGCCGGAACAGGAATAAAAGTTGGAGTTAAACGCCCAAACTGGCATGGGAGCTGGCGTTTAACTCCAGAAAAGGTCTCTACACGAATTTCCTTGATTGCTCAGCCCAAGCACACACCAAGTGGGCCCGGAAGTGGATTTTTATGTCATTTACTCATTTCTGTACACCTTAGGTTACTAGTTTACTATTAATAGGACCTTTTACTATTGTATTAGTAGACTTTGGTAGCTATCTTCACTTTTATGCTATCTTAGATCTTTGGGAGGCTGGCCATTCGGCCATGCCTAGACCTTATGCTTATGTATTTTCAACGGTGGAGTTTCTACACACCATAGATTAAGGGTGTGGAGCTCTGCTGTACCTCGAGTATTAATGCAATTACTATTGTTCTTCTATCCAACTCCGCTTGTTCTTTATCTAAGATATCACTCGTTCTTCAACCTATGAACAAGGTGACTGACAACCATTCTTGTTCTACAAGCATTCGAGGCTTTAGTGAATATCTCTTGGATTTCTGATTGCACGATGCATGGTTGATCGCCTGACAACCGAGTGCTCGCCTGACAAACGAGCCAACCATTCCGTGAGATCAGAGTCTTCGTGGTATAGGCAAGAACTGATGGCAGCATTCAAGAGAATCCGGAAGGTCTAACCTTGTCTGTGGTGTTCTGAGTAGGATTCAATGACTGAATGACTGTGACGTGCTTCAAACCCTGAGGGCGGGGGCGTTAGTGATAACGCAAAAGAATCACTGGATTCTATTCCGCGCCTGATTGAGAACCGACAGATGAATTCCGCTATGCCGTGACAGGACATATGCAATCGCTTTCACTGAGAGGATGGGAGGTAGCTGCTGACAACAGTGAGACCCTACACGAGCTTGCCATGGAAAGGAGTAAGAAGGATTGGATGAAGGCTGTAGGAAAGCAGAGAGACGGAAGGGAAGGCATCTTCATACACTTGTCTGAAGCTCTTACACCAATGATATACATAAGTATCACTATCTTTATCTTTTATGTTATTTTCGTTCATCATCATCATATACATTTGAGTTTGCCTGACTAAGATTTACAAGATGACCATAGCTTGCTTCAATACTAACAATCTCCGTGGGATCGACCCTTACTCACGTAAGGTTTTATTACTTGGACGACCCAGTGCACTTGCTGGTTAGTTGTGCGAAGTTGTGTAATGCCATGGTATTGAGCGCACCAAGTTTTTGGAGCCATTACCAGGGATTATGAGAGTTGTGAAAAAGTATAGTTCACAATTTCGCCGACCAAGTTTTTGGCGCCGTTGCCGGGGATTGTTCATGTTTTGAGCAAGCTTTTGGTAACATCAGAGCCAAGATCCGGCAACAACATCAAATTTTTGGTGTTATTGCCCGGGATTGTTTAGGCTGGACAACTGACGGTTCATCTTGTTGCTTAGATTAGGTATTTTTTTTCGAAATTCTTGAAGGTGAATTCTAGAGTTTCATGATGATTTGTTGAGATCTGGCTGGCTGAGAAGCCATGTCTAATCTGATTGGACCGAGGTTTCAACTTATCACCACAAGAGCTTGTTGATTTTGTATCAATCTTGCTTTTGGAGCAGTGATTTGCTAAGGCTTGGCTGACCTTTGGTCATGTCTAGTGTTTTGGACCGAAGCTTTCTTTGAAAGCTTGGCTGGCTGGGAAGCCATGTCTAATTCCTGGACCGGAGCCTTAGACTAGCATTGCACTGATTCCTGGAATTCTCATTAAGAATTTTGATACTTTTTTTCACTTAATTTTCGAAAAATACAAAAAATTTGCAAAACCATAAAATCCCAAAAATATTTCTTGTTTGAGTCTAGAGTCTCATCTTAAGTTTAGTGTCAAATGCATGTTTTTGTTATATTTTTCGAATCCATGCATATATTTTGTGTTCTAATCTTTGAATTCTATTGACTTGAAGTATTTTTTTGTGTCTCATATGCATTCTCATATTGTTAGTGTCAGTAGTACACAAACTGCTAAGTTTGGTGTCTTGCATGCATTGTTATTTGATTCTTGTTGCATTTTGATTATTAAAAATCCAAAAATATTTTTAATTTGTGTCTTTTCAAGTCAATGATACAAAGAATTGAAGATTTAGAACATACTGCAGAGGAATTATACAGAAAAAGCTGAGCATTCAAAAATGCCCAGTGAAGAAGGCAGACTGGCGTTTAAACGCCAGCCAGGGTACCTGGTTGGGCGTTTAACGCCCAAAGAGGTAGCATTTTGGGCGTTAAACGCCAGAATGTATACCATTCTGGGCGTTTAACGCCAGGATGGTGCTAGGGAGAAGATTTTGTTTTCAAATCAATTTTTTTCAAATTTTTCAAAATCAAATCTTTTTCAAATCAATCTTTTCAATCAAATGTTTTCAAAATCAATTTCTTTCCTTTTTAAAAGATACTTACTAACAATTAATGATTTGATTGAACATCTCAAATTTGTTACCTTTTCTGTTGAGAAAGGTTTTTAATGTTTGAATCATATCTTTTCTTGTTAGGCAAGTCATCAATTTTTAAAATCATATCTTTTCAAATTGTTTTTAAAATCATATCTTTTCAAATAGTTTTCAAATCATATCTTCTCAATCACATTTTTTTTCATATCTTCTTAACCACATCTTTTTCAAAATAACTTTCAATCAAATCTTCTTAATTTCTAATTTCAAATTCTTTTTCAAAAATCACTTAATTTCTTTTCCACTTTTATTTTCGAAATTAATTAATGTTTTTCAAAATAATTTCAAAATTTTTCACTTGATTTTCGAAAATAAACTTCCCTCCTTCCCACATCCTTCTATTTATGGAGTGCCACTCCTTCTCAATGCACAATTCGAACCTTATCTAACTAAAGTTCGAATTTATCTTCTCCTTCTTCTTTCTATTTCTCTTTTCCTCTGACACTTAAAGGAATCTCTATACTGTGACATAGAGGATTCCACATTTTCTTGTTCCCTTCTCTTTCATATGAGCAGGAGCAAGGACAAAGGCATTCTTGTTGAAGCTGATCCTGAACCTGAAAGGACTTTGAAGAGAAAGCTAAGAGAAGCCAAAGCACAACTCTCTTTAGAGGACCTGACCGAATTCTTCAAGGAAGAAAACATGGCAGCAGAAAACAACAACAATGCAAACAATGCAAGGAAGGTGCTGGGTGACTTTACTGCACCTACTCCTGATTTTTATGGGAGAAGCATCTCTATCCCTGCCATTGGAGCAAACAACTTTGAGCTTAAGCCTCAATTAGTTTCTCTAATGCAACAGAATTGCAAGTTCCATGGACTTCCAATGGAAGATCCTCATCAGTTTTTAGCTGAATTCTTGCAAATCTGTGACACAGTCAAGACTAATGGGGTTAACCCTGAGGTCTATAGACTGATGCTATTCCCTTTTGCTGTAAGAGACAGAGCTAGAATATGGTTGGATTCTCAACCTAAAGAAAGCCTGGACTCATGGGAAAAGCTAGTCAATGCCTTCTTGGCAAAATTCTTTCCACCACAAAGATGGAGTAAGCTTAGAGTGGAAGTCCAAACCTTCAGACAGAAGGATGGAGAATCCCTCTATGAAGCTTGGGAAAGATACAAACAATTAATCAGAAGATGTCCCTCAGACATGCTTTCTGAATGGAGCATCATAGGTATTTTCTATGATGGTCTCTCTGAACTATCTAAGATGTCCTTGGATAGCTCTGCAGGAGGATCTCTTCATCTGAAGAAGACGCCTACTGAAGCTCAAGAACTGATTGAAATGGTTGCAAATAACCAATTCATGTACACTTCTGAAAGAAATCCTGTGAACAATGGGACTAGTCAGAAGAAAGGAGTTCTTGATATTGACACTCTGAATGCCATTTTGGCCCAGAATAAAATATTGACTCAACAAGTCAATTTGATTTCTCAAAGTCTGTCTGGAATGCAAAATGCACCAAACAGTACTAAGGAAGCTTCATCTGAGGAAGAAGCTTATGATCCTAAGAACCCTTCCATGGAAGAGGTAAATTACCTAGGAGAACCCTATGGTAACACCTATAATTCTTCATGGAGAAATCACCCAAATCTTTCATGGAAGAATCACGAGAGACCTCAACAAGGTTTCAATAACAATGGTGGAAGAAACAGGTTTAACAATGGCAAGCCTTTTCCATCATCTTCTCAGCAACAGACAGAGAGCTCTAAGCAGAATAATTCTGACTTAGCAACCATGGTCTCTGATCTGATCAAAACCACTCAAAGTTTCATGACTGAAACTAGATCTTCCATTAGGAATTTGGAAGGACAAGTGGGTCAGCTGAGCAAGAAAATTACTGAACTTCCTCCAAGCACTCTCCCAAGTAACACTGAAGAAAATCCAAAAGGAGAGTGCAAAGCCATAAACATGGCCGAATTCTGGGAGGAAGAAGAGGCAGTGAACGCCACTGAGGAAGGCCTCACTGGACGTCCACTGGCCTCTAATGAGTTCCCCAATGAGGAACCTTGGGAATCTGAGGCTCAGACTGAGACCATAGAGATTCCCTTGGACTTGCTACTGCCTTTCATGAGCTCTGATGAGTATTCTTCCTCTGAAGAGGATGAGTATGTCACTGAAGAGCAAGTTGCTAAATACCTTGGAGCAATCATGAAGCTAAATGACAAGTTATTTGGAAATGAGACTTGGGAAGATGAACCTCCCTTGCTCACCAAAGAACTGGATGACCTGTCTAGGCAGAAACTGCCTCAAAAGAGGCAGGATCCTGGGAAGTTTTCTATACCTTGTACCATAGGCACCATGACCTTCAAGAAGGCCTTGTGTGACTTAGGGTCAAGTGTAAACCTCATGCCCCTCTCTGTAATGGAGAAATTAGGGATCTTTGAGGTGCAAGCTGCAAAAATCTCACTAGAAATGGCAGACAACTCAAGAAAACAAGCCCATGGACTTGTAGAGGATGTTCTGGTTAAGGTTGAAAACCATTATATTCCTACTGATTTCATAGTCCTAGAGACTGGGAAGTGCATGGATGAATCCATCATCCTTGGCAGACCATTCCTAGCCACAGCAAAGGCTGTGATTGATGTTGATAGAGGAGAGTTGATCATTCAAGTGAATGAAGAATCCATGGTGTTTAAGGCCCAAGGATATCCCTCTATCATCATGGAGAAGAAGCATGAAGAGCTTCTCTCAAAACAGAGCCAAGCAGAGCCCCCACAGTCAAACTCTAAGTTTGGTGTTGGGAGGCCACAACCAAAATCTAAGTTTGGTGTTGAAACCCCACATTCAAACTCTAAGTTTGGTGTTGGGAGGTTTCAACAAGGTTCTGAGTGTTTCTGAGGCTCCATGAGAGTCCTCTGTCAAGCTAATGACATTAAAGAAGCGCTTGTTGGGAGGCAACCCAATGTTTTATAATTAATTATTTTCTTTTGTTATTTTATCTTTTTTGTAGGTTGATGATCATAAGAAGTCACAAAAACAATGAAAAAAGCAAAAACAAAATGAAAAACAGGAAGAAAAACAGCACACCCTGGAGGAAGATGCTGCTGGCGTTCAAACGCCAGTCAGCCTAGCAGTTGGGCGTTTAACGCCCAGTCTGGCACCTTTCTGGGCGTTTAACGCCAGAAAAGGGCACCATACTGGCGTTAAACGCCAGTAAAGGGCAACAACCTGGCGTTAAACGCCAGGAATGGGCACCAGCCCGGCGTTTAACGCCAGAAATGGGTCAAAACGTGGATTTTGATGCCATTTGGTGCAAGGATGACTTTTCCTTGACACCACAGGATCTGTGGACCCCACAGGACCCTACCATCACTCTCTCTCTTCTTCCCCCATTCACCAATCACCTCAACACCTTTTCCCCAAAAACCCCTCACCTATCAAATCCCATCTTTCTCTTCACCACTCACACCCATCCTTCATAAAACCCCACCAACCTCACCCTTCAAATTCAAACCACTTTCCCTCCCAAACCCACCCTCAAATGGCCGAACCCTCATCCCCCTCTTTCCTATATATACCCCTCTTTACCCCTTCATTTTCACACAACCTAAACACCATTTCTCCCCCTCCTTGACCGAATACACTACCATCTCCCTTCTTCCTCATTTCTTCTTCTTCTACTCTCTTCTTTCCTCTTTTGCTCGAGGACGAGCAAACATTTTAAGTTTGGTGTGGTAAAAGCGTTGCTTTTTCGTTTTTCCATAACCATTATGGCACCAAAGGCCGGAGAAACCTCTAAAAAGAGGAAAGGGAAAGCAAAAGCTTCCACCTCCGAGTCATGGGAGATGGATAGATTCCTCTCAAAGGTGCATCAAGACCACTTCTATGAAGTTGTGGCCTTGAAGAAGGTGATCCCCGAAGTCCCCTTTTACTCAAAAAGGGTGAATATCCGGAGATCCGCCATGAGATCCAAAGAAGAGGTTGGGAAGTTCTCACCAACCCCATTCAACAAGTTGGAATCTTGATGGTTCAAGAGTTCTATGCCAATGCATGGATCACAAAGAACCATGACCAAAGTGTGAACCCGAATCCAAAGAATTATCTTACTATGGTTCGGGGGAAATACTTGGATTTTAGTCCGGAGAGTGTGAGGGTGGCGTTCAACTTGCCTATGATGCAAGGAGATGAGCACCCTTTCACTAGAAGGGTCAACTTTGATCAAAGGTTGGACCAAGTCCTCACAGTCATATGTGAAGAGGGCGCACAATGGAAGCAAGATTCAAGAGGAAAGCCGGTCCAATTGAGAAGGCATGACCTCAAGCCCGTGGCTAGAGGATGGTTAGAGTTCATACAACGCTCAATCATTCCCACTAGCAACCGGTCCGAAGTTACCATAGACCGGGCCATCATGATCCATAGCATCATGATTGGAGAAGAAATAGAAGTTCATGAGGTTATAGCTCAAGAACTCTATAAAGTGGCAGACAAGACCTCCACTGTGGCAAGGTTAGCCTTTCCTCACCTCATTTGTCACCTCTGTTATTCAGTTGGAGTTGACATAGAGGGTGACATCTCCATTGATGAGGACAAGCCCATCACCAAGAAAAGGATGGAGTACACAAGAGACCCCTCTCACCATGAGATCCCTGAGATTCCTCAAGGGATGAACTTTCCTCCACAAAACTATTGGGAGCAACTAAACACCTCCCTAGGAGAATTAAGTTCCAACATGGGACAACTAAGGGTGGAGCACCAAGAACACTCCATCATCCTTCATGAGATTAGAGAAGATCAAAGAATCATGAGGGAGGAGCAACAAAGACAAGGAAGAGACATTGAGGAGCTCAAGCACTCCATAGGACCTTCAAAAGCAAGGAAGAGCCGCCATCACTAAGGTGGACCCATTCCTTGATTTCCTTGTTCTTTATTCCTTTGTTTGTCGAATTTTATGCTTTATGTTATCCATGTTTGTGTCTTATGATCATTAGTGTCTTAGTGTCTATGCCTTAAAGTTATGAATGTCCTATGAATCCATCACCTTTCTTGAATAAAAATGTGCTTAATTGAAAAAGGAAGAATTGCATGAATTTTGAATTTTATAATAGTTTAATTATTTTGATGTGGTGGCAATATTTTTGTTCTCTGAATGTATGTGTAAACAGTGCATATGTATCTTGAATTTGTGGTTCATGAATGTTGGCTCTTGAAAGAATGATGAAAAAGGAGACATGTTACTGAGGATCTGAAAAATCAATAAAATGATTCTTGAAGCAAGAAAAAGCTATTCAAAAAAAAAAAAAAAAAAAAACCGAAAAAAAGAAAAAAAAAATCGAAAAAAAAAGAAAGAAAAGAAAGAAAAAGAAAAGAAATAAAGTTGTGATCCAAGGCAAATAAGAGTGTGCTTAAGAACCCTGGACACCTCTAATTGGGGACTTTAGCAAAGCTGAGTCACAATCTGAAAAGGTTCACCCAATTATGTGTCTGTGGCATGTATGTATCCGGTGGTAATACTGGAAGACAGAGTGCTTTGGGCCACAGCCAAGACTCAATAAATAGCTATGTTCAAGAATCATCATACTTTACTAGGAGAATCATTAACACTATCTGGACTCTGAGTTCCTAAAGAAGCCAACCATTCTGAATTTCAAGGGATAGATTGAGATGCCAAAACTGTTCAGAGACAGAAGGTTAAAAGCCCCGCTCATCTAATTAATACTGATCTTCACAGATGTTTTTGGAATTCATTGCATATTCTCTTCTTTTGATCTTATTTGATTTTCAGTTGCTTGAGGACAAGCAACAATTTAAGTTTGGTGTTGTGATGAGCGGATAATTTGTATACTTTTTGGCATTGTTTTTAGTATGTTTTTGATATCTTTTAGTTAGATTTTAGTACATTTTTATTAGTTTTTATTTAAAATTCACTTTTCTGGACTTTACTATGAGTTTGTGTGTTTTTCTGTGATTTCAGGTATTTTCTGGCTGAAATTGAGGGACCTGAGCAAAAATCTGATTCAGAGACCAAAAAGGACTGCAGATGCTGTTGGATTCTGACCTCCCTGCACTCGAAGTGGATTTTCTGGAGCTACAGAAGCCCAATTGGCGCGCTCTCAACGGCGTTGGAAAGTAGACATCCAGGGCTTTCCAGCAATATATAATAGTCCATACTTTGTCCAAGATTTGATGGCCCAAACCCGCGAAGCAATCCGGCCTCAGGAATTCCAGCGTTAAACGCCGGAACAGGAATAAAAGTTGGAGTTAAACGCCCAAACTGGCATGGGAGCTGGCGTTTAACTCCAGAAAAGGTCTCTACACGAATTTCCTTGATTGCTCAGCCCAAGCACACACCAAGTGGGCCCGGAAGTGGATTTTTATGTCATTTACTCATTTCTGTACACCTTAGGTTACTAGTTTACTATTAATAGGACCTTTTACTATTGTATTAGTAGACTTTGGTAGCTATCTTCACTTTTATGCTATCTTAGATCTTTGGGAGGCTGGCCATTCGGCCATGCCTAGACCTTATGCTTATGTATTTTCAACGGTGGAGTTTCTACACACCATAGATTAAGGGTGTGGAGCTCTGCTGTACCTCGAGTATTAATGCAATTACTATTGTTCTTCTATCCAACTCCGCTTGTTCTTTATCTAAGATATCACTCGTTCTTCAACCTATGAACAAGGTGACTGACAACCATTCTTGTTCTACAAGCATTCGAGGCTTTAGTGAATATCTCTTGGATTTCTGATTGCACGATGCATGGTTGATCGCCTGACAACCGAGTGCTCGCCTGACAAACGAGCCAACCATTCCGTGAGATCAGAGTCTTCGTGGTATAGGCAAGAACTGATGGCAGCATTCAAGAGAATCTGGAAGGTCTAACCTTGTCTGTGGTGTTCTGAGTAGGATTCAATGACTGAATGACTGTGACGTGCTTCAAACCCTGAGGGCGGGGGCGTTAGTGATAACGCAAAAGAATCACTGGATTCTATTCCGCGCCTGATTGAGAACCGACAGATGAATTCCGCTATGCCGTGACAGGACATATGCAATCGCTTTCACTGAGAGGATGGGAGGTAGCTGCTGACAACAGTGAGACCCTACACGAGCTTGCCATGGAAAGGAGTAAGAAGGATTGGATGAAGGCTGTAGGAAAGCAGAGAGACGGAAGGGAAGGCATCTTCATACACTTGTCTGAAGCTCTTACACCAATGATATACATAAGTATCACTATCTTTATCTTTTATGTTATTTTCGTTCATCATCATCATATACATTTGAGTTTGCCTGACTAAGATTTACAAGATGACCATAGCTTGCTTCAATACTAACAATCTCCGTGGGATCGACCCTTACTCACGTAAGGTTTTATTACTTGGACGACCCAGTGCACTTGCTGGTTAGTTGTGCGAAGTTGTGTAATGCCATGGTATTGAGCGCACCAAGTTTTTGGAGCCATTACCAGGGATTATGAGAGTTGTGAAAAAGTATAGTTCACAATTTCGCCGACCAGTGCTCTTGTTAGTTGCCTTCACTTCTTTGGATTCATGAATTGGTTGCTGTGTGATTTTTTGAGTTTAATCTTCATCCAGAGCCTTTTGAATTGGTGGTTCAATGAGCTTGTCCTTCATGTGCCTCTCTATTTCCCTTGAGTTTGGACGTTCTTGATTGTCCTCCTCACTAGCTTGTTCTTCCACTTCCTCTTTTACACTCAACATTTGCTTTAATAGCTCTTTCATGGAGGAGGTTTGTTGATCTTCCCAAGCTTTCTTCATCTCCTCTTCATACCTTTCAATCATGGATTCAAGTGTTGAGGCGTTTTGGTCCTGGGAAGTTTGTGAGAGTTGTGAGTTGTCATGTGCTCTTGTCATCTTAAGTGCAGTTTCAGGTTCAAATACCACCACCACCTCATTCTTCGTTGAAGGTTTGCTTGATATAGGGGCCTCTTCACCTTCCTTCTTTAGCACTTTCCTTGCTTGCTCCAACTCTCCATTTATCTTATTGTAGAGGGCTTCTTGCCTTTTCCTGGATTGTTCTTCTCTTTCAAAAAATCCTCTGGAATATTGAAGGAGATCCTTTGAAGGTTGGGAGTGATTTTGTGGATATGGACGTATTTTGTTTTGAGGGGTATGGAGTGAATTTTGTGAGTTGTGGAATGAACTTTGTGGTTGATGAGATGAGTTGTATGAATATTGGAGGGAGCTTTGTATTGAGGCATAATCAAGTGATGAAGAACTTTCAAATGCAGAAATGGAAGGTGAGGTTGGACAATCTCTCATGTGACTTGACTGCTCAGAATTTGCAGTTTCTTGGTAATACTCCCAGCCATCATTAGAATAATGACTTGAATCATTTTGTGGTGGTGAGAAATATTTCATCTGATTTTCTTGCTCATCTTGTGATTCTGAAGCATTTCTCCATAGATTGGAGTGCTCAGAATCTGTTAATTCTTGGTGATATTCCCAACCACCATTAGAGATTTGTGATGGTGGGTGATATCCCAGAAAATTTGTTTGATCACAAGATGAGTTGAACTCCATTTGAATTTTGTAAAACACAGCACCAATGAAAATTGAAATTACTCATATCAGAGATGAGAATTTCTTAGTGAGGCAAAAACTCAAACACCTTGGTTTCAATCTAAAATAGAAAACAAAAATAAAAAAAATGCTTGATCTAGACTTCTCACCCACTTAATCATTGTTGATCTAAATCAATCCCCGGTAACGGTGCCAAAAACTTAATGGATAATTTTGGAAACGAATTCCAAAACACCTAAAACTCACCGGCAAGTATACCGGGTCGCATCAAGTAGTAAAACTCACTTAGAGTGAGATCAATCCCACGAGGATTGATGGATCAAGCAACTTTAGTGGGTGATTAGTTTAGTCAAGCTAACATTGGTGAATTGTGTGAAATGTAGCCAACAAAAAGTAAATAGCAAGGAAAATTAAAGTGCAGAAAGTAAAATGACTGAAACTTAAAGAGCAAGAAAAGTAAATTAGCAAAATCTTAATTGACAAGAAAGGTAAATTGCATGAAAAGTAAAGGGGCTGGGGTGTTGGAAATCAAAGAGAGCAATAGATCAAGTAACTGAAAATTTAAATTGAAGGAAGAATAAATTGGGATCAATGTAAACAGAGAAGCGAAATTGCAGTGAATAAGAACTTAGAGCAATTGCAAGAATTGTAAATTGCAGAAAATTTAAATGAGATTTGCAGCAAGCTTAATGTAAACTGAATTGAGGAACCAAGCAGAAAGTAAAATGCAGCTCAATTGCAAAATCTAAATGAGAGGTTGAAGATCTCAGGAGCTCAATGAGACTAGAAAACAAGTCTAGATCTCAATCCCTTCCTTGATCCAACAGCAAACAGATTGAAGAAGAAATAGAGATGAAAGCAGTAAAGAGAGCTTTGATTCAAATCACAATTCACTGAAATTACTGGTGCACGAATTTGTGATTCGCACAACTAACCAGCAAGTGCACTGGGTCGTCCAAGTAATACCTTACGTGAGTAAGGGTCGATCCCACGGAGATTATTGGCTTGAAGCAATCAATGTTTATTTTATTAATCTTAGTCAGGAGGCCAATAGGATTATAAGTGAAATTACGAGATTTGATTATAAAAATAAAAGAGAATAACAGCGTTACTTGTTGTGCAGTAATGAGAAATATGTTGGAGTTTTGGAGATGCTTTGTCCTTCGAACTTCAACTCTTCCTTAAAATCCTTCAACACACGAAAAGTCCCTTCCATGGAAAGCTCTATGTAGGGTGTCACCGTTGTCAATGGCTACCTCCCATCCTCTCAGTGAAAACGTTCCTATGCTCTGTCACAGCACGGCTAATCATCTGTCGGTTCTCAATCGGGTTGGAATAGAATCCATTGATTCTTTTGCGTCTGTCACTAACGCCCAGCCTTCAGGAGTTTGAAGCTCGTCACAGTCATTCAATCCCAGAATCCTACTCGGAATACCACAGACAAGGTTTAGACCTTCCGGATTCTCATGAATGCCGCCATCAATCCGGCTTATACCACGAAGATTCTGCGTAATGAATCTAAGAGATACTCATTCATTCTGATGTAGAACGGAGGTGGTTGTCAGGCACACGTTCATGGTTGGGGAAGGTGATAAGTGTCACGGATCATCACCTTCTCCATAATTAAGCGCGAATGAACATCTTAGATAAGAACAAGCGTGTTTGAATGGAAAATAACGGAATTGTATTAATTCATCGAGACGCTGCAGAGCTCCTCACCCCCAACAATGGAGTTTAGAGACTCATGCCGTCAAAAAGTATGTAATTCAGATCTGAAAATGTCATGAGGTACGAAATAATTCTCTAAAAGTTGTTTAAATAGTAAACTAGTTAGCCTAGGTTTACAGAATATGAATGAACTAAGATAATTGGTACAGAAATCCACTTCTGGGGCCCACTTGGTGTGTGCTGGGGCTGAAACTAAAGCTATCCACGAGTAGAGGCTTTTCTTGGAGTTGAACTCCAAGTTATGACGTGTTTTGGGCGTTCAACTCCGGATCATGACGTTTTTCTGGCGTTTAACTCCAGACAGCAGCATGAACTTGGCGTTCAACGCCAAGTTACGTCGTCTATCTTCGCGCAAAGTATGGACTATTATATATTGCTGGAAAGCCCTGGATGTCTACTTTCCAACGCCGTTGAGAGCGCGCCATTTGGACTCCTGTAGCTCCAGAAAATCCACTTCGAGTGCAGGGAGGTCAGGATCCAACAGCATCAGCAGTCCTTTTTCAGCCTAAGTCAGATTTCTGCTCAGCTTCCTCAATTTCAGCCAGAAAATACCTGAAATTACAGAAAAATACACACACTCATAGTAAAGTCCAGAAATATGATTTTTGCTTAAAAACTAATAAAATTCTATTAAAAACTAATTAAAACATACTAAAATCTACATGAAATTACCCCCAAAAAGCGTATAAAATATCCGCTCATCACAACACCAAACTTAAACTATTGCTTGTCCTTAAGCAACTAGATAAATAAAATAGGTTTTAACAGAAATTTAAGAAGTAATAATATTGTAGAGTTTTAAATGAAGCTCAGATTTTTATTTAGATGAGCGGGGCTTGTAGCTTTTTGTTTCTGAACAGTTTTGGCATCTCCCTTTATCCCTTGAATTTCAGAATGATTGGCATCCATAGGAACTCAGAATTCAGATAGTATTATTGACTCTCCTAGTGTAGTATGTTGATTCTTGAACACAGTTATCTTATGAGTCTTGGCCGTGGCCCTAAGCACTTTGTTTTCCAGTATTACCACCAGATACATAAGTGCCACAGACACATGACTAGGTGAACCTTGTTCAGATTGTGACTTAGCTTTGCTAAAGTCCCCAGTCAGAGGTGTCCAGAGCTCTTAAGCACACTCTGTTTGCCTTGGATCACGACTTTAACCACTCAGTCTCAAGTTTGTAACTTGGACCTGCATGCCACAAGCACATGGTTAGGGACAGCTTGGTTTAGCCGCTTAGGCCCGGATTTTATTTCCTTGGGCCCTCCTATCCATTGATGCTCAAAGCCTTGGATCCTTTTTACCCTTGCCTTTTGGTTTTAAGGGCTATTGGCTTTTTCTACTGCTCCTTCTTTTTCTATATACTCTTTTTTTTTGACACTGCTTTTTCTTGCTTCAAGAATCAATTTCATGATTTTTCAGATCATCAATAATATTTTTCGTGTTCCTCATTCTTTCAGGAGCCAATATTCATCAATTTCAAAGTACAAGTTATGCACTGTTCAAGCATTCATTCAGAGAACAAAAAGTATTGCCACCACATATAATTAATTATAATTTTTATTATTAAGAACTCGAAAAATATAGATTACTTCTTTATTAAAAAAAAAAACTTCTACTACTTTATTCATGCCTGATGATGATGAGAAAAATAACTTATAGCTTAATTGGAAATAAAATCAAAATAGACATACTAATTACTACTACTAAATATCTCCTAAGGTAAATTTCTATAATACTACTATCACTAAGTTAAAGCAAAAAAATTGGAACTCAGCAACCTGTTGTTTTGAGGAATAGATGTTCCTCTAATCTGTGGGGTGCTTTTCAAGGATTAATTTTTGGCGCTTTAGCTCCCTTAGATCACGCCCTTGCTCTTCCTGTTCCTTAAGCAATTTGCAAAGCATGCTACTGTGATTGTTCTGTTCTTCCTTTATTTGGTCCATAGCTTCTTGCAATCTGGAAATAGAAGCCTCAAGATGTTCCCAGTATTCGAATTGAGGCAGTTCTGGGAGGGCTTCCTGTGCTCTCCTCTTGGCAGAATCATCTTGTTGCTGTTGTCTGACCATTGATATTCCAGTGATTGGCCTCTCAACTGGAATATACTCTGTTATTCCCATCTTCACTCCGGCATCTTTGCAGAGCATAGAAATTAAGCTTGGATAGGCCAATTTGGCGTCCTTGGAATTCCTGTTTGCTATTTTATATAGTTCACATGAGATCAGTTGATGGACTTCTACCTCTTTTCCCAACATGATGCAGTGAATCATGACATCTCTTTTGATGGTTACTTCAGAACGGTTGCTGGTAGGCAATATGGAACGCCCAATAAAATCCAGCCAGCCTCTGGCTACTGGTTTTAGATCTTCTCTTTTGAGTTGAATTGGGGTGCCAGTGGTGCTGGTAGTCCACCTGGCTTCAGGGATGCATATATCCTCTAGAATCTTGTCTAGACCTTTGTTTACCCTCATCATTCTCCTGTTAAAGGAGTCTGGGTCATCTTTCAGTTGAGAAATCTTAAATATCTCCCTGATCTTGTCAGGATGAGTATGGACAATCTTTCCTCTGACTAAGGTCCGATGGTCATAGAGAGCAGCTCCAATTATTCTTTGCCTGTCTGTCTGCCATAAATTGGCATAGAACTCCTGAACCATGTTTCTTCCCACTTTCGTTTCAGGATTGGTCAGAATTTCCCAATTCCTGATTCGAATTTGCTCTTGAATCTCTTGATATTCATCTTCTTTCAGATCAAATTTGACTTCCGGGATCACTGATCTGTGACTCATTATTTTGTAGTAATGGTTTGAATGTTCCTTAGTTAAGAACTTCCCTTGATTCCAAAGGGGTTTTGGAGCATTCTCTTTCTTGCCCCTTGGGGTGGGTTGCTTTCCTCTAGGGGCCATGAATTTAATGAGTAAGTTTTTGTGATCACGGATAACCACACCAAACTTAGAGCTTTGCTTGTCCTCAAGCAAGAGAGAAGAAAGAAGAGGGATAGGAAGAGAGCAAGTGTGGCAAGGTGATGAAGAGTGGGGCGCCGAACACAATATATAGGGAGGGGGGTGGGAAATTTCGAAAAGAAGAAGAGGATAAGATAGAAGATATGATTTATAAAAGATAGATATGATAAGAAAAAGATATAGTTTAAAAAGAGAAAGATGTGAATTAAAAAGATAGATTTGAATTTTAAATTTTGAAAAAGATTTTTAAAGAGGTAATTGAGTTTTGAAAACAATCTTTAAAAGAGTTTGATTGGATTGAAAATAATTTGTCTTTTATGGGTTAAGATACATTTGATATTTTTGAAAATAGGGATTTTAGAAATTAGGATTTTTAGAACACTAATTTGAATTAAGGGATGATAATTTGAAATATGTTTATGCAAGAAATCATGAATTGAAACATAAAAAATTAGAAAATTTGTAAGGAAAGACGAATTTTACCTTCTCCCCACCATCCTGGCGTTAAACGCCCAACTGCTGCATGGTTTGGGCGTTTAACGCCCAAATGTTGCTTCTCCTGGGCGTTCAACGCCCAGCTGATGCATCTTTCTGGCGTTGAACGCCAGGAAGTTCTTTGTTACTGGGCGTTTTTCTAAACGCCCAGGATGCTGTCAATTTGGCGTTAAACGCCCAGAAGGTGCTTCTTTCTGGCGTTTAACGCCCAGAAGGTGCTCCTTTCTGGCGTTTAACGCCCAGAAGGCTACCCTTACTGGCGTTGAACGCCCAGTGGGTGCTTCTTTTGGGCGTTCAACGCCCAAAATGTTTCTTACTGGCTTTTTCACGCCAGTGAGCTTCTAATTTCCCTTATAACTCAGTGAATCCAACCAATTGCTATTTTACCTTGAAGATACCTTGACATATACCTGTAAAAATCAATTAACTAATTAATACGAATAAAATTAAATTTTGTGATTGGCTGGGTTGCCTCCCAGCAAGCGCTTCTTTAATGTCATTAGCTGGACTATTACTGAGTTTTAATCAAGTCTCAGTTTTGAGCATTCTTGCTCAAAATTGCCTTCAAGATAATGTTTGACCCTTTGTCCATTAACAATGAACTTTTTGTTGGAGTCATTATCCTGAAGCTCTATGTATCCATATGGTGATACGTTTGTAATGACATATGGACCTCTCCACCGGGATTTTAATTTCCCGGGGAATAATTTGAGCCTAGAATTAAATAACAGAACTTTCTGCCCCGGCTCAAAGACTCTGGATGACAATTTCTTATCATGCCATCTTTTCGCTTTCTCTTTGTAAATCTTTGCATTTTCGAAAGCATTGAGTCTAAATTCCTCTAGCTCATTTAACTGGAGCAATCGTTTTTCTCCGGCTAACTTGGCATCAAGGTTTAGGAATCTGGTTGCCCAATAGGCCTTGTGTTCCAGTTCCACTGGCAAGTGACATGCCTTTCCATACACAAGCTGGTATGGAGAGGTCCCTATAGGGGTCTTGAATGCTGTTCTGTATGCCCACAGAGCATCATCCAAGCTTCTTGCCCAATCCCTTCTACGGTTAATTACAGTCCGTTCCAGGATTCTTTTGAGTTCTCTATTTGAGACTTCAGCTTGCCCATTAGTTTGTGGATGATATGGAGTAGCTACCCTGTGGCTAACTCCATAACGAACCAGGGCAGCATAAAGCTGTTTATTACAGAAATGAGTGCCCCCATCACTAATTAACACTCTAGGGATACCAAATCTGCTGAAGATGTGTTTCTGGAGGAATTTTAACACTGTTTTAGTGTCATTGGTGGGTGTTGCAATAGCCTCCACCCATTTGGATACATAATCCACTGCCACCAGAATATAAGTGTTTGAGTATGATGGTGGGAAGGGTCCCATGAAGTCAATGCCCCATACATCAAACAACTCAATCTCCAAGATCCCTTGCTGAGGCATGGCGTAACTGTGAGGTAGATTGCCAGATCTTTGGCAACTGTCACAATTAAGTACATACACTCGGGAGTCTTTATAGAGAGTAGGCCAGTAGAAGCCACTTTGGAGGACTCTTGTGGCTGTTCGCTCACTTCCAAAATGTCCTCCATACTGTGATCCATGGCAATGCCATAGGATCTTCTGTGCTTCTTCCTTAGGCACACATCTACGGATTACTCCGTCTGCACATCTCTTAAAGAGATACGGCTCATCCCAAAGATAATACTTTGCATCCGTGATCAGCTTCTTTATTTGCTGTCTACTGTACTCTTTGGGTATAAATCTCACTGCCTTGTAGTTTGCAATGTCTGCGAACCATGGCACTTCCTGGATAGCAAAGAGTTGCTCATCCGGAAAGGTTTCAGAGATCTCAGTGAGAGGGAGGGACGCCCCTTCCACTGGTTCTATTCGGGACAGGTGATCTGCTACTTGATTCTCTGTTCCTTTTCTGTCTCTTATTTCTATATCAAACTCCTGCAGAAGCAGCACCCATCTTATGAGTCTGGGTTTTGAATCCTGCTTTGTGAGTAGATATTTAAGAGCAGCATAATCTGTATACACAATCACTTTTGATCCTACTAAATAGGATCTGAATTTGTCAATGGCGTAAACCACTGCAAGTAGCTCTTTTTCTGTGGTTGTGTAATTTTTCTGTGCATCATTTAAAACACGGCTAGCATAGTAAATGACGTGCAGAAGCTTGTCATGCCTTTGTCCCAACACTGCACCAATGGCATGGTCACTGGCATCACACATTAATTCAAATGGTAATGCCCAGTCCGGTGCAGAGATGATTGGTGCTGAGACCAATTTAGCTTTCAGGGTCTCAAATGCTTGCAGACACTCTTTATCAAAGATAAATGGCGTGTCAGCAGCTAGCAGGTTGCTCAGAGGTTTGGCGATTTTTGAGAAATCTTTTATAAACCTCCTGTAGAATCCTGCATGCCCCAGAAAACTTCTGATTGCCTTAACATTGGTGGGTGGTGGTAATTTTTCAATTACTTCAACTTTAGCTTGATCCACCTCTATTCCCTTGTTCGAGATTTTGTGCCCAAGGACAATTCCTTCAGTCACCATAAAGTGACATTTTTCCCAGTTTAAAACCAGGTTGGTCTCTTGGCATCTCTTTAGAACAAGTGCTAAATGGTTAAGGCAGGAGCTGAATGAGTCTCCAAACACTGAAAAGTCATCCATGAAGACTTCCAGGAATTTTTCCACCATATCAGAGAAAATTGAGAGCATGCACCTCTGAAAGGTTGCAGGTGCATTGCACAGGCCAAATGGCATCCTTCTGTATGCAAATACTCCAGATGGGCATGTGAACGCCGTTTTCTCCTGATCCTGGGGATCTACTGCAATTTGATTATAACCTGAATATCCATCCAGGAAGCAGTAGTATTCATGACCTGCTAGTCTTTCTAGCATCTGGTCTATGAATGGTAAAGGAAAATGATCCTTTCTGGTGGCTGTATTGAGCCTTCTGTAATCAATACACATACGCCACCCAGTAACTGTTCTTGTGGGAACCAGTTCATTTTTTTCATTATGAACCACTGTCATGCCACCTTTCTTAGGGACGACTTGGACAAGGCTCACCCAGGGGCTGTCAGAAATAGGATAAATAATCCCAGCCTCTAGTAATTTAGTGACTTCTTTCTGCACCACTTCCTTCATGGCTGGGTTCAGCCGCCTTTGTGGTTGAACCACTGGCTTGGCGTCACCCTCCAGTAAGATCTTGTGCATGCATCTAGCTGGGCTAATGCCCTTAAGATCACTGATGGACCACCCAAGAGCTGTCTTGTGTGTCCTTAGTACTTGAATTAGTGCTTCCTCTTCCTGTGGCTCTAAGGTAGAGCTTATGATTACAGGAAATGTATCACCTTCTCCCAAGAATGCATATTTTAGGGAAGGTGGTAATGGTTTGAGCTCGGGTTTAGGAGGTTTCTCCTCTTCCTGAGGGATTTTCAGAGGTTCTACTATTTTCTCTGACTCCTCCAGATCAGGCTGAACGTCTTTAAAGATGTCCTCTAGCTCTGATTCGAGACTCTCAGCCATATTGACCTCTCTTACCAGAGAGTCAATAATATCAACACTCATGCAGTCATTTGGGGTGTCTGGATGTTGCATTGCTTTGACAACATTCAACTTGAACTCCTCCTCATTGACTCTCAAGGTTACTTCCCCTTTTTGGACATCAATGAGGGTTCGGCCAGTTGCTAGGAAAGGTCTTCCTAGAATGAGAGTTGCACTCTTGTGCTCCTCCATTTCCAGCACCACAAAGTCAGTAGGAAAGGCAAATGGCCCAACCTTGACAATCATGTCCTCAATCACGCCTGATGGGTATTTAATGGAGCCATCAGCAAGTTGAAGACATATCCTGGTTGGTTTGATTTCTTCAGTTAAACCAAGCTTTCTGATAGTGGCTGCAGGTATTAGGTTGATACTTGCTCCAAGATCACATAAAGCTTGCTTGGTGCAAGTGCCCTCTAATGTGCATGGTATCATAAAGCTCCCAGGATCTTTAATCTTCTCAGGTAAGCTTTTCAGAATGACTGCACTGCATTCTTCAGTGAGGTAAACTTTTTCAGTTTCCCTCCAATCCTTCTTATGGCTTAAGATCTCTTTCATGAACTTAGCATAAGAGGGTATTTGCTCAAGTGCTTCTGCAAACGAAATCTTTATTTCAAGAGTCCTGAGATAGTCTGCAAAGCGGGCAAATTGCTTATCCTGTTCCGCTTGGCAGAGTTTTTGAGGATAAGGCATTTTGGCTTTGTATTCCTCAACCTTAGTTGCTGCAGGTTTATTACCTACAGAAGTGGGTTGGGAAGCCTTTTTAGAAGGGTTGTTATCAGCACTTGTATAAGACTGATTCCCCACTGGTATTTGAATGCCAGTGGTGGGAGCTGGAGTGGCGTTAGATGCCACTTCCTTGTTTGTTACTGGCGTTTGAACGCCAGAACCATGCTCCCTTTGGGCGTTCAACGCCGGATTCATGCTTGTTTCTGCCGTTGAACGCCAGGAATGAGCATGGTCTGGGCGTTCAGCGCCAGCTTTATTCCTCTCTGGGCTCTGATTGTCCTCAGAGGGATTTTGAGTATCCACCTATTCATTTCTTGGTTTCCTACTACTTTGAAGTGAGGTATTTAATGTTTTCCCACTTCTTAATTGAACTGCTTGGCATTCTTCTGTTATTTGTTTTGACAGTTGCTTTTCTGTCTGCTTTAATTGTACTTCCATGTTCCTGTTAGCCATTCTTGTTTCCTGTAATATTTCCTTGAATTCGGCTAGCTGCTGAGTTAGAAAGTCTAATTGCTGATTGAATTCATTAGCCTGATCCACCGGACTGAGTTCAGCAGTTACTGTTTTAGCTTCTTCTTTCATGGAAGATTCACTGCTTAGGTACAGATGTTGATTTCTGGCAACTGTATCAATAAGTTCTTGAGCCTCTTCAATTGTTTTTCTCATATGTATAGATCCACCAGCTGAGTGGTCTAGAAAAATCTGAGCTTTTTCTGTAAGCCCATAGTAGAAGATGTCTAATTGCACCCATTCTGAAAACATTTCAGAGGGGCATTTCCTTAGCATCTCTCTGTATCTTTCCCAGGCATCATAAAGAGATTCATTATCTCCTTGTTTGAAGCCTTGGATGCTTAGCCTTAGCTGTGTCATCCGTTTTGGAGGGAAATAGTGATTCAGGAATTTTTCTGACAGCTGCTTCCATGTTTTTATGCTGTTCTTAGGCTGGTTATTTAACCACCTCTTAGCTTGATCTCTTACAGCAAATGGAAACAGTAATAATCTGTAGACATCCTGATCCACTTCCTTATCATGTACTGTGTCAGTAATTTGCAAAAATTGTGCCAGAAACTCTGTAGGTTCTTCATGTGGAAGACCAGAATACTGACAGTTTTGCTGCACCATGATAATGAGCTGAGGATTCAACTCAAAGCTACTAACTCCAATGGAAGGTATACAGATACTACTCCCATATGAAGCAGTAGTGGGGTTAGCATATGACCCCAGAGTCCTCTTGGACTGTTCATTCCCACTTAGTTCCATGTTGGAATAAAAGAGATGGTATATATGTTGATATTATTTATTTTATAAAAAAAATTAATTTTTATAAAATAAAATAAAAACGAAATAAATAAAAGAAAGTGGAAATATTTTGAAATTAAAAATTGAATTTTTATATAAAATTTTCGAAAAAAATGTAATTCAAAATTAGTTAGAAAATATAAATATATTTTTTTTTGAATTTTGAATTTTATGATGAAAGAGAAAAACACACAAAAGACACAAGGCTTAAAATTTTTAGATCTAATGTTCCTTATTTTCGAAAATTTTTGGAGGGAAAACACCAAGGAACACCAAACTTAAAAATTTTAAGATCAAGACACAAGAAAAACTCAAGAACACTTTGAAGATTCACAAGAACACCAAGAACACAAGAAAGAACACCAAACTTAAAATTTTTTAGAAAACCAAGATAAATTTTCGAAAATTAAAGAAAGATTAACAAGAAAACACCAAACTTAAAGTTTGGCACAAGATTAAATCAAGAAAATTTATTTTTGAAAAAAGGTTCCAAAGCGTAAACCCAATTATCAAGAATATAACCCAATACTCTAGCCAATTGGGAGTAAATATAACACTTGTTCTGAATATTCCAATTAATGCTTTAAAAAGAACACAAGTGAAACAAGAAAAGACACAAAGCAAGAAAAACTTGAGATCAAACAAGAAAAATAAACAAGAACAACTTGAAGATCAATGAAGAACAAAGAACACAAGTCGAAAATTTTAAAGAAAAATATAAAATATGCAATTGACACCAAACTTAGAACAAGACACTAAACTCACGAAAATTAGCAATTAATTACGAAAAATATTAAATTTTGAAAAGAAAATTTTTTTTTTTTGAAAAGAAACTTTCCTATCAAGAATTAATGACTCTATAACAATAAAAATAAAAATAAATTATTCCTAATCTAAGAAATAAAATAAACCTTTAGTTGTTCAAACTCGAATAATCTCCGGCAACGGCGCCAAAAACTTGGTGCACGAATTTGTGATTCGCACAACTAACCAGCAAGTGCACTGGGTCGTCCAAGTAATACCTTACGTGAGTAAGGGTTGATCCCACGGAGATTATTGGCTTGAAGCAATCAATGTTTATTTTATTAATCTTAGTCAGGAGGCCAATAGGATTATAAGTGAAATTACGAGATTTGATTATAAAAATAAAAGAGAATAACAGCGTTACTTGTTGTGCAGTAATGAGAAATATGTTGGAGTTTTGGAGATGCTTTGTCCTTCGAACTTCAACTCTTCCTTAAAATCCTTCAACACACGAAAAGTCCCTTCCATGGAAAGCTCTATGTAGGGTGTCACCGTTGTCAATGGCTACCTCACATCCTCTCAGTGAAAACGTTCCTATGCTCTGTCACAGCACGGCTAATCATCTGTCGGTTCTCAATCGGGTTGGAATAGAATCCATTGATTCTTTTGCGTCTGTCACTAACGCCCAGCCTTCAGGAGTTTGAAGCTCGTCACAGTCATTCAATCCCAGAATCCTACTCGGAATACCACAGACAAGGTTTAGACCTTCCGGATTCTCATGAATGCCGCCATCAATCCGGCTTATACCACGAAGATTCTGCGTAATGAATCTAAGAGATACTCATTCATTCTGATGTAGAACGGAGGTGGTTGTCAGGCACACGTTCATGGTTGGGGAAGGTGATGAGTGTCACGGATCATCACCTTCTCCATAATTAAGCGCGAATGAACATCTTAGATAAGAACAAGCGTGTTTGAATGGAAAATAACGGAATTGTATTAATTCATCGAGACGCTGCAGAGCTCCTCACCCCCAACAATGGAGTTTAGAGACTCATGCCGTCAAAAAGTATGTAATTCAGATCTGAAAATGTCATGAGGTACGAAATAATTCTCTAAAAGTTGTTTAAATAGTAAACTAGTTAGCCTAGGTTTACAGAATATGAATGAACTAAGATAATTGGTGCAGAAATCCACTTCTGGGGCCCACTTGGTGTGTGCTGGGGCTGAGACTAAAGCTATCCACGAGTAGAGGCTTTTCTTGGAGTTGAACTCCAAGTTATGACGTGTTTTGGGCGTTCAACTCCGGATCATGACGTTTTTCAGGCGTTTAACTCCAGACAGCAGCATGAACTTGGCGTTCAACGCCAAGTTACGTCGTCTATCTTCGCGCAAAGTATGGACTATTATATATTGCTGGAAAGCCCTGGATGTCTACTTTCCAACGCCGTTGAGAGCGCGCCATTTGGACTCCTGTAGCTCCAGAAAATCCACTTCGAGTGCAGGGAGGTCAGGATCCAACAGCATCAGCAGTCCTTTTTCAGCCTAAGTCAGATTTCTGCTCAGCTTCCTCAATTTCAGCCAGAAAATACCTGAAATTACAGAAAAATACACACACTCATAGTAAAGTCCAGAAATATGATTTTTTCTTAAAAACTAATAAAATTCTATTAAAAACTAATTAAAACATACTAAAATCTACATGAAATTACCCCCAAAAAGCGTATAAAATATCCGCTCATCAATTACGCAGACAAGCAAACAGAGAGAATTCTCAAGGTGAGATTGAAACAGAATTTCTTCAATTCTCAACCCAAGATTCAAAACGAAATTGAAAACTAAAAGAGAGAGCTCTCTAATCCTAATGCTCCCTAGTGGAGCCAGCCTCCTATGCTCTCTATTAGAGCCAACCTCTCCAATAAAATGAAACAGATGCCTATTTATAGGCATTTTTACAAAATGAAAATGAAATTCAAAACAAATTACAACTAAAATGAAATTTCTATTCTAACTATCTCTTGTGCCTTTGAGTGGTGTCAATTGGGCCCTTACTCTTGATGGAATTGGGTTGACAAAAACCTCTGTTGATTGCTCTTGGTGTTGGAAAGAAACCCACTTGTGAACCGGGCCATGAATCATTAAAGCTTGAGTCAAAGCTTGAGGGCAAGCTTTGGCTCAAGCTTTTCATATCAGCTAGCCTCCCGTGCTGTCATCCACATTTGAGCCAAAGTTTGAGGTCAAACTTTGAGCCAAACGTGGATCCCCCTTGAATGCTTCTTGGCCAACGTTTGCCTAAAAACTTGAGGGCAAACGTTGGCGCAAGCTTTTGCTCCCCTGGGTGTTTGTTGTGGCGCCAACGTTTGCCTAAAAGCTTGAGGGCAAACGTTGGCACAAGCTTTTGCTCCCCTGAGTGTTTTTGTTGTGGCGCCAACGTTTGCCTAAAAGCTTGAGGCAAACGTTGGCGCAAGCTTTTGCTCCTACCAGGGTCTTTTTTGCAACGTTACATGCATGCTTGTGTTTACTTTAATAAAGCTTAATGCATTAACATTAACGCACTTATTTGCAATGTATGGCTTTAATTAATAATTCTTTAGTGCATTATCGTTAATTGCATTATAAATTAAAGTTTGCATGCTTTCATTTAATGAATATGGCATAATACTAACGTGAATAAGCCCAGGTAGCATGCATTCATTTTCATTGGCATTAGTAATTAAGTTTCATGCATGTATAAGCATTAATAATCATATGCATGCATGCTTTAGCTATTGATTCATGATAATGCATGCATGAACATTAATGCATGATAATAAGGCCCAGGATTCATGGTTATGGGCCACGCTTTTAAAAGCGTGGCCTAAGGCTCCAAAGTGTGCTCTAACTTCAAAGTATACCCTAAAATTCCTCTTTTCTTCTTTTAAGCTTATTTTGTGCTATTTTGCTTCTTTTTCAACTTATTTCCTGCAAAATTTATAAAATCAAAAGATCAAGGAAATATACCATTTGAGCACAAAAGAATGCAATATTTAAGCACTAATTATCAATTACTTGTATGAAAAAGCATAGAAAAACATGACATGGTGACATGTCATCAACGCACACCTCACTATAATTCCTTTGAGAGACGATCTGAGATCTAATACTCTCAATTTTTATTGATTTGCATTCGTGACAAATAATTTAAACTTTGATTAGGGTCATTTGTTGGTTTGGAACTACACTATCGACGAAGCAATTCTTTTTGAGAAATTTTAAACCGACGTTTAGCCCTCATCAAGTTTTTAGCACCGTTGCCAGGGAATTATAAATTTGTGTCATTTATTGGTTATTATCAATATGTGCATATGTGAATAACTTGTTTTTTGATTGTTTTCTTGATTTTTGTAAGCAATTAGGAGTTTGCTATTGTTTTCTTTTTGATATCCTTTGTTTTTATTTGTTCTTTTTCATATGAATTCTCATCCTTGTGGCTTTGAGTGTGGTTGTGACTATGTTATAGGAAATATTTACTTCAATGCCGGTTCACACTATGGGATGGAAAATCAATGGAGGGAGGAGCCATATGAATATGGACAATCTTCATGGCAACAACCTCCTTTGGACTACTATAAGCACAATCCTCCCCATGGTGCATACCAATCCTATGGATATGGTGGACCTTACTACGGTAATAAATCTCTACCACCATAAGCCTATGACCTTTATCCTTAATATTGTTCTCAACCACAATACTCCCAAGCCCCATTCCACCACCAAACACTCCCATATGGACCTAATCCATATCCACCATACCACCAACCATATGTGCCTTAAGAACAATCACATGAGCCATAAGAATCATACATAGAACCACTACCATTCCAACACCAATACTCCCATGAACCTCTTGAACAATTACCCTCATACACATCACCTCAACATTCTTACTAATATGAACCACCTTCTATACATGAAGACCTTCTCCCACATGATGAACCCTCTTTTTCTTCACAACTCTCAACGAAAGAAGTATTCCAAGTGTTTTTCCAAGAGCAAGAAAAGATCCAAGAGAGGCAAGAAAATATCATGGCTACCTTAGTCAAATTTCTATCTCACTTAGTCTCAAGACACTCTTCCAACAATTCAAGTACTTCCACAGATAAAAGCGAAGAACCAATTTCAATTGAAGCATGTAGAGTGGAGGAAAGCTTGGAGCCTCAAGAGAAAGAAGAGGAGTTAAAGCATAAGTTTCAATAAGTGGAGAAGGTTGAATGCATTGAAACCAATGAAGTGGTTGAAGAATTGGGAGAAGTTGAGCAAGAAGCAAGCCCCATCATTGAAGATGATTCCGCACTAACCAGTGATGTTGGTGATCTTGTTGAGCCTTCTTCCTTTGGGTTTGAGATAGATGTTAAGAAGGACCGTGCACAACCTCCAAGATATATTATGAATAGTGAAGAATTGGAATAAGTTGAGCAAGTGACAAATCCCATAATTGATGAGGTTTTCACACCAACTAATAATTTTTTTGAGTTTGATAAAGCTTTCTCCATTGAATTTGAAATGGATATTGACGTAGACTTTACGCCACCTCCGAGATATGACATGAGCAACGAGGAAGAGTCAGAAGAAGTTGGTGAGGAAGAAATAAAATATGAAGATGCTTGTCAAGTGGTGGAAATCCTTCAACAAAGACGGACGGAGTGAAAATTGCTTTGTCAAGATCATTTGAAACGTCTCTTCCTAGGTCACCATCCATTCCTTTATTTAAGTGGGTAAAACTCTTATCCCTAAGCTTTATTATCCCGCTTGAATATGGTTTGCTTGAGAAAGATGGTCAACTTAGAGCTCTATGTGGATTTAAGAGCAAAAGAGAGATGGTTAGTGGTTGGAAACACCATTCTAGGTTCATTATGGTTAAATCGTCAAAGTTTAAGTTCAATGGTTGGCGAATAGCTCAATTGAGTGGGTTGAGGAGGATGTTTGGGTGCTTGAGTGAGAATTCTGAATGTTTATCACCTGGATGGAATTTTGAAAATCAACTAGAAGACGGGTGTAGGAACAAGATTTGGGATCCCAACATACACGAGGATCAACTTTGGGAGCTCCTAGCTTGTTCCTAACTTCATCAAAGCTGGGTGCAATTAATTTGGAATTCTAGAGTATATTGGAAATCCAAGCATTGGTGGAAGTTCAAGGACGAGTTCAAGCATAAGCCGCCATGACAAGGAGCTCGCCGAAAAGTTCACCAATTCGTGCGTACACATGATTCCCAAAAGTTCACAAATTTGTGCGTATGCATGGATGATGCATACGCATGACACCAAAAATAGCACCAAACTTAGTTTGCATGTGTGCTGTGCGTGCGCACACTTATGCTTAAAAAAAGCCACCATTCATGCGTACGTATGCTTAATGCGTATGCACGCTCCACAAAGTTTGCCAATTTCGCGTATGCAAGAAAGTCATGCGTACGCGACATAAGGGGGCAATGGCAACACCCCGCGTGCGTAGCCATTTCTCGCATATGCACCACCCCTGATTGCCCTAATCATGCGTACGCATACTTGATGTGTATGCATAAATTCAAAATGGACCCCCTCTTATGCGAAGCTCTAATACGCATTCGCACAAGCCACCATTTTTATCCTAAACGTCTCCTTCTCTTCCCCAATGTCTATCCATTCCCCCAACATCCATTTCCAACTGCCACCCGTCGTTCACCATCGGCGAATCCCATTGTCACCGTTGAACACTCTTTTCCTCTTGTTCCCCCAATTCTCCTTTATCTTCACTTTTCTTTTCCCCCTCTTTTCCCTATATGCAGCAGTGACCTGTTCCTCTCACCACTGGCATCATCAACTTCCACCAGCGCCGCCTCCCTTGTCCGGCCACCAAAGTCGTGGCTGAACCTTCGCAACCATCCATTCTCTTTCTCTGTTCTTACATTACTCTGTTTTCAGGTTTGTTTAATTTCTATTTCTGTTAGTTTAATTTTGTTTTATTAATTAGTTAATTTTAATTAGTTAGAATTAGTTAAAATTTATGCTTTAGTTGATTTAGGTGGTTAGGTAGGTTTGAACTTAGTTTGTAGTGGATTTTAGGTTTGGAATTTCACTACTGTGAATTTGTTTGGATTGAATGCTTCTGAATCTATTTGTTGCATGGTGATGACTTTCTTGTTTTATTGATTGAATTGTAAATTTGCTGCTTCACTCAATTATATTTAGTTATTTGATTCATATGAATTGGTTTCTGATTTACTACTGCATTCATATGGAAACCTGTTTGATTGAGTGAATTTATGAAATGTGATAGTTATCTTTTGAATTGCTGTCAAAAATTGTTTAATTGGTTTTAACTATTCATTCTTGATGGGGTTGATTAATTGAGTTTGGCATTATGCTAATCCGACTTTGAAACTTTACTAAGCTTAATTCATCAATTATCCGGCTGTTTGCTTTACTATTTTGTTGCTGAGAGTTGAACCTTCTTGCAGTTTTATTATACTAAGCTGCATCTTCATGAATTAGTAATGCAAGGTCTTATTGATGGATTTTTGTGTCAATAAGACCTGTTATTCTTATTATTTTTAAGGAAAATTTGCCTTAAAGAAGCTTTATTGCCAATTTTGGTCAATACCTTCATTTGATTTACTCATATGCATTAACTGGATTAAATTAATTTCATAATTTACCAAAACTTAGATGTTTTTCTTGATTGAAGTTCTCCTACCTTAATTCACAGGATTAAGAAATTTTAGCCTATGTAACTAGTTTTATCCGCTTTCATCATGCTTAACTGATTTAAGTTACATGAGGCATGGATTTTTCTGTTTCTTAATCCAATCATGTGATTTTAATACTGGAATGTAATTTGGTGTTTGAACTTACCTTAATTGCTTTGTTGATCATTACTTTAGCCCTTTCATCACCAATTGCTTAAGCTTAAAGTGACTTGTACATATTATTCATATGAATATGTGCACTACACATACTTGATTCAGTCATTTCTTTCATAATGCATTGTTGCGAAGTTGAATGTGAGCTTGCATAACAATAATGCTTCCTTCCCTTATTTTCAATAAATAGGCAAGCTAAGTGACTTTGATTGCTTTGATTGTTTGGAATGAAATCTCTGTTTACTATTGTTTTGAATTTGGCATATAATTCCAATCAATTCTACTTTCTCCATTCACTTTACCGTTCTACTGTTATTTACCTCAATTTTCTACTTCTTGCCTACTTGTTACATCATTTTGCTTTGTGTGCCTTTAGAATATATTTCATATACCTGTTTTCTTCGTTCTTTTTCAAGATGTCTGACAGGAAAGAAAAGGGTAAGGCCACAGGGTCCGGTAAAAGAAAAAGAACACAACAGACTGCTGAAACAGTAGACGAGCTACTATCTGAGAGATGGATCAGTGAGAGAGACACAGTTAATCAGAATACACCTCCCACTGATCCGTACAATTTCATCAACCTTTACTCGGAGCTTAAGTTCTCCGATTTTCAGAGTAGGAACCTGCACATGGAAAGGAAACTCTAGATACCCCCTGAGATGCAAAAGTTTATGCATCGCGAGTCCGAGAGTTTTACGCTAACTATTACATAGGGGCCCTCGATGCAGTTCACCTACAGGACAAGAAGGTTCCAGTTTCTAAGGAGGTCATAGAACATACCTTTCACTTTCTGCCTAAGCCCAGTGGGAAAGATGCTTTTGAAAAGGCAGAAAGTGAAAAGAAGCTGATGACTTTTTTACTGGGATAAGTTGATGGAAGTCATTGCCAGGCCTGGGAGTTCATGGATCTACAGGGTAGACAAAATGGCTTCCAGGACTATCTCAATCCACGCTCTAATTATTGAAGCTTAGATTTGGCAGCAGATCTTAGCCAATTATGTGATGCCAAGCACCCACGAGACCCACATCGTTGCTGACATGGCGATCTTGATCTGGTATCTCTGGGAAGGTAAGCAGATGTACCTTCCAAGGCTCATCAGAAAGAACATGAGGTGGGCTCATTACATTGGCAACCTGGCCTTCCCGTGTATGATTACTTAGCTAGCTACAGAGGCCGAGGTTGTCTGGCTGACTACTGATGAGAGTCCGACCATGGCAGGAAGCAAGAAGGTGATACCACATGGCGACTGGTACAAACCTTAGCCGACCTCCAGACATAGAGGCAGATGTCAGGCAGCATCCACTTCAGAGGCAGGCCCCTCAGGACCTTCAGCACCATCAACACCAGCAATATCATTATCATCATCATCAGAGCCGATCTACCATCTCGTCCACTAGCTCATCGAGGACATAGCTCGTTTAGAGTTCCGCTCTAAGTGACGTTATGAGAACATCAAGAGATAGTACCCAGCTTGGGACGCGACGATGGAGGAGTTGGACATCCCCTCAGAGCACAGTGAGGAGGAGTAGCGGGACCCACCAGCTGACGGTGGCGACGATGGTGACTCCTTCCACTCCGCATGAATGCATGAGCACCGAGGACGATGCAGATATTAAGTGTGGGGAGGTCGTCCGACTAATCGGCGATAATCTTTTTAGGTTAAACGTTCTATTCCAAGTACTTTTAGCTTTATTTTGTATTTTTAGTACTTTTTTTAGTTTATTTCACTTTTATTAGTTTGGTCTGTACATAACTAGTATCTTTATAGTTTGATGCACTTTTATTTTTCCTTGTATATATGCTTTTAGTCTTTAGTTGTGATTGTGATTGGATAATGTGATAATTACACCTAGTTTAGTTTTCTATATACATGATGATTTGGTTTGATTGAAATTAGAAAATGGACTTAGGATTTTTTTTATTTTCATCCAATCACATTGCATATATATATAAAGAATAAGCTTAGCCAAAATAATAAAAATTTTCAAGAAAAATTCTTTATAGGACATTCTAAATTGATTTGAGCTTATATTTTTCATTTAAACTTGCTTGAACTATAAGTGTGGAACATAGTTTTAGAGCTAGAACACACAACCTTGTGAGTTTTGAGCCTTAATGTGTGGTTACATCATATTAACCAATATTTCATTCTTGTGTATGTTATTCTCTTTCTATGATTATAATCTTTGATTTGTTAGATTTTTTATATCCTATTATGTGTATATATGCATTGATGTGATTGAGGCCTTCATTTCAATTAGCTCAGTTACCTATATATCCTTACTCTTTCATCTACTTTTGTTAGACAACTTTGAGCCTTATTAATTCTCCTTTTGTTCTTAATTTTAGCACATTACTTGCCTTAAGTGAAAAATAATAAATGTCCTTCATTTTGATCTTTGAAAAACTTATGCTAGTGAGAGTGTGTAATATCTAAGTGTGGAGAAATTTGGGAATATTAGTTGATAAAGGTGTGTTTTGTATTTTTATTAAAAATCTTGGAAATTGGGTACACACTCATGTATTAATTGTGTAAACCATATGCATTGACACTTGTGTATATATTTCACTTTGAATAAAAAAAGTGAAAAAGAAAAAGAGAGAAAAAGAAAATGAAAAAAAAATTTAAAAAGAAAGCAATAAAAAGAAGACAACGCCCCAAGGAAAAGTAAAAATAACAATGCATATAGGATGTAAATTGAAAAAAATGCATGAGTATGTAAAAAGTGAAATGATGGGTAGTTAGGTTTGCTTTAAAATTGTATAGGTTGTTATATGTGTTTGGTGAGAGCTTAAGTTGATCAAAGATTCAAATTCTAGCTCACTTAGCTATATCCATCCTTACCTTTGCCCTATCCCCATTACAACCTTGAAAAAGTCCTCATGATATTTGTATGCATACATTGAATAAATGTTGATTGTTAGATAAAGAAAAAATCATAGAAAGCATGATTAGAGGAGAATTGAGTGAATCAACCCTAAACACTTGAGCGACTAGAGTGTATACACATCCAGTGAGGGGTTTGATTGCTCAATTTTATATTTCCACCTGTGATTATCTCTTATCTTACAAGTTTGTAAATTCTTTTCTAGAACTCAATTCAATTGTGAATTTGACTTGGTTGCTATTGTCTTTGGCCCTTGATTGTTTATATGTGTATTCTTGGAAATTGATTTATTTTGACTACGTATAGGTAATTAGATAGCATTAGATACAATAGTTATATGCATTTAGATAGATTGCATATAGATAGTTTACATTGAATAAATGTTGATACCCTTTCTTGTCTTTCTTGATGTTTATCATGAGGATATGCTATTGTTTAAGTGTGGAGAGTTTGATAAATCACTATTTTATGGTTTATTTTAGATTGAATTGAGTGGATTTTATCAACTTATCCTACATTATTCACTGAAATAGTATAGTTTTGTGAATTTCTCCTAATTGTGCTTAATGATCGAAAACATGCTTTTTAGGCCCTTAAATTGCTACATTTAATTCACTTAAATTCTATTCGATACCTTGATGTGTTTGTTGAGTGATTTCAAGCTCAAAAGGCAAGGATGGCTTGAAGAAGTGAAGAAAAACTATGCAAAAGCGGAGAATTCATGAAGAAATAAATTTTGGAGCATCTTATGGTCATGCGTACGGATGTTTTGGAAATTCGCCACTTTGTGCGTACGCATGCTCCATGCGTACTGATGAATCCACATTTCATGATATTTATTTGCTCTATTTTGGTGGATTTCATCAACTTTTCTTGTATTTATCTATTGAAATAGCATAGTTTCATGATTTCTTCACAAATTATGCTTGAAAGTAAAAACATGCTTTTTAGGCCTAATAATTCCTAAATTTTATTCACTTTAATCCCATTTGATGCCGTGATGTGTTTGTTAAGTAATTTCAAGTTTTCAAGGCAAGTATAGGTTGAAGAAGTGAGGAAATAGCATGCAAAAGAGAAGAAACTATGAAGAAATAGAGTTTGGAAGTTTCAGCAGTGATGAGCGGATAATTTATACGCTTTTTGGCATTGTTTTTAGATAGTTTTTAGTAGGATCTAGTTACTTTTAGGGATGTTTTCATTAGTTTTTATGCTAAATTTACATTTCTGGACTTTACTATGAGTTTGAGTATTTTTTTGTGATTTCAGGTATTTTCTGGCTGAAATTGAGGGACCTGAGCAAAACTCTGATAAAAGGCTGACAAAGGACTGCTGATGCTGTTGGAATCTGACCTCCCTGCACTCGAAATAGATTTTCTGCAGCTACAGAACTCCAAATGGCGCGCTCTCAACGGCGTTGGAAAGTAGACATTCAGAGCTTTCCAGCAATATATAATAGTTCATACTTTATTCGTGATTAGATGACGTAAACTGGTGCTCAACGCCAGTTCCATGCTGCATTCTGGAGTCAAACGCCAGAAACACGTCACGAACCAGAGTTGAACGCCAAAAACACGTTACAACTTGGCGTCCAACTCCAAAAGAAGCCTCAGCTCGTGTAAAGTTCAAGCTCAGCCCAAGCACACACCAAAGTGGGCCTGGTCGGCGAAATTGTGAACTATACTTTTTCACAACTCTCATAATCCCTGGTAATGGCTCCAAAAACTTGGTGCGCTTAATACCATGGCATTACACAACTTCGCACAACTAACCAGCAAGTGCACTGGGTCGTCCAAGTAATAAAACCTTACGTGAGTAAGGGTCGATCCCACGGAGATTGTTAGTAATGAAGCAAGCTATGGTCATCTTGTAAATCTTAGTCAGGCAAACTCAAATGTATGATGATGAACGAAAATGACATAAAGATGAAGATAGTGATACTTATGTATATCATTGGTGTAAGAGCTTCAGACAAGTGTATGAAGATGCCTTCCCTTCCGTCTCTCTGCTTTCCTACAGCCTTCATCCAATCCTTTCTTACTCCTTTCCATGGCAAGCTCGTATAGGGTCTCACTGTTGTCAGCAGCTACCTCCCATCCTCTCAGTGAAAGCGATTGCATATGTCCTGTCACGGCATAGCGGAATTCATCTGTCGGTTCTCAATCAGGCGCGGAATAGAATCCAGTGATTCTTTTGCGTTATCACTAACGCCCCCGCCCTCAGGGTTTGAAGCACGTCACAGTCATTCAGTCATTGAATCCTACTCAGAACACCACAGACAAGGTTAGACCTTCCGGATTCTCTTGAATGCTGCCATCAGGTCCTGCCTATACCACGAAGACTCCGAAGAATCCAAGAGATATTCACTAAGCCTCGAATGCTTGTAGAACAAGAATGGTTGTCAGTCACCTTGTTCATAGGTGAGAGTGGTGATGGGCGTCAATCATCACCATCATCATGTTGAAGAACAAGTGATATCTTGGTAAAAGAACAAGCGGAATTGAATGGAAGAACAATAGTAATTGCATTAATACTCGAGGTACAGCAGAGCTCCACACCCTTAATCTATGGTGTGTAGAAACTCCACCGTTGAAAATACATAAGAACAGGGTCTAGGCATGGCCGAATGGCCAGCCTCCCAAAGATCTAAGATAGCATAAAAGTGAAGATAGCTACCAAAGTCTCGATACAAATACAATAGTAAAAGGTCCTACTTATAGATAACTAGTAGCCTAGGTGTACAAAGATGAGTAAATGACATAAAAATCCACTTCCGGGCCCACTTGGTGTGTGCTTGGGCTGAGCAATCAAGGAAATTCGTGTAGAGACCTTTTCTGGAGTTAAACGCCAGCTCCCATGCCAGTTTGGGCGTTTAACTCCAACTTTTATTCCTGTTCCGGCGTTTAACGCTGGAATTCCTGAGGCCGGATTGCTTCGCGGGTTTGGGCCATCAAATCTTGGACAAAGTATGGACTATTATATATTGCTGGAAAGCCCTGGATGTCTACTTTCCAACGCCGTTGAGAGCGCGCCAATTGGGCTTCTGTAGCTCCAGAAAATCCACTTCGAGTGCAGGGAGGTCAGAATCCAACAGCATCTGCAGTCCTTTTTGGTCTCTGAATCAGATTTTTGCTCAGGTCCCTCAATTTCAGCCAGAAAATACCTGAAATCACAGAAAAACACACAAACTCATAGTAAAGTCCAGAAAAGTGAATTTTAAATAAAAACTAATAAAAATGTACTAAAATCTAACTAAAAGATATCAAAACATACTAAAAACAATGCCAAAAAGTATACAAATTATCCGCTCATCACAACACCAAACTTAAATTGTTGCTTGTCCTCAAGCAACTGAAAATCAAATAAGATCAAAAGAAGAGAATATGCAATGAATTCCAAAAACATCTGTGAAGATCAGTATTAATTAGATGAGCGGGGCTTTTAACCTTCTGTCTCTGAACAGTTTTGGCATCTCAATCTATCCCTTGAAATTCAGAATGGTTGGCTTCTTTAGGAACTCAGAGTCCAGATAGTGTTAATGATTCTCCTAGTAAAGTATGATGATTCTTGAACATAGCTATTTATTGAGTCTTGGCTGTGGCCCAAAGCACTCTGTCTTCCAGTATTACCACCGGATACATACATGCCACAGACACATAATTGGGTGAACCTTTTCAGATTGTGACTCAGCTTTGCTAAAGTCCCCAATTAGAGGTGTCCAGGGTTCTTAAGCACACTCTTATTTGCCTTGGATCACAACTTTATTTCTTTTCTTTTTCTTTCTTTTCTTTCTTTTTTTTCGATTTTTTTTTTTTTTTCGGTTTTTTTTTCTCTTTTTTTTTTTTTTTTTTTTTTGAATAGCTTTTTCTTGCTTCAAGAATCATTTTATTGATTTTTCAGATCCTCAGTAACATGTCTCCTTTTTCATCATTCTTTCAAGAGCCAACATTCATGAACCACAAATTCAAGATACATATGCACTGTTTACACATACATTCAGAGAACAAAAATATTGCCACCACATCAAAATAATTAAACTATTATAAAATTCAAAATTCATGCAATTCTTCCTTTTTCAATTAAGCACATTTTTATTCAAGAAAGGTGATGGATTCATAGGACATTCATAACTTTAAGGCATAGACACTAAGACACTAATGATCATAAGACACAAGCATGGATAACATAAAGCACTAAAAATTTCGAAAAAAACAAGGGAATAAAGAACAAGGAAATCAAGGAATGGGTCCACCTTAGTGATGGCGGCTCTTCCTTGCTTTTGAAGGTCCTATGGAGTGCTTGAGCTCCTCAATGTCTCTTCCTGTCTTTGTTGCTCCTCCCTCATGATTCTTTGATCTTCTCTAATTTCATGGAGGAGAATGGAGTGTTCTTGATGCTCCACCCTTAGTTGTCCCATGTTGGAACTTAATTCTCCTAGGGAGGTGTTTAGTTGCTCCCAATAGTTTTGTGGAGGAAAGTTCATCCCTTGAGGAATCTCAGGGATTTCTTGATGAGAGGGGTCTCTTGTGTATTCCATCCTTTTCTTGGTGATGGGCTTGTCCTCATCAATGGGGATATCTCCTTCTATGTCAACTCCAACTGAATAACAGAGGTGACAAATGAGGTGAGGAAAGGCTAATCTTGCCAAAGTGGAGGTCTTGTCCGCCACTTTATAGAGTTCTTGGGCTATAACCTCATGAACTTCTATTTCTTCTCCAATCATGATGCTATGGATCATGATGGCCCGGTCTATGGTAACTTCGGACCGGTTGCTAGTGGGAATGATTGAGCGTTGTATGAACTCTAACCATCCTCTAGCCACGGGTTTGAGGTCATGCCTTCTCAATTGAACCGGCTTTCCTCTTGAGTCTTGCCTCCATTGTGCGCCCTCTTCACATATGACTGTGAGGACTTGGTCCAACCTTTGATCAAAGTTGACCCTTCTAGTGTAAGGATGCTCATCTCCTAGCATCATAGTCAAGTTGAATGCCAACCTTACACTTTCCGGACTAAAATCCAAGTATTTCCCCCGAACCATAGTAAGATAATTCTTTGGATTCGGGTTCACACTTTGGTCATGGTTCTTGGTGATCCATGCATTGGCATAGAACTCTTGAACCATCAAGATTCCGACTTGTTGAATGGGGTTGGTAAGTACTTCCCAACCTCTTCTTCGGATCTCATGGCGGATCTCCGGATATTCACCCTTTTGAGTGAAAAGGGGACCTCGGGGATCACCTTCTTCAAGGCCACAACTTCATAGAAGTGGTCTTGATGCACCCTTGAGAGGAATCTATCCATCTCCCATGACTCGGAGGTGGAAGCTTTTGCCTTCCCTTTCCTCTTTTTAGAGGTTTCTCCGGCCTTGGATGCCATAAATGATTATGAAAAAGCAACGCTTTTACCACACCAAACTTAAAATATTTGCTCGTCCTCGAGCAAAAGAAGAAAGAAGAGAGTAGAAGAAGAAGAAATGAGGAGGAGGGAGATGGTGGTGTATTCGGCCAAGGAGGGGGAGAAGTGGTGTTTAGGTAGTGGGAAAATGAAGGGGTAAAGAGGGGTTTATATAGGAAAGAGGGGGATGAGGGTTCGGCCATTTGAGGGTGGGTTTGGGAGGGAAAGTGGTTTGAATTTGAAGGGTGAGGTTGGTGGGGTTTTATGAAGGATGGATGTGAGTGGTGAAGAGAAAGATGGGATTTGATAGGTGAGGGGTTTTTGGGGAAGAGGTGTTGAGGTGATTGGTGAATGGGGGAAGAAGAGAGAGAGGATGGTGGGGTCCTGTGGGGTCCACAGATCCTGTAGTGTCAAGGAAAAGTCATCCCTGCACCATATGTTGCTCAAAACCACGTTTTGAGGCATTTCTGGCGTTAAACGCCGGGCTGGTGCCCATTCCTGGCGTTTAACGCCAGGTTGTTGCCCTTTACTGGCGTTTAACGCCAGTCTGGTGCCCTTTTCTGGCGTTAAACGCCCAGAAAGGTGCCAGACTGGGCGTTAAACGCCCAACTGCTAGGCTGACTGGCGTTTGAACGCCAGCAGCATCTTCCTCCAGGGTGTGCTGTTTTTCTTCCTGTTTTTCATTTTGTTTTTGCTTTTTTCATTGTTTTTGTGACTTCTTATGATCATCAACCTACAAAAAAAGATAAAATAACAAAAGAAAATAATTAATATAAAACATTGGGTTGCCTCCCAACAAGCGCTTCTTTAGTGTCATTAGCTTGACAGAGGACTCCCATGGAGCCTCAGAAACACTCAGAACCGTGTTGAAACCTCCCAACACCAAACTTAGAGTTTGAATGTGGGGTTTCAACACCAAACTTAGAGTTTGGTTGTGGCCTCCCAACACCAAACTTAGAGTTTGACTGTGGGGGCTCTGTTTGGCTCTGTTTTGAGAGAAGCTCTTCATGCTTCCTCTCCATGATGATAGAGGGATATCCTTGGGCCTTAAACACCATGGATTCTTCATTCACTTGAATGATCAACTCTCCTCTATCGACATCAATCACAGCCTTTGCTGTGGCTAGGAATGGTCTGCCAAGGATGATGGATTCATCCATGCACTTCCCAGTCTCTAGGACTATGAAATCAGTAGGAATGTAATGGTCTTCAATCTTCACCAAAACATTCTCTATAAGTCCATGAGCTTGTTTTCTTGAATTGTCTGCCATCTCTAATGAGATTCTTGCAGCTTGCACCTCAAGGATCCCTAATTTCTCCATTACAGAGAGGGGCATGAGGTTTACACTTGACCCTAAGTCACACAAGGCCTTCTTGAAGGTCATGGTGCCTATGGTACAAGGTATAGAAAACTTCCCAGGATCCTGCCTCTTTTGAGGTAGTTTCTGCCTAGACAGGTCATCCAGTTCTTTGGTGAGCAAGGGAGGTTCATCTTCCCAAGTCTCATTTCCAAATAACTTGTCATTTAACTTCATGATTGCTCCAAGGTATTTAGCAACTTGCTCTTCAGTGTCATACTCATCCTCTTCAGAGGAAGAATACTCATCAGAGCTCATGAAAGGCAGTAGCAAGTCCAAGGGAATCTCTATGGTCTCAGTCTGAGCCTCAGATTCCCAAGGTTCCTCATTGGGGAACTCATTAGAGGCCAGTGGACGTCCAGTGAGGCCTTCCTCAGTGGCGTTCACTGCCTCTTCTTCCTCCCAGAATTCGGCCATGTTTATGGCTTTGCACTCTCCTTTTGGATTTTCTTCAGTGTTACTTGGGAGAGTGCTTGGAGGAAGTTCAGTAACTTTCTTGCTCAGCTGACCCACTTGTCCTTCCAGATTTCTGATGGAGGACCTTGTTTCATTCATGAAACTTTGAGTGGTCTTTATTAGATCAGAGACCATGGTTGCTAAGTCAGAATTATTCTGCTTAGAGCTCTCTGTCTGTTGCTGAGAAGATGATGGAAAAGGCTTGCCATTGTTAAACCTGTTTCTTCCACCACTGTTATTGAAACCTTGTTGAGGTCTCTCGTGATTCTTCCATGAAAGATTTGGGTGATTTCTCCATGAAGAATTATAGGTGTTACCATAGGGTTCTCCTAGGTAATTTACCTCTTCCATGGAAGGGTTCTCAGGATCATAAGCTTCTTCCTCAGATGAAGCTTCCTTAGTACTGTTTGGTGCATTTTGCATTCCAGACAGACTTTGAGAAATCAAATTGACTTGTTGAGTCAATATCTTATTCTGAGCCAGTATGGCATTCAGAGCATCAATCTCAAGAACTCCTTTCTTCTGACTAGTCCCATTGTTCACAGGATTCTTTCAGAAGTGTACATGAATTGGTTATTTGCAACCATTTCAATCAGCTCTTGAGCTTCTGCAGGCGTCTTCTTCAGATGAAGAGATCCTCCTGCAGAGCTATCCAAGGACATCTTAGATAGTTCAGAGAGACCATCATAGAAAATACCTATGATGCTCCATTCAGAAAGCATGTCAGAAGGACATTTTCTGATTAATTGTTTGTATCTTTCCCAAGCTTCATAGAGGGATTCTCCATCCTTTTGTCTAAAGGTTTGGACTTCCACTCTAAGCTTACTCCATCTTTGTGGTGGAAAGAATTTTGCCAAGAAGGCATTGACTAGCTTTTCCCATGAGTCCAGGCTTTCTTTAGGTTGAGAGTCCAACCATATTCTAGCTCTGTCTCTTACAGCAAAAGGAATAGCATCAGTCTATAGACTTCAGGTCAACCCCATTAGTCTTGACTGTGTCACAGATTTGCAAGAATTCAGCTAAAAACTGATGAGGATCTTCCATTGGAAGTCCATGGAACTTGCAATTCTGTTGCATTAGAGAAACTAATTGAGGCTTAAGCTCAAAGTTGTTTGCTCCAATGGCAGGGATAGAGATGCTTCTCCCATAAAATCAGGAGTAGGTGCAGTAAAGTCACCCAGCACCTTCCTTGCATTGTTTGCATTGTTGTTGTTTTCTGCTGCCATGTTTTCTTCCTGAAGAATTCGGTCAGGTCCTCTAAAGAGAGTTGTGCTTTGGCTCTTTAGCTTTCTCTTCAGAGTCCTTTCGGGTTCAGGATCAGCTTCAACAAGAATGCCTTTGTCCTTGCTCCTGCTCATATGAAAGAGAAGGGAACAAGAAAATGTGGTATCCTCTATGTCACAGTATAGAGATTCCTTTAAGTGTCAGAGGAAAAGAGAAATAGAAAGAAGAAGGAGAAGATAAATTCGAACTTTAGTTAGATAAGGTTCGAATTGTGCATTGAGAAGGAGTGGCACTCCATAAATAGAAGGATGTGGGAAGGAGGAAGAGAATTTTCGAAAATTAAGTGAAAAATTTTGAAGTTATTTTGAAAAACATTAATTAATTTTCGAAAATAAAAGTGGAAAAGAAACCAAGTGATTTTTGAAAAAGATTTTGAAATTAGAAATTAAAAAGATTTGATTGAAAACTGTTTTGAAAAAGATGTGGTTAAAAAGATTTAAAAAAAAATGTGATTGAGAGACATGATTTGAAAACTATTTGAAAAGATATGATTTTAAAAAGAATGACTTGCTTAACAAGAAAAGATATGATTTGAAACATTCAAACCTTTCTCAACAGAAAAGGTAACAATCTTGTGATGTTCAATCAAATCATTAATTGTTAGTAAGTATCTTTTAAAAAGGAAGAAATTGATTTTGAAACATTTGATTGAAAAGATTTGATTTGAAAAAGATTTGATTTTGAAAAATTTGAAAAAAATTGATTTGAAAACAAAATCTTCCCCCTAGCACCATCCTGGCGTTAAACGCCCAGAATGGTATACATTCTGGCGTTTAACGCCCAAATGCTACCTCTTTGGGCGTTAAACGCCCAACCAGGTACCCTGGCTGGCGTTTAAACGCCAGTCTGCCTTCTTCACTGGGCATTTTTGAATGCTCAGCTTTTTCTGTATAATTCCTCTGCAGCATGTTTTGAATCTCAATTCTTTGTATCATTGACTTGAAAGGACACAAATTAAAAATATTTTGGATTTTTTTTTTGATAATCAAATGCAAAAGGAATCAATTAACAATGCATGCAAGACACCAAACTTAGCAGTTTGTGTACTACTGACACTAACAACATGAAAATGCATATGAGACACACAAAATACTTCATCAATAGAATTCAAAGATCAAAACAAAGAAATATATGCATGGATTTCGAAAAATATAACAAAAACATGCATTTGACACTAAACTTAAGATGAGACTCTAGACTCAAACAAGAAATATTTTTGGGATTTTATGGTTTTGCAAATTTTTTGTATTTTTCGAAAATTAAGTGAAAAAAAAGTATCAAAATTCTTAATGAGAATTCCAGGAATCAGTGCAATGCTAGTCTAAGGCTCCGGTCCAGGAATTAGACATGGCTTCACAGCCAGCCAAGCTTTCAAAGAAAGCTTCGGTCCAAAACACTAGACATGACCAAGGTCAGCCAAGCCTTAGCAAATCACTGCTCCAACAGCAAGATTGATACGAAATCAACAAGCTCTTGTGGTGATAAGTTGAAACCTCGGTCCAATCAGATTAGACATGGCTTCTCAGCCAGCCAGATTTCAACAAATCATCATGAAACTCTAGAATTCACCTTCAAGAATTTCGAAAAAAAAAATACCTAATCTAAGCAACAAGATGAACCGTCAGTTGTCCAGCCTAAACAATCCCGGGCAATAACACCAAAAATTTGATGTTGTTGCCGGATCTTGGCTCTGATGTTACCAAAAGCTTGCTCAAAACATGAACAATCCCCGGCAACGGCGCCAAAAACTTGGTCGGCGAAATTGTGAACTATACTTTTTCACAACTCTCATAATCCCTGGTAATGGCTCCAAAAACTTGGTGCGCTTAATACCATGGCATTACACAACTTCGCACAACTAACCACAAGTGCACTGGGTCGTCCAAGTAATAAAACCTTACGTGAGTAAGGGTCGATCCCACGGAGATTGTTAGTAATGAAGCAAGCTATGGTCATCTTGTAAATCTTAGTCAGGCAAACTCAAATGTATGATGATGAACGAAAATGACATAAAGATGAAGATAGTGATACTTATGTATATCATTGGTGTAAGAGCTTCAGACAAGTGTATGAAGATGCCTTCCCTTCCGTCTCTCTGCTTTCCTACAGCCTTCATCCAATCCTTTCTTACTCCTTTCCATGGCAAGCTCGTATAGGGTCTCACTGTTGTCAGCAGCTACCTCCCATCCTCTCAGTGAAAGCGATTGCATATGTCCTGTCACGGCATAGCGGAATTCATCTGTCGGTTCTCAATCAGGCGCGGAATAGAATCCAGTGATTCTTTTGCGTTATCACTAACGCCCCCGCCCTCAGGGTTTGAAGCACGTCACAGTCATTCAGTCATTGAATCCTACTCAGAACACCACAGACAAGGTTAGACCTTCCGGATTCTTGAATGCTGCCATCAGGTCCTGCCTATACCACGAAGACTCCGAAGAATCCAAGAGATATTCACTAAGCCTCGAATGCTTGTAGAACAAGAATGGTTGTCAGTCACCTTGTTCATAGGTGAGAGTGGGTGATGGGCGTCAATCATCACCATCATCATGTTGAAGAACAAGTGATATCTTGGTAAAAGAACAAGCGGAATTGAATGGAAGAACAATAGTAATTGCATTAATACTCGAGGTACAGCAGAGCTCCACACCCTTAATCTATGGTGTGTAGAAACTCCACCGTTGAAAATACATAAGAACAGGGTCTAGGCATGGCCGAATGGCCAGCCTCCCAAAGATCTAAGATAGCATAAAAGTGAAGATAGCTACCAAAGTCTCGATACAAATACAATAGTAAGGTCCTACTTATAGATAACTAGTAGCCTAGGTGTACAAAGATGAGTAAATGACATAAAAATCCACTTCCGGGCCCACTTGGTGTGTGCTTGGGCTGAGCAATCAAGGAAATTCGTGTAGAGACCTTTTCTGGAGTTAAACGCCAGCTCCCATGCCAGTTTGGGCGTTTAACTCCAACTTTTATTCCTGTTCCGGCGTTTAACGCTGGAATTCCTGAGGCCGGATTGCTTCGCGGGTTTGGGCCATCAAATCTTGGACAAAGTATGGACTATTATATATTGCTGGAAAGCCCTGGATGTCTACTTTCCAACGCCGTTGAGAGCGCGCCAATTGGGCTTCTGTAGCTCCAGAAAATCCACTTCGAGTGCAGGGAGGTCAGAATCCAACAGCATCTGCAGTCCTTTTTGGTCTCTGAATCAGATTTTTGCTCAGGTCCCTCAATTTCAGCCAGAAAATACCTGAAATCACAGAAAAACACACAAACTCATAGTAAAGTCCAGAAAAGTGAATTTTAAATAAAAACTAATAAAAATGTACTAAAATCTAACTAAAAGATATCAAAAACATACTAAAAACAATGCCAAAAAGTATACAAATTATCCGCTCATCAGGGCCCCAGAAGTGGATTTCTGCACTTAGACTTATTTCTGTAAACCCTAGTAACTAGTTTAGTATAAATAGAACTTTTTACTATTGTATTTTCATCTTTGATCAATTTATGCGATCTTAGATGTTTAGGGGGCTGCCCATTCGGCCATGCCTGGACTTTCATCACTTATGTATTTTCAACGGTGGGGTTTCTACACACCATAGATTAAGGGTGTGGAGCTCTGCTGTACCTTAAGTTTTAATGCAATTATTACTATTTTCTATTCGATTCGACTTATTCCTATTCTAAGATATTCGTTGCACTTCAACATGATGAATGTGATGATCCGTGACACTCATCATCATTCTCACCTAGGAACGCATGAGTGACAACCACTTCCGTTCTACCTTAGATCGGGCGCATATATCTTGGATTCTTTAATCAGAATCTTCGTGGTATAAGCTAGAATTGATGGCGGCATTCATGGGAATCCGAAAAGTCTAACCTTGTCTGTGGTATTCTGAGTAGGATTTCGGGATTGAATGACTGTGACGAGCTTCAAACTCGCGATTGCTGGGCGTGATGACAAACACAAAAGAATCAAGGGATTCTATTCCAACATGATCAAGAACCGACAGATGATTAGCCGTGCTGTGACAGAACATTTGGACCATTTTCACTGAGAGGATGGGATGTAGCCATTGACAACGGTGATTCCCTACATACAGCTTGCCATAGAAAGGAGTGACAAAGATTGGATAAAAGCAGTAGGAAAGCAGAGATTCAGAAGGAACACAGCACCTCCATACACTTATCTTAAATTCCCACCATTGAATTACATGAGTAACTCTATCTTTATTTTATGTTTATTATTTATTATTATTCGAAAACCCAATAATCAATTATTATCCGCCTGACTGAGATTTACAAGGTGACCATAGCTTGCTTCATACCAACAATCTTTGTGGGATCGACCCTTACTCACGTAAGGTTTATTACTTGGACGACCTAGTACACTTGCTGGTTAGTTGTGCGGAGTTGTGACAAAGTGTGATTTATGTTTGAGAGCACCAAGTCTTTGGAGCCATTGTTGATGATCACAATTTCGCCTACCAAGCAGCCGTGCGTACGCACAGTAATGCGTGCGTACACACAAGTGTGAGGTCATGGCGACGTGCACGCATGACCCTTGTCACGTGAGCTCATTAATTGCAATTCACTGGGAGCAAATTCTGGGCCTCCAAAATCCAATCCAACTCATTTTTAAAGCTATTTCAAGCCAAAGTGAAAAAGAATGAAGGGGGGAGCAATTAGGTTTAGGTTTTATCATGTTGTAAGTCATTTTCTAGAGAGAGAAGCTCCCTATTCTCTCAAGAATTTAAGGTTATTAGTTTAATTTCTCTCTTTAATTCTTGTTTTAATGTAGTTTCTTTTACTTTTCCTTATTTAATTGCCTTTATTCTCTTAGTTCTTCTTGTTAGTTTCTCATTTTTGTCATTTTTGGTTTATGAACACTCTTGTTAATTTTAATTTCAATTAATGCAATTTGATATTTTTATGTTTATTGTTATTCAATTAAATTGTTATTATTATTTTCTTGCTTTTGGTAGCTTTAGAATTTATTATTATTACAATTTAATATGCTTTTATTTTCATGCGCACCAAGTGTTTGATAAAATGCTTGGCTTAGTTTTAGTATAGTTTTTCACACTCTTGGCTTGGAATTGAGGATTTGGTGACGTTGAGTCATTTAAGTCCATTCTTGATTGATATATTAGGGTAATTAATTAATTTGGTTTCCATTGACACTAGTCTTTCACTAAGCTAATTAGTGAGTTGACTAGGACTTATGAATTGAGATTAACTATACCTATTTGACTTATCCTCGATGTTAGGGTTGACTAAGTAGGATTGACTCTTCATAATCAGCATATGTTTGTGGTCAATGGCTAGGATAGGTAACCTTAACTCTCTGATAGGAGTATTTTCGTATGGTTAGGAATTTCACACAAAATAATTCTACTGGTAGTATAGTTCCTAACCAACTAACAATACTCAAATCAAATTTTAAAGATTTTGGTTGTCACAAGTACAAACCCCAATGAAAATTAACCAAAGTATTTAAACCTTAGATCGTCTCACAAGGAATTGCAATGAAGTGGTCAATTATTGGCTATGAATGAAACAAGGGGGTTTGATTTGATAAAGGGGCAAGAAAATAAATGGGAAGTAAACAGAGCAAACAACTAAAGAAAGCAATTAATAAAGAGAGATATTCTTGGCAAGGATTGAGAATATTAGCTTTCTATCCTAGTCACTCATAACAATAATTAACAAGAATTTATCTTATTTCATCAACTCAAACTTAGGAAGAAGGTATAAGGTTATCTTCCTTGAGAGAAAGTCGAATAAGACTAGTTAATCTCAATCCAAAAATCCTAATCAACTCACTAATTGAATTAGCAAGAGATTAGAGTCAATGGAAATAATATTAACTAACAACTCTAGATCACCAATCTAAGTTGGGTATTAATGACTCAAGATTGTCTAATTTCTCTTTCCAAGCCAAGAATGCTCAAAAAGCTACTCTAACATCCAACCAAGCATTTTGTCAAACACTTGGAAGGCATAAAAGGAAAGCATAATAAATTGCAAGGAAAGATAAAATCTAACAACTACCAATTGCAAGAAAACAATAATAAGAACTCAAATCAACAACAAAGAACATCAAACATCAAATTTCATTAAAGGAGATCCAAATCCAACATGAGTTCATCAACATAAAAGAGGCATAAAAGGGAAATTAACAAGGGAAACTAAGAGAACAAAGGTATAAGAATAAGAAATCATAACGAAAACTAGATGAAAACAAGAAATTGAACCTAGATCTAAGATGCAAAATAACCTAAGAATCCTAATTCTAGAGAGAAGAGTGAGTTTCTCTCTCTAGAAACTAACCTACATGATGCTATCCTACAACTAATTACTCCCCCTTTGACCCATCTTAAATTCCGCATGAAATGGTCCTTGGAATCAATTGGATTTGGGCCTGGGAAGCTCAGAAATCACCCCCAATGTTTTCACTCTAATGAGGTCACGTGCCTGCAGTGACGCGTATGTATGGGCCACGCGTACGCGTCGTCTGGCATTTTCCTTATCATGCGTACGCGTCATGTCACGCGTACACGTCGCCTGGAGACCTCATCTCCACGCGTGCATGTCTGTCACACGTGCGTGTCTGTCACGCGTGTGCGTCGATGAATGCACTCCAAATCCTTGATTTTCCATGAATCCTCCACTTTGCATGTTTTTCTCTTTACTCCTTTGATCCATTCCTAGCCTTTTCAACCTAAATTTACTAACAAACACATCAAGACATCTAGTGGAATCAAAGGTGAATTAAAATTACCAATTTAAGGGACTAAAAAGCATGTTTTCACACTTAAGCGCAAATTAAGGGAGAATTACAAAACCATGCTATTTCATTGAATAAATGTGAGAAAAGTTGATAAAATCTCCTAAATTAAGCACAAGATAAACCATAAAATTGGGGTTTACCACTCTTACTCCGTGCCAAGAGGTTACTTAGCACTTGAATTTTCCTTTCTCTTAATTATTTCCTTGAGTTTAATTGCTTTTGATATTTAGTTATTATTTGCTCATTTACTTTCTTGCTCTTTACATTTCTTGCCTTTTGCCATCAACCCCCATTCACTCATAGCCAATAAAAGAGCACTCAATTGCAACTCCTAGGGAGATGACTTGGGACTTAAAACTCCTGGTTTTGATTTGAATTATGACATATTGATTTAAACTTTGATTGAGAGGATCTATTGTCGGTTTGGACTATACTTGCAACAGAAGTTATTTTGTGAATTCCGAATTGGCATAAATTCTCTCTATCAACTTTTTTGGCGCCGTTGCCGGGGATCGAAATTCACCCTCACACATACGCGTGGGTCATGCGTGTGCGTTGCCATGAGCTCACACCTTTGCATACGTACGCATCACTGTGTGTACGCACGGTTGCTGAAACTTCCAAATTCCATTTCTTCATGGTTTCTTCACTTTTGCATGCTCTTTCCTCACTTCTTCAACCCATACTTGCCTCGGAAACCTGAAATTACTTAACAAACATATTATGGCATCAAATGGGATTAAAATGAATAAAATTTAGCAATTATTAGGCCTAAAAAGCATGTTTTACTTTCTAGCACAATTTAGGAAGAAATCATGAAACTATGCTATTTCAATAGATAAATGCAAGAAAAGTTGATGAAATCCACCAAAATAGAGCAAATAAATATCATGAAATGTGGATTCATCACATCCCAACACTTAAACAATAACATATCCTCATGCTATACCAAAGAAAGATAAGAAGGGGAATTACATTTTTCAAAGCAAGGAAACTACCTATATGCAAGCTATCTAAATGAATGCAACTATTTAGTCAAAATAAATCAATTTCCAAGAATACATATATAAACATAAGGGCTAAGGTAATAACAATCAAATCAAATCTACAATTGAATTGAGTTCTATCAAAAATTTATAAACTTGCAAGATAAGATTTAAGCATAGGTGAAAATATGTAATTGAGCAATCGAACCCTCACCGGATGTGTATCCGCTCTAATTGCTCAAGTGTATAAGGTTGGTCCTCTCAATTCTCCTTTAATCATACTTTCTAAGATTTGTTTTTCATCTAACAATCAATAATTATTTAATGCATGCATACAAATATCATGAGGACTTTTTCATAGGTTGTAATAGGGCTAGGGTAAAGGTAAGGAGGCATATGGTCAAGTGAGTTTGAAATTTGAATCTTTGACTAACTTAAGCTCTCACTTAACCTACATAACAACCTATACAATTCAAATGCAAATCTAACTACCCATTACTCACTCTTTCACGTACTCATGCATTCTCTTTTTAATCATATTCCATATGCATTGTTATTACTTTTCTTTGGGGATAACATTTGTCCCCTTTTTATTGCTTTTAATTTCTCTTTTCTTTTCTTTTCTTTTCTTTTTCTTCCTTTTATTATTATTTTTTTTCAAACAAAAATATGTACAAGAGCATCAATGCATATGGTTTAAATATTTAATGCATGAGTATGTACCCAATTCCCAAGATCTTCAATAAAAATACAAAAATACACCTTTATATCAACCAATGCTCCTAAGCTTCCCCACAGTTGAATGATACACACTCTCACTGGCCTAATTTAATCAAAGATCCAAATGAAGGACATTTATTGTTTTCCGCTCTAAGGCTAGTAATCTACTAACTTTAAGAACAAAAGGGATTGGAATAGGCTCAAAGTTGGTTAACAAAGGAAGATAAAAGAGTAGGCTATTTGGGACAAGTGAGCTAAATGAAATTATGGCCTCAATCATATAAATGTATATATGCATTAAACAATGGACATAAAGAATCAAACAAATCAAAGATTGTAATCATAAAAAGAGAATAACACACACAAGAATGAAAATAGTGCTTAATATGATGTAACCACATAATTAGGCCCAAAACTCACATGCTTATGTGTTCTTAGCTCAAAAACATGTTTCACAATATTTTTCAAGCAAGTTTCAATCAAAAGTTCCAACTCAAATCAATTAGGATGTCAATGCCCTATCAAGAATATTTTTCTTGAAAAATTTTATTATTTTAACTAAGCTTATTATATATATGCAAAAAAATGCAATAAACTAAGAAAAATGCAATTGAAGCTCTAAAATATATACAAACTAAGAAAAATAAAATGTAAAGTGTTTGGGATTAGGATTTGTCATCCAAGATTGTCGATCGGTGACGTACACATGACTGCCAGCATGTGATTTCACTTAAGTGAACACGTGAGTCGCGATTTCAGGCCAAATTTGGCCCAATCCAACTCATTTCTAAAGTATTTCAAGCCAAGCTCAAGGAGGATCAAGGGGGAGAACAATGAGGATAGTTTTATGTTAGATTTCTAGAGAGAGAAGCTCTCTTTTCTCTCTAGAATTTAGGGTTTTATGTTTAGTTCTCTCCTTAGATTTAGATTTTGATCTTGTTTTAATTTAGTTTCTTTTACATTTTATTGTTCTAGCATCTTAATTCTCTTAGTTTTACTTGTCAATTTCTTTATTTTTTTACTTTCAATTTTATGAACTCTTGTTGATTTTGGTTTTCTTTTATGCAATTTGATGTTTTATGCTTTCTTGATGCTTGTTTGAGTTATTGTTATTGTTATCTTGCATTTGATAGTTTTAGATTTTATTATTATTGTAAGTTTACCATGTTTTACTTTTATGTCTTCCAAGTGTTTGTAGAAATGTCTCTTTTAGTTTTAGTGTAGTTTTTTTTTACACTCTTGGCTTGGAATTGTAATTGAAGTGACCTTGAGTCACTAATGTCCGAATTGATTGAAAATTTAGAGAATTTAATTAATCTCATTTCCATTAACAAGTAAGACCTATGGATTGAGATTGATTAAGTCCGGTTGACTTATCTCACCATTAGAGGTTGACTAAATTGGTTTGCTATTGTAATTGTCATGTCGTGATTAGTGATACAAGAGTCGTTGATGTCCAATATTGATTGGTGATTTAGGATTGTTAGTTGTTCTTATTTCCATTGACAAGTAAGCTGATGTGCGGAAAACGATCCGACACAAAACTCACCGGCAAGTGCACCGGGTCGCATCAAGTAATAATAACTCACGGGAGTGAGATCGATCCCACAGGGATTGAAGGATTGAGCAATTTTAGTTTAGTGGTTGATTTAGTCAAGCGAATCAAGATTTGGTTGAGTGATTTGTGATTTGCAGAATTTAAATTGCATGGAAAGTAAAGGGAATGTGTAAATTGCATGAAATTAAAGAGGGCAAGAATTAAAGTGCTGAAGAGTGATTCTTCTTCTCTTTGTGTGAATGGATGTTCTCCCTCTTTCAACTTGATGGTTTGTTGGAATGAGGAGAATTTGGTCAGAAATTTGGTAACCAAATCGTCCCAACTAGTAATACTTCCCTGGGGAACGGTTTCAAACCATTGTGCAGCTTCATCCCTTAGTGAGAAGGGAAATAACAAGAGCTTACAGGTGTCATGATTTACACCATCGGGGTTGACAGCACCACAAGTCCTTAGGAAACTGGATATATGCTGTTCAGGGTCTTCCAATGGGTTTCCACCGTAGGAACAATTTTTCTTGATTAGTGTGATGAGTTGCGGTTTCATGTCGTGGTGTTCTTCTTTCTCAGAAACTCCTTCTTCAATGATATCCTTCCCTCTGGCTGCTCTTCTTTCCTGTGACATATAAATCAATCACAAGGAATACACAGTGGTATTTTTGAGAATAGAGTGTAGTTAAATCCTCAAACAGTTAGCGTGTTAATAGAGGCAAATCTTCAAACAGTTAGTGGGTTAGTCAAAAATAAAGAAAAGTGCTTGATCTAAACTACCACCTCACTTAATTATGTCAATCTAATCAATCCCGGCAACGGCGCCAAAAACTTGATGTGCGGAAAACGATCCGACACAAAACTCACCGGCAAGTGCACCGGGTCGCATCAAGTAATAATACTCACGGGAGTGAGGTCAAGAGGGCAAGAATTTAAAGTGCTGAATCTTAAAGAACAAGAAATTAAATAGCAGAAACTTAGAACACAAGAAATGTAAATTGTAGAATCTTAAAGTGCAAGAAATGTAAATGGCTTGAATTGTAAAGGGAATTGGGAGTTGGATTTGCAGAAATTAAACAAGGAAAAGTAAATTGCAACAAATAGAGAAAGCAGAAGATGACTTGGATTCAATCGGATCTAAAACAGGAAAGTAAATGAGCATGGAAACAATAAACAGAGAGTGGTAAATGGGAAATCCGGATCTCAGGACCCAAGAGACTAGAAAACCAAGTCTAGATCTCAATGCCTTCCTAGATCCAACAAGAACAATTGCAAGGAAATTGTAAATTGCAAAGAAATTAGATGAAGAAGCAAGTAACCGAAACTGAAATTCAATTAAGCAGAAAATTAAACAAGATCCCAAGGTGAGATTGAAACAGAATTTCTTCAATTCTCTCCCTAAGATCCGAAGCAAGGAAAGTAAAGAATGCTTGGCAAGAACAAGGAAGAAGAGATATCAATTCTCCTCCCCAATTCTCTTGAATTAAAACAACAATGCTAGAATGTAAAAGTGAGCTCCCAATGCCAACCGAAAAGAAGGCTCTATGAAAACTAAAAAGGGAAGCTTCCGAATAACTTGAATTCTATCCTATTTATACACTTTCTTCAAATGATCTTCAAGCTTTGAATTGAGCCTTTGCTCTTGGTGGAATTGGGTTGAGAGAAGCCTTGGTTGATTGCTCTTGGAGTTTGGAGAGGAATCAAAGTGAACCAATTGAACCGGGTTGGAGTTTTGAAAAAGTTTGAGTAAAAGTTTGAGTAAAAGTTTGAGGCTAACTTTTACTCTAACTTTTCATATCAGTAGACATGCTTTGCTGCTATCCACGTTGGGGCAAAAGTTAGGGGTCTAACTTTTGCTCCAACGTTGGCCTCCTCTTGTAAACTTATGGCGCCAACGTTAGCCCAAAAGTTAGAGGCTAACGTTGGCGCAAACTTTTGCTCATCCTCTTTGATTTCATGCGCCAACGTAGCCCAAAAGTTGGAGGCTAACGTTGGCGCAAACTTTTGCTCCAAGGGTGTATTCTTCATGTGCCAACGTTAGCCCAAAAGTTGGAGGCTAACGTTGGCGCAAACTTTTGGTGCCCCAGGGAGAAATTCTCATGTGCCAACGTTAGCCCAAAAGTTGGAGGCTAACGTTGGGGCTAACTTTTCTCCCAAAAGTTTGTGCAAAAGTTTGAGGCTAACTTTTGGTCCAGCTTTTTGCTTCCTGGTTCATTTTCACTTATTCCATTGCCCTCTCTTTGCTCCTAGCCATTCCTTCTTACTTCAACCTTTCTCCAAGCTTTCTTCACCTATCATTAATCAACCAAACACATCAAAGCTATGCTCAAGATCATGAGATATTCAATCTATCATAATATGCAACAATTATAGCATAAAACCTCATGAAATTGCATTAATTCATCTATGGTTGATTAAATCAAAGGAAGCTTGAAAATCTACCCAAATTGGCTTGCTTAGACCTCAAGAAAGTGCATAATTCAAGTGAAAACAAAAGAAAAAGACTAGTGAAACTAGGTTAAGATGACTTGTCATCACAAGCCCTATGAATTATGACTGACTATGCCTATTTGACTTTCTCCCAATGTTGGGGATGACTCAATGGAATTAACTCTAGGTAATTGTTATATTTGTGGTCAATGACTTGGTTAGAAAACTTTGATTCTCAGTCCTTGATAGTACTGTCTTTTAGCACTTTTCTTTCTTTAGTTATTAACTTTACCTTTCTTGTCATTTATTTTCTTGCATGTTCATCTACAAACCCCTTGTTCTTATAACCGATAATACATACACCTCACTACAATTCCTTTGAGAGATAATTCAAGATCTAATACTCTCTATTTTTATTGGTTTGCATTTGTGACAAATAAATTTAAACTTTGATTAGGGTCATTTGTTGGTTTGGAACTATACTATTAACAAAGTAATTCTTTTTAAGAAATTCTAAATCGACGTTTGGCCCTCATCAAGTTTTTAACCCTCATTCTGGCTGACTTGAATTCTCACCAGGTTAATTCTAGAGCATATTACAATAGAAAAAGGTGCTAAAAAGTGTTAGGAAGAGACACCCTAGACAACTACTAAGTGGTTTACCCCAGTAAAGAATGATTGGAGAATCTGGTGTAGCTGACAGAGTATTTGAAGCAACACATGACTTGGATACTAATGATGATTCTGGTGAAGGTGCTAATAAAGATCACAATCGAGGTGCTCCTGATGATGCTCCTAATAGAGGTGGTAATCCTGACCAGGCTGATGTGGCTGATATCAGAACAGAGAAAATTGTTACAGAAAACACAATAGGTATTTATTTTTTATGTTTACTTAGATAATTGCTTTGAATAATGTTATTGATGTGACATCTATTGTATTATTGCATAATTTAATTGAGTCGTTTACCTTTTCTTATCATTGCTATGACATCTGTTAGAGGCAAAAGAAGCAGCTCAAGGAGAATAATGACAATCAATGTTGCAGCACCAACCAGCTCCATAATATTTGTAGCAGTTGCACCACTACGCCCTCCTTAAAGTAGGGTTAAGAATGTTGTTATGAGACCACCTATTTGGTCTACACCTTCCATCCCAACTAGGCCATTGAGTGCTACAGTCTCAAATTTTGGGCTTAGACTAGTAATACAAAGCCCAGTGATATGACCAATGGATAAGGCCTAATCTTTAAGTCTAAGTTTCACCTCTAATTAGGCCTCCAACTGTGACTAGGAAAACATGGCAGCAGCAACCCAAGCCACCCAAAACAGGTTCACAGGGTTTGTGCCCACTCCATCTTTGTGGAGGAAGAAACCAACTAGCTCACCACCAAACAAGCCAACCATCAATGACAAGAAGAATAGATAGTGAGATGTTATGCAAGTTAGTACTATTTTGTTATCTAATATATTTTGATTATAGATTATTGGTTTGAACTTTTATATTTTATGTCATGGGACGATATTAGTATTTTGTGGCCTATGTTTTGGATTTTAAGTGATGTTAACTTCTAGATTTAGCATGATAATGTTTATGTTTTGAAGTATTGAGCATTAGCTCTTTAAGTAAAATTGTAAGGGTATTTACAACTTTTCTTCCATTAAAACTTTTTATCCATTACAAGTTAGTATCATGCCACATTGTTATTTTTTTCCTTCTACAACTTATTCTTTTGGTTGTAAATCGGTTATTTATTTAGTTTTTATCACTGATAAGAAGACAAACTCATTCAAATTAAGCAAAAGAACATCATTAATTGATCATCTCAATTACATTCATTTATTGAAAAAAGCACAAAACCATTAAACAATGTCATTGCTAAACCTATAAACTCTTAGTCATTTATCTACTTAGCCAAATAAAGTAGATTTATAGCCATACCTAATCCAATTAAGATACAAATGACATTAACAAGCAACTTAACCCTCTTAAGGTGCTCATTCATTTCAGTCATCACAGGCAGCAACATTACCATCTTATCAATCTCCACATCATCCACACACTTGTCACTGATTTGGGTTTTCTTCTTCACATCTATAAGATCCTTCTTCTTCAGTACAATGATCTTGTATCTTATCCAACCACTGCAAATACCCATACCAAATTTGTTTGTTCTACCAAGGAAAAAACAAATTCATAGATTAGATAAACAAAAAACACCAAAATGTGAGAAACAACAAAAATGGAATAAGCAGCAAAATCTCAATTCATACTTTTCACATACAGCATCACATAAACCAACTATCAGGTTTACTAGTTGTCTTCAACTTCAACGGAATAGCTGGGAGGCAACAAAAGCACATTCCATCATAGGTTTTTATCACAACTTCTGACATACCATCCACTTCAAAAGCTTCTATTGATGGGATCTTTCTCCCCATACCAGCTTTCCCATGAGCTTTGGCCGTATGCAGGTTCCAATATGAAAATTTAGGGCAAATTAAGCACAAAAGTCCCAATTTAAGGTTCAGGGCAATGTTTGGTGTGATTTGGGGTTTTTTACCTGGATTTTGATTTAATTTAAATATTAATTATAGCTAAGTATTTAGGCTAACAACATTGCCAAATTAGCAAAATATGGTAGCCACATTAGCTACGTATTGACCGGAAGCGAGTTCGGGGGCACGCTTGTCAAATTTTAAAATATTTTGGGTACAATTTTGTCAATAACAAAAGTCAGGTACCATTTTATCAGTGCTAGAATATTTTAGGTACCGATTTGGTATTTACCTTTATATAATACAATATAGTATAATATAATATAAGGTCTAAAGTCCCTAAGGTTAGCCGTGAAGTAGCGCATGGCGACTAGCATTGGTCATGATGTACTAAAAGTTAGATCGTTACAAATGGTATCAAAGCAGTTCATCCTTGGTAGAGCCTGGGGATGGACTGATCATGCTTTATTGCATGCTCTGTTTGTATATTTCTATGCTAATAGGGTATCTCTGTTAATACATTTTGCATGATAGTATGTGAACATTCGTTGTAGGAAATGTTAGCACTTAAACTGGATATATTAAGACTGATCACCTTAATGTTGATCTTTTAGTGTTAACAAGATCCAAATGGCTGCGCATATGCCTGGTCCCCATTAAGCAGGTCCAAGTTCCAACCCGGCATTAGATCCAGCTACTTTTGTAGAATCCATGACCGTAATGGCTACCACTATGTGTGATTCTGTTACTGCGACTAATAGAGTCATAGAAAGGATGGAACGACAGGGTAATGGAAACATAAATAGCAACAAAAATGGACCAAAAAATGGCATACCCAAGGGGGGATAGGCCGATGACCTTGGCGTCTTTCCTTAAAGTTAATCCACCCCAATTCTCAGGAACCACTAATCTGACCTAGGCAGATGATTGGTTTCACACTATGGAACGAGTTCTGTAAGTGCAACATGTCCCAAAAAGATAATATGTGGAGTTTGCCACTTATATGCTAAAAGGGGATGCATAACATTAGTGGCAGGGAGTAAATCAATTATTGGATTAAGAGGGCGCCACAATTGCTTAGGATAATTTCACGATAGAGTTCTACAAGAAGTACTTTCCTCTGTCCACCTGCACCCCAAAAGAGTTAGCACTATTACAATTGAGATAGGGGAGTATGACAGTAGCTGAATACACTAGGAAGTTTGAGGACTTATGCCACTTCTCTAAGGTTTATCAAGGAGTCCCCACAGAATTTGAGGAATGAAAGTGCATTAAGTTCGAAGAGGGACTCAAGGAGGAGCTATTGACTTCCATCAGTCCAATGAAGATTAGGAACTTTGCTGAATTATTCAACAAGAGCTAGCTGGTAGAGGAATGTTCAAAGAAGTTGGAAGTTGCACGAGCAAATCATCGAGAGGTTACATAACAAAGTTTTGATCGGAGTCTAGCCCATCGGGGTATAAATTTCAAAGCTAACAGGCAGCAACAGCGCTGGACATGGAGGTAGTTTAGGATTTAGGATTTAGAGTATTAGCGTTTAAGGCTTAGGGTACAAAGAGAGAAACCTCAATAGGCTCAGGACAGTGATGAATGAATTTTTGACGGTTTAGAATTTCACAAATAAAATCTCGTTGCAAGTATAGTTTTTAAACCAACACTAATCCTTTCATACAAAAATTTGTTTGTCACAAGTACAAACCCCTAAAATCTATAAACCGAAGTATTTAAACCTCGGGTCGTTCTCCTTAGGAATTACAATGAAGTGCTCTTGTTATTGGTTGAGGTATGTTTTGGGGTTTTTGAGATTTTAGATGAGAAATATAAATGGCAAAGAAAATAAACTAACAACTAACAAAGCTCTTGGCAAGATATGAGAATTAGAAGTCCTATCCTAGTTATTTTCCTCAATTGTGATGAGAATTGTCCATTACTACCACTTAGTTAACCTCTAATCATGGAGGAAAGTCAAGTGGATGAATCAATTTGATTCCTCAAGTCCTAATCAACTCCTAAAGGAAAGACTAGCTTTAGAGGCATCCAAATCAATTAGCAACTTCTAATTATCAATCAACAAAGAAATTAGACAACTCAAGAGTCACTAATTACTCTACCAAAGCCAAGAGGAGCAAAATCTATACTAAAGCTAAAAGAGGCATTTATCAAAACATAAGAGGCATAAATGGAAAGCATATGAAATAGCTTTAGAGGCATCCAAAATCAATTAGCAACTTCTAATTATCAATCAACAAAGAAATTAGACAACTCAAGAGTCACTAATTACTCTACCAAAGCCAAGAGGAGCAAAATCTATACTAAAGCTAAAAGAGGCATTTTATCAAACACATAAGAGGCATAAATGGAAAGCATATGAAATCTATAACAAGAATGAAATCTAACAACAGTTATTGCAATGAATTAACAACAACAATCAAAAGAAACACAATTATTATGAATTACCTTGAATTGAGTTGAAAGAAAATGGAAGGAACAATAGTAGATCTACAACAAAGTACAAGAACAACATAAAGGAAATTACAACAAAAGAATAAAAGAATTGATGATTGCAAACAATAGTAGATCTACAACAAAGTACAAGAACAACATAAAGGAAATTACAACAAAAGAATAAAAGAATTGATGATTGCAACAACAAAGAATTGAGAGATAGAAGTATAAGAAGATGAATCAAAATATAGATCTAAGAACTAAACCTAATCCTAATCCTAATCCTAGAGAGAAGTGAGAGCTTCTCTCTCTAAAACTAACTCTAAACTAATCCTAATGTGTGTGACGCGCACAGCACCCGTACGCGTCCATGGGCCCATTTCGCAAGGTCGCGTAAGCGCCTGGTGCGCGCGTCCATTGCAAGTTCAATTCTTTGGCTTTTCATGATCTTCTCTAAGCACACTTTTCAGCACTTAAGGGAATTGGGAGGCTCATGATCAAATCTATTTATTTCATTGAATAAATGTGGGTAAAAGGTCATAAAATCCCTTAAAATCAATACAAGATAAACCCTACAAATGGGGTTTATCAGACAGCCTCATATGCCCAAAGTGTCAGAAAAATCATGGTGATAGGCCTTGTCGATTTTGTACAAATACATGATACTACTACAACAAGGAGGGACATCTTGTAACACCCTAATTAGCCTAAGCCTTACCTCGCATCGTAAAGCCAAGGTTAATCAGAGATTACGACAGTTCTAAACTCATACATAATATATATATATATATATATATATATATATATATATATATATATATATATATATAAAGAATAGCATAATCTAGAAGCCCGATGAAGATATAGCTCAAAAACAGAATTTCGAAGCATAAACATACTACCGGAGCTACTAGCTTAAGGCATAAGAAACAGACAAGATATAACAAAAGATAAGTATATAATATCATAGGGAACTAGCCACGACTCGCAGAGTTTAAGCCGGCTAGCCATATACTGATATACAAAACCATACAGTGAAAACAGCTTATACAAGTTTTGTTCTCTCGAATACATGCCTCTAGGCAAAACAAAATACAAAAAGAGAGATGTATAAACAAAATAAACCAAAAAGAACTCCAAAATGATCCAAGATTCTCCGCTCCTGTCACCAACCAAAGCAACTCACCGAGATGGGTTGCGACCTGCATCTGATAAATACAACAACAATATGGTATGAGAGCCGGAGGTTCTCAGTATGGTAACAGTTCCCAGTGATATAGGATATAAGACCACGGGACGCCAAAGGCAATCCTAAGCTTCATATCCATCACAAGATTCAACTTAAAGCATTCTAAAACATTTAAGCATAATATACCGACTTGACTTAAATAAACCAGGTTATCTATCTTAAGGGATTTCTATTCTAACCAAACACCGCTGTCCCACAGCCTTCACCAACTGATCCTCCATGAGATCCCATCGCCACCGCCTTCCGAACCTCCTCAATCCCAGCAGAAAACACAGATAATGTTCAAAGCAAGTAAAGCACAAGTAGTAGCATATATGGCAATTAATTCAGATAGCAAGTAAGCATGTTATTCAATTAGGCAAACCATTACAAGTAGACATAGCATATAAGCAGATAGGAAATGCATATGATGAATGCCTGCCCTACTGGCTGTGATATCACATTGTCAGTTCAACTGCCAACCCGATACATCTCCATGGAGACGTCGCCCTTCGAATTTCTCATATGGAAACCCCCGAGATATAGTGCCCGGATCACTGTCCAGGTACCGGCGCCTACTCGCCCTATAGATCCGAAGGGATGCGAGCGGGATATTCTTGCCTCAGACCTCACATCTCAACGTAAGCGGGATTAACCACCGTCCTTACGCCGCTGCCGCTACCTCGACAGGCGGGATTAACCACCGTCCTTGCCAGGCGCATAGCGTCTCAAAATATCATGTAAAAATATTATTCCAGTGGTTTTCAAAAGCATTTTCAGTATACATAGATCCATCATTCCTCATCTCATATACCAATTATCCTTCACCTAACGTCAAACCATTCTCAGCATGCCAGAAACCTAGGCCTCCGTTTTCTAATTTTATCTTAAAATCATGTACTAGAGCCCTTAATTTATATCCCATGTTCTAATACTCAAAACTAGGCCCAAACGTCTTAAAATGGTGTTATAGAAGCTTACAACCTTGTTGGGAAGGCAAAATAGTTGAAAACAAATAAATTTTTGAGAAACAAGACGTGTGCACCCGCACAATTCAGAAATCATGAAACTCTGCAACTTTGCAAAATTTCAGATTTTTAACACCAACTTTGAATGATCGTAACTTTCTCTACAAATTTCCAATTTTCACAAACTTTATACTGATTCAAAGAGTTTTCAAAGATCTTTAATTCTAAATAATTTTCAATCAATTTCGAAAACCGAGGCAAAAGTTATGATCGAACAAAGTTTACTAAAAGCTCAATTTTTCCAAACTTCACAATTACCGCCCTATCTCACCATACCCATACCAAATCATACCAAACCATCCAAAGCTCCATTTTTCATCAAAATGTACCTGTTATAGCATAATACATCAACCTCACCACATTTTCCTTCTCATTTCATTATTCTCAATTCCAACATCAACTATATAACACTTATGATCAAAATCACCATCAAACCCACCATTTCATAAATCATAACACTACAATCATCATAAGAACCAACTCCCAATCCATACAATCATTCAACATCATCATATCATTATAATTTATCACAATCAACTCAACATTCATCAAATCATCAACATTTAGCACACCAACCATCATTTTAGTTCAACCTATCCTATTGGTCACTAGCCTATGTGTCCATGAATATTATATACTACATAGAGGAAACCGAAATCATACCTTGGCCGATTCTCTTTATGCACCCAAACTCAAAATGAGCACCAACAAGCTTCCAACCACAATCCAAGCTTTCAAATCCACTCCAACAAGCACAAATAAGTTCCAAAAGCTCCCAAAGCCACAATAATCAAACTATATACATATAAATCACCACAAATCAACCTAGGGTTCAACATAAGCATAATCTCACAAGGGTTTAAGAGCTTTTACCTTTCCCAACAGATTTGACAACATAAATCCAAAGCTAAGCAAGGATTAGAACAAACCTAAACATCCAAAATCACAAAAACCCATTTAACCCAAAACTCTAATAAAACCCGAAATTTTGAAGAGCAGAACTGGAAGAATTTCGTGATTACCTTGAGGGTTTCTTGGGTGGGTTTTATAGAGCTCTTCACAAGGAACGCGTAGCCGCAAATGGTGCGGCGATCGGAGCTCCGTAGCTCAAGATATGAGCTTGGGAAGTTTAAAGTGAATAGTAACAATGGTGGAAAGTTCTCACCTCTCTCCTCACTTCAGCTGCTGTTGTGTTTAGGTTATGAGGGTGAAAGTGGCTGAAATGGGTTCATTTAAGTGTATTTATATGTTGGGTTTGGGCCCAACTTGGGCCCGGTCCAATCCGTTAGCGTTTTTAGCCCGTTTGGCCTAACTTCGGGCCAAACCTTTAAAATAAATGCCCGGTTTTCTATTCCTAATATTTTTCTAAGGTTTTTGATGGTTTTCACTTTTTATTGTGCGGTACTGGGCAGACTTGAACCGGTTCAATCGGTTCAACTGTCGGTTCGTAATTTTTTACGGTTTTTCGTAGAAAGCACATTTTCTGACTCAGAAAGATCCATTGAGTCCAAAAATCACCTTTAAATCCTCAAATTCTCTCTCTAACCTTTCGGAATCTAATTTGGGCAATTAATTGACTTAATTAACCGGTTGATTAGTTGCGGTTCTTACACATCTAGCAAGAGATTTTCAAAAGAGGATTGTTGATATGACCTCTAGACCCCATCAACAGGGAGGAGTTTTTACCGTGACTACTAAAAAGCACCACAAGTTCCGGTCCCTTCGCTTGAGATGAGCGTTATGCTAATTAAAGACCTTAACTATAAAGCATGACATAGATGTTCATATAATTCTTTGTGCATATTTAGAATTTTGAGGGCAAAATTTTCTTTAAAGAGGGTAGAATGTAAGAATCTAGCTTTCGAAAAACTTAATTTAGGACTATTTTGTAACTTATTCCGCAAAATTCCAACCACGGCTTAACAAGAATTAGTGAGGCAGGCCTAATGGTTAAAAAAATTTAGAAAAAAGGTAATTAATGAGTCAAACTTGACTTTATGAGGTTAATTAATTCCTCTAAGTCAAATTCGACAAGTAAAAAGTGAAGACTTGGTTGCCATTAGTTTATTTTCCTCACTAAAAATTTTTTGAGCCGGAAATTCACTTTTAGTGAAGTTTTTGCGCGCACCGAAAAAGTTAGTAACCGAAAGCCATGGAACCAATGGTAAAAATAATTTCTATTTTGGTAATTGTGTCCCAAGATTAATCTTAGCCATCCATTCATAATTATTTTCTATAAGAAAAAATCTCAACCGCTAGTTATTTTATCGCACGGTAAAAATTACTCCGAAGCGAACTTCTGACTAGTATTCCACAAATAACTCCTCGAGACATCGAATCCTCTTGCTTGTTTCCCAAGAAACATGCCCCTCTCTCTCTCTGACTAGTATTTACCCGTCTCTAATATGTTTTAACCCCGATTAACTAACTACAGTTAACTGTGGATAAACTCAACATAGCATTGACCAAGTTTTCTCGTTTTTACGCCCCTTATTCATTAATTCTCATCCCTTGGCCACGAAATTCTTACCCTTTTTTATCATCATAAATTCATCTAAGACTCTGAATTTTTATTTAAAGAAATCCTACTCACAAATTTTACACACATTTATGCATTTTTACCACCTTTTTTTACCGAATTCTTGAGAGAGAAAAAGAGAAAAATACTGCACATTTTCTCCGCATTTTAGCCATGATTCCAACAGCTCTTCCATTGTTCTTCATGTGTTTTTCAAGAATTCAAGCCATATAAACACAATTCCTTGCCTGTTTTCACTAATTCTTGTGAAAATTCAGCAAGGAGAGCTCTTGTTCCTTCTCCATTCTTTTCTGTTTTTCCAGCAGTAATTATGATGAATTCTTGTTATCTTCCATGTCTAGAAAACTCCTCTTAAAACCCATATAGAGAACTTCTAAGGAGATACACAAATTCAAGCATAAAGTGGTCAAATTTCATCACTTTTTGTGATACTTTTCAGCCAAGAAAAACTGCACCACCTCCAGCCGTATTTCTTCTTTTGTTAGAGTATTTTCTGGTGTTTTATAGATTTAGGGCCTGAATTAAAAAAGAGATAAGGATTAAGAATAGTTAGAATATGTTTATACTTTATTCATGTTCGTATAATTAAGACACTTTGTGGTAATTTTGGGCTTGATTTTTAATTCTAAAAATTTAATGATGCTCCTCTATTTTTGACTTATTATCGAGTGATATTTGAAGCTTATTTACCTATAAAAATTGTATGGAACAGCTGAATTATTTGGAGCACTTGGGGGTTATGTTCCAAGTCTTAAAAGCCACTAAAAGTGGATAAAAATAAAAAACTACACCTTTAAAAATTTTAGCCACTAAAGGCCTGGAAAGTGACATGTTGGAGGATTAAAAAGAAGTTAAAAAACTAGTTTTGATCCTATAAAACAAGTGTGTAAAAGTAAAAATGGTATTATGGTTATTTCAGGTAAAAAAAGGGGTTTAAAATGTATTATAAATGAAATATAAGTAGAATTTTAAACATAGTGTATTTAGGAATAAAATAATAATTAAATAAATTAATTGGATAAAAATTATAATTAAAATAAAATTTTAGGCCTAAATAAAAGTTTTAATAAAAGTTATGAGTAAAAGTGTAAAAGTGGTAACTAAAATAAGTAAACAAATTAATAAAGGGTAAAATAGCTTTTTTAGACTCATAAGGATAAAATTGACATTAATTAAAATTATTAGGAGTGATTTGGTCATAGAAAAATATTAGAGTTAATTTGGTAAAATTTTGACGCTAAATAAAATTAAACGGAAAAACTAGAATACTTAGGAGTAAAATGATAATTTTGGGCACAAATTAAATATAAAAATGGTTAATTAACTTAATAAAGAGTAAAAAAATGTTATGAAGGATATGAGGGTAAAATGGTAAAGTGATAACATTAGTGTTCCTTTAAGTGACTTTAAAAACTTGACTCCTTTTACTTCAGCATTCCGTATTACTTTAGTTATCATTGATCCATGACTAGTAGTAGTAGTCTTTGTCCTCGTTTTTTATAGACTTTATATATGTATTGTAAAACGGGTCTTAGAGTAGGTTGGCTTTTGTAGAGCCGAGGCCTGTTAATATAGGTATCGGAGTCTGCAAATAGTTTTGTATAGTATAAATAAGCGATAATATCTTCTGTATGAACTATGATAATATATTAAATTGAACCTTCGGACAAATAGATGATATTGTTATGCTTTCCTATGTTTGTATGCGTCATGTACTTTTGCCTAACTTATACCAATTTGGTTATAGCTGGCTAACACGCGATCTCGATAAGCGATACAGGCTCATATATAACTGTGAAGTAGCGCCTGACAACTAGTATTGGTCATGACGTGTTAGAAATTAGGTCGTTACAGCTATAGTTTATTTTGTATATTTCCATGATATAACTATGTCACCAAATGTAAACATGCATCCTATTTGGGATCTAACTTTATATGGATCAGATAGATAAACTACATCTGCAAAGCCAACTAATTGTGACTTACATCCATAAGGATAAAATAACCCCATATCAGTCGTTCCACGAAGATATTGAAACACATTATTTATTCCATTTCAATGTCTTTTTATTGGAGAGGAATTGTGTCTCGCTAATAAGTTTACATCAAATGTTATATTGGGACATGTATTATTAGCAAGATACATTAGTACCCCCTATGAAACTAAGATATGGTGCTTCAGAACCAAGAGTTTCTTCATTTTTTTTCTTTTAGTCTGAATGAATCCTTCTTCATATCTAGTGATTTTACAATAATTGAGGTTCTTACTGGATGTAATTTATTCATATAAAATCTCTTTAGTATTTTCTCTGTGTAAGTCTTTTGATGAATAAATATTTCTTTTGTTACATATTTAATCTGAAGGCCGAGATAAAATTTGATTTTTCAAGATCTTTCATTTCAAACTCTTCTTTCAGAGCATTTATGATCATTGGGATATCTTCAGGAGAACTAATGATATTTAAATCATCAACATACATAGTAATTATAATGATTTCAGATGCAGATTTTCTTATATAAACACATGAATAAATATCATCATTTTTAAACCTTTTTTTATCAAATACTCTGTATGACAGTTATACCACATTCGTCCAAATTGCTTTAAACCATATAAAGACCTTTGCAATCTAACCGATTATAATCCTAGAGATTCTCTTTGGATGATTCATATATTTTTAGTCGTTTAGGAATTCTTATATAGATATCACAGTCTGATAACCCATATAGATAAGTTGTTACCACATCCGTTAGGTGCATATTTAGTTTAAGCTAATCAAATATCTCAAGGTAGTTGCATCAACTACAAGAGAGTAGGTCTCCTCATAGTCTGTACCAGGTCTTTGTGAGAAATCTTGTGCTACAAGTTAAGCTTTGTACATAAAATTTCATTATTCTCATTTCGTTTTCTCACAAATACCCATTTGTATCCAACAAGTTTCACACCCTCAGATGTTTAGACTACAGGTCCAAAGATTTTATGTTTTGGCAAGTGAGTCTAATTTATTTTTCATGGCTTCTTTTCATTTTTGTCAATCAACCCTTCATCGACATTCTTCGACGGTTTTTGGTTAAGGATCCTCATTTCATGCATGATATTTAGCGCTATATTATTTTCAAATATATTGTCGATAATTATTTTTCTTCAGTTCTATTTTTTTCCTTAAAGACATAGTTCATGGAGATCCCATCATTTTGATAATTTTCAAGTTCCTAATCATCTTTTGATGTTTTAATTATGTCATGACTTTGGACAACTGCAGGTGTTCCAACTATGTCTTAAACATTATTTGTCTCTTTACCAAAATTTGTCCATCATCTTTTACGAGAAATTTTACTTTTAGAATTGACTGGTACACGCTTTTGGTATTTATTTATACTATTGACCATTTGTCCAACAGGAACATAAATTTGAATTAGAGCATTTTCAACTGGTATATAGGATTTTGTTGTCCTTCTTGTATCAAAAAATGCATTAGGCAATTCATTTATAGTTTTTTATAAATGTATAATCTTTTGAACCTCTAATTCACATTCTCTTGATCGAAGATCCAAATGTATTAATGATGATGCATTCTAATTTAGCTATTTTGTCAGTTGTTTATTCTCTTCTCTTAATGTTGTAAACATTGTCTCATTGAAGTGACAATTTACAAATTGAGCTTTAAATATATATCCCGTTTGTATCTCTAAATACCTCACAATTAAAAAAATCATATCCAATATGTATTCCTAATTTTTTTGGGGTCCCATCTGGTGCGATTAGGTGGAGCAATGGGAACATGTATCACATATCCAAATATTCTCAAATGGGATATGTTTGGCTATTGGTCAAAAGCCAATTGTAAAGGAGAGAATTTGTGGTAACATGTTAACTTTAAATGGATAAGTGCTGCAACATGTAAAATAGCATGCCCACAAGTAGAAATTGAAAGGTTTTTTTCCTCATTAGTAAGGATCTAGCAACTCACTGGAGGCATTTAATAAGTGATTCTGCTAGCCCATTTTGTGTATGAACATGAGCTGTTAGATATTCAACACTTATACTAATGGCCATGCAATAAGCATCAAAGGTTTGAAAAGTAAATTCACATTTGAAAAGTAGTCTCACAAATGCCAAGTTGCGAGATAATAATAAGCACGCATGACACCATCTTGAAGATGCATCTATTAGAACTATAAAGTATCTAAAAAATTTACATGGTGGATGAATTGGTCCACATATATCACATTGAATCTGCTCAAGAAATTTAGAAAATTCAAATCCAATATTTGCTGATGATGGCTTTATAACCAGTTTTCACTGAAAACATGCAGTATAACATAACTCACTAGATTGAAAATTGTTATGGTTCTTTAATGAATACCCTTGCAAATTTTTAATGATCCTTTGCATCATTGTTGTTCTAGGGTGACCTAATCGGTCATGCCCAGGGACGGATCCTGAAATGTTATCATGGGGCCAATAAAATATATAATATTAAAAAAATATGTAAATAAATTATAATGTAAGATGCATTACAAAAATATACCGATAGAGAATATATATTTAAAGTACAAACAAAATATGCATACTTTTTACTAACGAAGTGGTACACGTCGATTCTTCATATCATAAAAGTCATCGATAATAGAATCGGTGTCAAATCTTTCAGCAATCTTCTTCTCAATGTAAATCAAAAGACAATTAGCAAGAAATTCATCTTCCATTTTATTTCTGAGTCTATTCTTCATAATATTCATAGTTAAAAAGATCTCTCAGTTGTAGTAGTTAAAACAGAGAGAGTTAATACCAAGCGAATCAAACGATCAATCAAAGGATATGTTAAAGACTTTTCTGTCTACGTTAATCCTTGACATAACTCCGAAATTGTGCACAAGTTAGTTAACTCAACATGATTAGGAACATGAAGTTCATAATGTTGATCTTGCATTCTAATGTGAAATTTTTCTTGGTCATTGAAGTCACCTGGATAAAATCGTTCTACTAATTCACATACTTTGTTGACACTGAAGAACTTATAATTATCTCTGGGATCTAAAGTTGAACTTAAAGTAAGCAACTCCACCATATTATCATTGAATCTTCGATTAAGCTATTGCAACTGTATCACAATTACAGCCAGAAATAAACTAACACGGTAATGATGCTCCACTAAAATTTGGTCAACAATTTTGCGAGTTCGGCCTCTTCTATGAATATGCAATGCATTCATATCAGGAACTTCAACTTCATGTTTCTCACAAAACAATATAACTTCTTTTATGAAAGCCTCCCAACTTGATTCTCTCATTCGTTGGATTAAAGTCTAGGTAGTAGAAACCAGAGTTAAAGAATTCAATATGTCTTGATTTTTTCGTTGCAAAGCTTGACAAAGATCTTGACTAACTTCCAAAATATTTCTCATCAAATTCAAAACTAAGACAAATTCAAGGATATGATAGCATCATAAGCAGCACTAGCATCACCACGAGTGGAGAAATTACCTTCTTCAGTGCTTTTTTCAAGAACTTCACAAGTAGCATCAAACATGCATAGCAAGCTACGTACAGAATTCAAATGAGACCCCATCTAGTATCTCCAGCTCTTTGCAAAGTACCAATTTGATTAAGTCCACTACCTGTCACAAGTTGATCATCGGCAATTAAGTTTGCAACATTATTTGCTTGAGTAACCCTTAACAGATCATAACGTTTAGGAGAAATAGTCACAACATTCATAATTAGTGTAAGTTTTGAAAAGAAGTGATGAACATAGCAAACTTCTTTGGCTACAGAAACGAGTGCTAATTGTAATCAATGAGCAAGACAGTGAATGTAATAAGCAAAAGGGCAATCTTTCAAAAATAGAGCTTGCAATCCATTCCATTCACCACGCATATTACTAGCTCCATCATACCCTTGTCCCCTAAGATTTTGAACATCAAGATTATGACGAGAAAGAACTGATGAAATTTCTGTTTTCAATGTCAAAGAATACGTATCAGAAACATGTATAAGATCAAAAAATCTTTCTTGACCACAACCGTGCTTGTCTACAAATCTCAAAATCACCGACATTTGTTCTCGCTTTGACTCATCTCTTGCTTCATCAATAATTATACAAAATTTAAAATCACCAATTTCTTCTCGAATTGTTGCACGCACTTTTCTAGCAAAGATATGTAATATATCTTTTTGAACACCGGGAGATATATATTGAGCATTTCCAAGAGAATTTTCAAGAACAACATTATTAACATTCTGATTACAGGAAGCCAAAAGCTTAATTAACTCAATAAAATTTCCCTTATTCAAAGATCCAGGACTTTCATCATTGCCTCTAAATGCACATGCTTGAAATGCAAGCCATCGAATACCATCAATAGATGTCTTCATCCTTAAGCGGTTATTTGCAATAGTTTCATCACTATGCCTTTCAAGAACTTTGTCTATATGCTTAGATTGAGCCATTAAATCATCACAAGATTTCATACATAAATTATGGGGAGAATTAGGAATAGAACCCTCGTGACATACAAATGCACAATTCACTCCATTGTTTACTTTCTTCCAATTACTAAATCCTAACTCTAAAAATGTATTTTTTCCATTATTGCAAGCACCATAAGGTTTACCAAACAAGTAGCAAGGCAAACAATAAGCAGCATCTTTTTCTGGTGAATATTCTAACCAACTTGAAAATTTCTTAAACCAAGAAGTTTGAAAATATCGACGGTGATTGTTATTACTAGAAGCTGGATAGCTAATATTTGTTGGTTGGTATGGCCCATCTATTATGTATGCTCTACGAATCTTATCATGTTCATTGACATTATACTGCCAAATTGGACGTCGCTTTCCTGGATCCCTTTCTAGTAAAGAGATATCAACATCTCTTTCTAATCTTGAAACTTTGGCTTTTTGTTGATGTGTATTTTGAGTAAGATTAGAGAGTTCACTTACCTGAATTTCTTGTAAAATAAGATTAGAGGGTTGACTTGTTTGAACTCCAACATCATCAGTAACTTTTCTCTTAAAAATTGCATCTATTTTACTTTACTTTCTCATCTAAAATATTCTAATTTCCTGTTACCTGAAAAAAATTTAAATAATTATATACTCACATGAATAAACAAAGTCTGAATATTTTTTATTAATTAAACATCAATAACAATATTTTTTTACTAAGTCATTCTCAATTTCACTAAAAATAAAAAATAAAAAAAAAGAGAGAATAAATCCTAAAAATAAATAAGCTATTTATCTATAATTTATGTGATTACAAAAAAGATAAAATTATATTATTTTATAGTCAAAAAATATGATTTATTAATTAATAATTTTATACAATTATATAAAAAATAAAAAGTAGAATGAGTAGAGTAGTGAATACCTTTGCTATGATTGAAGACCGAAGCGAGGCTGTGAGGGCGTGCAGCGTGCTCCAAGAGAAGAGAAGACCGAACGTTTCAAACTTTCAATGTCAAAAGAAACAGCATAAAAGAAAGAGAATGTCACACGTAGTGTTTATTATTTAAGAGTTTAAAAAAATTTAAAAACCATTATATTTTATTTAGGTTGGGCCTTAGTTTATACTACTATTTTTTTTTTGAAAAAGCTGGGGCCAGGCCTCTACTTGCTCCCCCATGTATCCGTCCCTGGTCATGTCAAATAGTAAATTCATTTGGGCTAATAAACTTCTGATTTACTATAACATATGATTCAATTGCACTAATATGTGTATAATATATACCAAAAAAAACATACACAATTTTTTCATTGTGACTTTTTTATTTGAATCACAACTCATAATATAGAAAAACTCATTGTTATCCTCATTTAATCTCTCAATATGATATCCATTCTTACAGATATATTTAAAACTCAACAAGTTCTTTTGAGACTTTGTATATAACAATGTATTATCTATAATGAGTTTTGTTCTTTTAGAAAATAAAATAATAGCTCTTCTAGAATCATCCATCATTTTAATTGTACTAATAATGATAGCAACACTTACCTCTTTATATACTAGGTTAGCAAAGTAAATTTTACTTTTAAAAGAGTAGTATATGTACTTGCACTATCCGTAAGACAAATATCTTTTACTCGTACCTTCAACATTTTTTTTACAAAAAAGAATAAATATGGAAAAATGGAATTCAAACGTATGATTTATCTTTAACATTAATTATCTTATGAAAGTCGTAACCCAATCTATATATATATATATATATACTTGCATACTTATTTTATTTATTGTACACATACTATAATAGCACAAATTTATTTATTGATCTTTTAAAACTTATATAGAAAGACAAATTTTAAAAGTAAATACATTATTCAAATATAAATAAGTAAAAACATACCTTAATATATCAAAAATCAAGCATAGAATAAGAAAAAAAATTATTTAACATTTTCATTATTAATCAAAAGATCAATATTTTTTTTACTATCTTTAAAGAGGTTAGACACATCATAATAAGTTGTGGTAGGAGCATTTTTTAAGATAAAATTAGTTTTTATTTTTTTATTCTCTTTTAAAGATGCTTAGTAAACTTTAACTAAGTACTTTGGTGTACGACAAATACATTACTAATTACCTTTACCACCACAACAATGACATTTTCTTTTATATTCTTATTATGCCCATTTTTCTTTTGTTTATTTTTTCACTTTTTTAGGATCTTTTATTATTAAAGAATCTTTTTTTCTTTCCTTTGTCATATTTGTTATCAAAATAGTGACGTTTATCATTTTTGGGATTATGTGTTACATTTTAGGAAATAGAGTAGAGTCAAAGAGGCGAGCTTTATGATTTTTCATGAGCAATTCATTATTCTGTTCTGCTATAAGAAGGCATGCAATTAATTCAAAATATTTTGCAAATCAATTCTGCTAGGTAGACAATGGAAAATCTGAACAACGTGAACAACGGGCCGTATTTCTGCCCCACAGAGGGTGAAAAAAAAAACGGTCCATCACAAATTACCCTCCAAAAATTATACTTTCATCTTTTACATTTTACCATCCACATTTTAACCCTTTTACCACTGTATACCTCTCCCCAAACCCTCATTGCACCGTCGGTCCCTCCCTCACCAACCAGCCTTAGCACCGCCACGCTTTTTTTATATCAAGTTGTCGGTTTAAAAGGAAAATAACCATCCACATACCTAATAAAGTGAACATCCATCAAATTTCATTAAATCTACTTAAATCCAATCCAAATTAAACATCCACTTTAAAATGAAAAATAACCATCCACATATGACATACCTAATAAAATGAACATCCTAAGATAATTTGACTACAATAGTACCTAAAGAAAAATGAAGAAAAAAGTAAGAAAAGTAAGAAGCGTTCCGAGCATGTTGAAGAGGGGGACGACGAATTTGACAAAGGCGAGCTGAGGATCAAAGGCAATCAACTTAAAGCAGAAATCAATGGCAACAAGATGCACCACAAGGTCATGAAAGTTAACGATTAACATGAGCTCCAATGCAATGAGGAAAACCACGAGCCTGGAAGAAGCCTCAGAAGATCCTCGTTCGTAAGAGGACAAATGGCGGCTTCAACGTGATGCTGCGGCGGCGTCGGTGTGAGGCTGCGGCGGCGTTAACACGTGCTTCTGTAGAACAGCGGCACGAGGTGAGGTTGCAGCGGCATCGGCACGAGCTGCGGGCTTCTACTGCGTCTGAATAGGGTGATGAGGAACGGCAGCATTCTGCTACGTCTGAACAGCTGTCTCCGACGACGACGGCAAGTTATAGTGGGTATTAGAGAGGGACTATGTGGACTATACCGCAGACGTCAGAACTGTAGTTACGATGGGATTAGGAGTAATCGTACGTAGTGTGAATGTGTTTAAATGCTAATTCTAATTTTTCAAATTTTAAATGTAACACCCTAACTACCAAAGCTCACGCTTCCAGCTGCGCAACTCTGATAGCTCGGACATTACGACGACACCTATACTATTTAATACTAAGATATGAACCTGTTTAAAACTTTAAACTGCAATACCGCTCCAAGAATACTTTTGCTATACAACGTACATCCATACATTCAAAACACTTACAACAACCCTCAAAGAGTATATATATATATATATATATATATATATATATATATATATATATATATATATATATATATATATATATATATATATATATATATATATATATACCTATCCCTCTTACAGAAAATCTCAAGATAAAGGCGAGGGTATAATAAACCATAATTTAAAACAATATAGAGTATCACAACAATAACTAAATAAACTCTTCGTGACTTCTGTGCCCATATCCTGAAAGGGAAAAAATGTGGGGGGTGAAAACATCATCCTCGAAAGGGTTCTCAGTAGAGGGTTTTTTGGAATTACTGTAATAGGATACTGGTGCATGGAATTGTGATCATCAACAATGGCTCCAAAGACTTGGTGCTCTCAAACATGAATCACACTTAGTCAACTCAAATTTTCGAAAATTATGAGAAAATTAAGGAAAAGATATTTTTTATTTTTGAATTTTTAATTATGAGAGAGAAAAACATAAAAATGACTCACAACATGAAAAGTATGAATCAAAACATATGGTGCATGCAAGAACACTATGAATGTCAAGATGAACACCAAGAACACTTTGAAGATCATGATGAACATCAAGAACATATTTTTTAAAAAAATTATGCAAAGAAAACATGCAAGACACCAAACTTAGAAATCTTTAATGTTTAGACACTATGAATGCAAAAATGCACATAAAAAATAATACAAAACACACAACAAGAAAACATCAAGATCAAACAAGAAGACTTACCAAGAACAACTTGAAGATCATGAAAAACACCATGAATGCATGAATTTTCGAAAAATGCAAGAAATATATATATTTTTTTAAACATGCAATTAACACCAAACTTAAAAATTGACTCAAGACTCGAACAAGAAACACAAAATTTTTTTGGTTTTTATGATTTTATAATTTTTTTTTATGATTTTTTTCGAAAATTATATTTTTGAAAAACGAAAATAAAGAAAAAATTTTTGAAAGAATTTTGAAAACTTTTTTTTTTGAAAAGAAAATAAAAAGAAAATTACCTAATCTGAGCAACAAGATGAACCGTTAGTTGTCCATACTCGAACAATCCCCAGCAACGGCGCCAATAACTTGGTGCACGGAATTGTGATCATCAACAATGGCTCCAAAGACTTGGTGCTCTCAATCATGAATCACACTTAGTCACGACTCCGCACAACTAACCAGCAAGTGTACTGGGTCGTCCAAGTAATAAACCTTACGTGAGTAAGGGTCGATCCCACAGAGATTGTTGGTATGAAGCAAGCTATGGTCACCTTGTAAATCTCAGTCAGGCGGATAATAATTGATTATTGAGTTTTCGAATAATAATAAATAATAAACAGAAAATAAAGATAGAGTTACTCATGTAATTCAATGGTGAGAATTTCAGATAAGTGTATGGAGGTGCTGTGTTCCTTCTGAATCTTTGTTTTCCTACTGCTTTCATCCAATCCTTCTTACTCCTTTCTATGGCAAGCTGTATGTAGGACATCACTGTTGTCAATGGCTACATCCCATCCTCTCAGTGAAAATGGTCCAAATGCTCTGTCACAGCACGGCTAATCATCTGTCGGTTCTCGATCATGTTGGAATATAATCCCTTGATTCTTTTGCATTTGTCATCACGCCCAGCAATCGCGAGTTTGAAGCTCGTCACAGTCATTCAATCCCGGAATCCTACTCGGAATACCATAGACAAGGTTAGACTTTTCGGATTCTCATGAATGCCGCCATCAATTCTAGCTTATACCACGAAGATTCTGATTAAGGAATCCAAGAGATATGCGCCCGGTCTAAGGTAGAACGGAAGTGGTTGTCAATCACGCGTTCATAGGTGAGAATGATGATGAGTGTCACGGATCATCACATTCATCATGTTGAAGTGCAACGAATATCTTAGAATAAGAATAAGTCGAATTGAATAGAAAATAGTAGTAATTGCATTGAAACTCGAGGTACAGCAGAGCTCCACACCCTTAATCTATGGTGTGCAGAAACTCCACCGTTGAAACTACATAAGTGATGAAGGTCCAGGCATGGCCGAGAGGCCAGTCCCCAATGTCTAAGATCGCATAAACTGATCAAAGATGTCTAATACAATAGTAAACTATCCTATTTATACTAGACTAGCTACTAGGGTTTACAGAAGTAAGTAATTGATGCATAAATCCACTTCCAGGGCTCACATGGTGTGTGCTTGGGCTGAGCTTGATCTATCCACGAGCTGAGGCTTCTCTTGGAGTTGAACGCCAAGTTGTAACGTGTTTTTGGCGTTCAACTCTGGTTCGTGACGTGTTTCTGGCGTTTGACTCCAGAATGCAGTATGAAACTGGCGTTGAGCGCCAGTTTACGTCATCTAATCTCGAACAAAGTATGGACTATTATATTTTGCTGGAAAGCTCTGGATGTCTACTTTCCAACGCCATTAAGAGCGCGCTATTTGGAGTTCTGTAGCTCCAGAAAATCCATTTTGAGTGCAGGGAGGTCAGATTCCAACAGCATCAGCGGTCCTTTGTCAGCCTCCTATCAGAGTTTTGCTCAGGTCCCTCAATTTCAGCCAGAAAATACTTGAAATCACAGAAAAACACACAAACTCATAGTAAAGTCTAGAAATGTGAATTTAGCTTAAAAACTAATGAAAACATCCCTAAAAGTAACTAGATCATACTAAAAACTACCTAAAAACAATGCCAAAAAGCGTATAAATTATCCGCTCATCAGATACGTGAAGATAAACCGTACCAGTGATTAATAACCATCTTATGCCTCTTTTCAAAAACAACGGTTTACAATAAAAGTAAAGTCGGAAATCTTTTCTAAAAGAGGAACCTTCAATTCAAAAAAAACTCAAAAAGCCTTTCAAAAAGGATTATCTATACTGAACCAGAATAGCCTTTCATATCTTTCCAAACCAGAAACACACAAAACCGAAACCAACCATCGATCCATCTCATTTCAACCACGGCCCTAGGCCCAAACAATCCAACCATCAACCTATCACCACAATCCAACAGAGTCCCAGATGTAAACACAGATAGGAAGTTCAAGCACAAACAAACAGTTACAGCAAGTAGAACAATTAGCAGTTAATCACAAAGGCAAACCACGTACAATATGCACACCCAAACAATGTCACATAGATGCATATGATGCAAGCCTGTCCTAATGGCTGATGATATCAATTGTCAGTTATATAGCCAACCCGACACGTCCTGGTAGTTAACCATGGGCAGAATAGGTTTGAGCTATAACCCCATTGCTACTACCCACTCAACCCAGAGCCAGTGGAATAACCACTACTGTAGCTACTATCCTGGAGCAAGTTGAATCACCACTACCACCGTTACTACCCAGGCGTCACAGTCTCTGACCTGGAGTAAGTGGGATGAACCACAACCCTTGCTACTACCCAGGTATCTCAAGCATATATTCATTCAGTCCCAGCCATGGATCAACGTCCATCTCAGCCATCCGCCTTAAATTCATAATTCATAGTCAGCCATACGGCCCATAACTCATTCGGCAATCAACCATAAATCAATATCATACACAGTCATTCCGGCTCACGGTTCAATCCAGAACCAGCCAATATTCATAATCATACACAGCCATTCTGGCCCATAACAAAACAGCACTTCCACCATTCAACATCATCAAATTCATAAAATCGGCACTTAAGCCATAAATCACTTTTCTCAAGCCATTTCACTTTGAAATCAAATTTCAACTCTTTTCAGCCTTGGCTTTAAAAATCTCATTTCTCGAATCATCTCAGGCTCATAAGCCAAATTTACTCAAAGTGAGTTCTTTTTTTTTTTAAAACAAAGCCACTCTCGGCATTCTCTTTCCAAAACTTCCAAAACCATAGCAAGTTAAGGATTTATTTGAAACATTCAAAATCATCCATCCAACAATGAGATTTCGTATCAAAAGTTTCTCGGCAGAGTCCCAAGTCTTTAGGGGAGAATAACATAACTCATTTCGCCAAAATTTATTCAAAATCATTAAAACCTCGGCTTTCTGATTTGAGTAATAAAATAGGATCTAAGCCAAACCGAGTCACGTAATCATTTGCTTCTTTCAAAGCCGTTTCCTTTACTTAGGCAAAACCAACTTCAACCCCCATGATAAATTCTAGAACGTTTCAACTGTTCAAAATTGTTTTAGTCTTGCAAGATTTCAAAATTCAAAGAGTACTTAAAACCTTTCTCACAACATTTCAAAATGAAACTTGTCAATAGACATTTAGGTTCTTTCAAATTCATTGAAACTCTTCTAATTGAAACCCTCAAGTCAAATTCAAAGGCAATACCCTTGTCACATTTAAAACAGCTTTAAAACATAAGTTTCATCTAAATAACTTTCTCCTGAAAGAGATATAATGCCTTTCTTAAAAAGCAAGACTAAATCACAATTTCCTCTTTAATAACTCATTTCAAAAGCATGAATCATCCTTTTCTTGATAATTCAAATAGAATAGTAGAAGTCTTTAACACATCATTTTTCCAGACAACATTTCAATAAAGACTCGGATTTTATAGAAATTTCGGTAGCACCTCCCCTAAAACTTGGACTTTTGCCACCCGGTTCGGGTCCCAACTAAACCGTTCCTCATTCCTTTTCAACAACTCAAAACCAGAAATCAATTCAAAAATAAGTTAAATCCAATAGTCGCCTCAGTGGCATATCTTAAGGAAACTATTTCAAAATCAACTCAATATCAACCGATTTAACTCATTTCCAAAGCTTTAAAGAATCGGTTCAGCAACAAATCATTTGTCCAAGACCAAGTCAATTAAAGTAAACCAGGTTGAATTCAAAAGTGCGTTCGACTTTTCACGTTATCAAAATAATTAACTCAATTCAAATCAATCCTCAACGGATCGAACTCAGATTTCAAATCTTTAAAGAATCAACTTCAAAACGTTACATTTCACAAAGCCGCACAACAATTCAGCCAAACAAACATCCATAACCATTCGAGACAATCAAATAATACATAAGGCAGATACAATCACCAAATACAAAATGTCTCACATCAGTATCCATATGTAATAATTTCAATACATAAAACATAGTTTTTGGAAAGTGCCCCTACCTCAAAATGCCAAAATCATAACCCAAACGCGTCACAGGGACCTCCTCTCTTAAACCGAAATCACCAACAACCGCAACGTCGGCTCCAAGCCACTCCCGCGGTAACCACAGCAACACTAATCGCGACACATAACAATAGAAACTCAATCTCATAGCAATTGATGCCGCAAAACCTTAGCGTATGATAATAGAACAGTAACTAGAGAGCTTTCAAATCGAAAATGCTTACCGAACAAAGAAGGAAAGGCTGAACCGAAACAATGGCGGCCTCCGAACCAGTTCGGCGGCAGCCACCTCAAGCGGCAGCGGCGACGACTTCCGATAACGAAAACCGTGACTGCACAACAACGTCATGACCATAAGACCCAGGAACAGGAAGGAATGAGAACCAACTGCAAAGACCCTTACCGGCGGTGGTTTCAGCAGCCAAGGCGGTTTTCTCCGGCAACCAGAACTCTGGTGACGAAGCAGCAGTGACATTTTCCGGTGGCAGAGGCTTACCGACGCACCCCGTGAGCGGCGACAAGGTTCCCAACAGTAGCAGGGCTTCACGGCAGCAGAGTAACCAGAAGCTCTGGCGGTGGTCCCGGTGGCCTCAGAACTCCAGTGACAACGGCGACTGGACGCAGCTCCTCCAGCCCGCGTCTTCCTCTCTCTCCCAGCGGCGCTCTGTCTCAGCCTTCCTCTCCGACGCGACACAGCGGTGATTGGCGCAGCTCGTGGCTCCACGGCGACTCCCTCTCTCTCCCGTCGTGTCGTCTCTCTCTCCTCAGGTCCTCCACCAACAGCGGCGCGAACATCAGCGACCACCGTGGCTGGGAGCAGCTCCTTCAACGGTGAGGAACAAGGACCCAACAGCGACTGCAATCGGCGGCTCTTCCCCCCTCCACGGCACTCTTCTCCATCTATCTCTCTCTGCTTCGTGAAGTGTTGGCGGAAGCTCGGCGGGACCGCGGCGGCGCGAGATTGACGGCGGTTCTAGGCCGGCAATAGCGCACGATGGAGGAGGCAACGGTGAGGCAACAGATGCGGCCGGTTGGATGACGGCGCAGTGAAGCTCCCTCCTTCCCTCAGCTCTCTCAGAAGTCCTCCCCTGTTTGTGTGTGTGTTTGCGTTTTGGGGGAGAAAGGGGTTGGAGGCTGCTGCTGTAGCTGCTGGGTTGTGGGTGACAAGGAACCGGGTCGGAGTCGGGTTATTGGATTAGGGTTTTCTTATTTTGAAAATTAGGATTATGGGTAAATTGGTAATTTCACATAAAATTGGGAATAATATAATTATTGAAACTCAATTAAATCCAACATTAATTATATATAGAAAATACTATTTGTCCTTTCAATTTTACAAATTATTTTTAATAAAATGTCCAAATCCAAAATTAGAAATAATATACTTAAATCCTTTATTTTCCCAAAACAGCAGTATTACTATTTTAAAATATTAATTATTTAATCTAAATTATTTAAAATCCTTATTATTTCATAACTATCAACTTTATAATCTAAATATAGAAAATAATCCAATAATTATAAAAATTGGATAATAATCATAACTCATCTCAAATTCAATAAATCAAAACTTGCCTTAATTATCTTTAATAAAATAATTTCTGAAATTAAGGCTATAAATAACTATATGATTTGAGACTTGATCATAATAAGACTTTTCAAAAGTTTTGGGTCTTACATTCTACCCACCTTACAAAAATTTTTCTCCTCAAAAATTGATACAAAACGAAAGAAATCTCATAACAGTTCACCCTTGAACACATTTAAGGAAGAAGCAAAAATATCTCAACATATAAACATATATACGGTTTTTCAAATACTTGGATGGTCGTATGCATAAAGGTACAAAAGTAGAAGTGTGAGTGCAAAGCAAACATTACCAGGTATGCTCAATGCAAAAGGTGACATGGGTCAAACAGGTGATAGTAAGGCAAGGCATTGAAGGTTATAAAACAGGATGAGGTTATAACGACGTGCTCAACATCCGCACAATAATCTCATCTCAACCTCAAAGATTCAACCTTCCAACTCCATCAAGTACTTTACAATCCCCACAAACGATCATAAGTCTAACGACCGCAAGCCCGTTCGCAAGGAACAAAATACCCACAACTCATAACGTTGCACACCTACCACTTCAGCTTCCGCATTCACATATCACGTCTTAAAGAACTAACGTATCTCACTACTACGTCTACAAGTCGCACGTGATATCAAAATAATTCTTGAGTCTACTCATAAGAATACAAGATTTAGAAAGGAGAGACAGTTGTCAAAGACAATACTCAGATTTGAGAGAATGTATCCAATTCCAGACAAACAAGGATGATCAAGCAACTGAAGTTTGCTAGAAGCCATTCGACTAACAACTTCAAAAACAACCCTTTGATTAAAGAAATTCAATAGGACCAATAAGCAGAAAGTCAGCACATTAGTTTGAAACAATTTCAAGCTGAGTCGAAGAAGTATGAGGTTTGCAGTAGAAAAGATTTCAAACCCAAGACAAAGCTCACCGAACTCAAGAGAATGATTAAAAATACTTCCGAATGCATTGTTCACAAAAGAATTGAAAACTTGCGAAAAAATCACTTCGCAATTTAAAAGAAAGGTTAAGCAACAACATCCTCCAAGAGAATAACAAAGGCACAAACGTGGCTTTGCTTTGATACAATTTTACGTTGAAATAGATCATGTAGAATTTTAAAAACAAAGTGCACACAAGTTTGGCTAAAGGCTAAAATATCTCCTCAAATATTTTAGAAAGATAATTAGGTGCACAACTTAACCAAAAGCAATCATAAAACTCGGAAGAGAAATCAAATGCTTGTTCAAAAATTTCCAAAGTTCATATTCAAACAAGCGTGTATAAAATTATAGCAAGGATGAAAGAGGAAGTTAAACAACATTTAGAAAAGAAAATCCGAGGTAAAAATTTGCTTATAAATTGGTAAAAGAGATAAGTGGTGCGTTACAAACGAACAGGTTTCTACTAAATAAGGAAGCTTTCCAAAACCTCGTTTAGAATAGCGCATGCCAACTTTAAATTAACTTCGCCAAAATTGAATAATGGTTTCAATCTCAATCAAGCAACAGAAAATAAATTCCGTTTAAAACTTCTTACAAGAGAATTCAAACCTTCTTTAAAAGGTTCAAAACAAGACTCCAAAAGTGTTCTTGAAATCACCATCTCAGAAGAACATTCAAGAAGTTTAAGATGTACTAAAAAGAAGTCAAGCCATGCAAGAAAGGATCTTAAACCAAGATAGCTCAAACAAGATCCACTAGGCATGAGATATCAAACAAGCTTTCAATTGTTCCAAAGGAATACAAAAGTCATAGGAAAAGACCACTCAATCATTAGTAATTTCTCAAGGATAAATCTTTGACTAAGAACTCTGATAGAGACAATAAGAGGATAAACGATGCACTATTTAAAACGAATCAAACTGACTCATAAAATAATGAGGTTCACCAGAGAAAGGAAAGCTGAGATTGATTGTAGTGCTCCCAAAAGGTAAAGGTATAATTAAAAACAGAATCTCGTATGACATTCACAAAGGTGAAAAGCTTAAGAAGGAGCGAGTCCGTCCATAAGGAGAAAGCTATGAGTCCAACATTTTTTTAAAAAAGAACAATAATGGCATAAACCATGTAGTATGCTAAATCAAACTCAAATCAAAAGTAAATTGGGTAAAGTTTATCAAATGAACTCAACCGGGATAAAAGTGAAAAATCCTTTCCTTTCAGATTTTTGAAAAATACCCAAATACTTAATCAAATAAAGATGTCCATTGGAACTATAGTAAAATTACTAGAAAGTCAAGTTGTATCTAAAGTAAATGCTGTTCCGTAAACCAGTAAAAGTACAGTCAAGGTATTAGAGATAAATAGTTGTTAAACTGTATAAGAAATCTTCAAAGTTCATATATAGGTAAGTATATATCTATTCAACAGTAATTTTCATAAAAATCTCAAAATTGGCTGTAATCACTGTCAAATAAGAGAAAACTGAATCAACAATTTCTCTAATAATGGACTCGGAATCCGGAGTTAAAATGCACAGCGCAGTAGGACAAGGTCAAAGTCATATCAAAGGATACATGAATCAAGAAGAACTCAAACAGAGAAAGGTAGATACAACAAGGATTTCAACCAAGCATATGCACTTAAGATCAAACAAGAATGCATATAATTAGAGGAATAAAGTTGAAAGAATCAAAATACTTTGCAAAAGAATTAGCAAACAAGAACTTCAATTTAGGACATGAAAGAACAGGTCGACTCGAACAGTATCCAAGACACACAACTGAATAGCCTTGAGAAATAGTTTCTAACATCCCCAAAACCCACGATTCGCTTTACTCAAAACTCGTGGATCATCTACGATAACCCATTAGTGCTTTCATATACATAAATCACTAGTATTAAGCCGGCCAAACTTAATACCAAGAATTTTGCAATGCAAGACTAACAGCGTTAATCAATAGACCGTCATGTGCATAAAGCTCTAATCCTTGTCATTCGACAAGACATAATACATGACAAACGCTCAGAGTATGCAACTGAAGCATAATCGGTCCATTTCTCAGGCTCTACAGGAAATACCGCTCTGATACCATAATGTAACACCCTGACTACCAAAGCTCACGCTTCCGGCTACGCGACTCTGATAGCTCGGACATTACGACGACACTTATACTATTTAATACTAAAATATGAGCCTGTTTAAAACTTTAAACCGCAATACCGCTCCAAGAATACTTTTGATATACAACGTACATCCATACATTCAAAACACTTACAACAACTCTCAAAGAGTACATACATACATACATATATATATATATATATATATATATATATATATACAAATAATATTACAAGCATTATCCAATACAATTCCTATCCATCTTACAGAAAATCTCAAGATAAAGGCGAGGGTATAATAAACCATAATTTAAAACAATACAGAGTATCACAACAATAACTAAATAAACTCTTCATGACTTCTGCGCCTATATCCTGAAAGGGGAAAAATGTAGGGAGGTGAGAACATCATCCTCGAAAGGGTTCTCAGTAGAGGGTTTTTGGGAATTACTGTAATAGGATACGTGAAGATAAATTGTACCAGTGATTAATAACCGTCTTATGCCTCTTTTAAAAAACAACAGTTTACAATAAAAGTAAAGTCGGAAATCTTTTTTAAAAGAGGAACCTTCAATTCAAAAAAAAAACTCAAAAAGCCTTTCAAAAAGGATTATCTATACTGAACCAGAATAGCCTTTCATATCTTTCCAAACCAGAAACACACAAAACCAAAACCAACCATCGATCCATCTCATTTCAACCACGGCCCTAGGCCCAAACAATCCAACCATCAACCCATCACCACAATCCAACAGAGTCCCAGATGCAAACACAGATAGGAAGTTCAAGCACAAACAAACAGTTACAGCAAGCAGAACAATTAGCAGTTAATCACAAAGTCAAACCACGTACAATATGCACACCCAAATAATGTCACATAGATGCATATGATGCAAGCCTGTCCTAGTGGCTGATGATATCATCTGTCGGTTATATAGCCAACCCGACACATCTTGGAAGCTAACCATGGACAGAAACACCCATCGCGGAGCAAGTAGGTTTGAGCTACAACCCCATTGCTACTACCCACTCAACCTAGAGCAAGTGGAATAACCACTACTGCGGCTACTACCCAGGCGGGTGTTTAAAAGCTCAACCTGGAGCGAGTGGAATCACCACTACTACCGCTACTACCCAGGTGTCATAGTCTCTAACCTGGAGCAAGTGGGACGAACCACAACCCTTGCTACTACCCAAGTATCTCAAGCATATATTCATTCAGTCCCAGCCATGGATCAACATCCATCTTAGCCATCCGCCTTAAATTCATAATTCATAGTCAGCCATACGGCCCATAACTCATTCGGCAATCAGCCATAAATCAATATCATACACAGTCATTCCAGCTCACGGTTCAATCTAGAACCAGCCAATATTCATAATCATACAGAGCCATTCCGGCCCATAACAAAACAGCACTTCCACCATTCAACATCATCAAATTCATAAAACCGGCATTTAAGCCATAAATCACTTTTCTCAAGCCATTTCACTTTGAAATTAAATTTCAACTCTTTTCAGCCTTGGCTTTAAAGAGCTCATTTCTCGAACCATCTCAGGCTCATAAGCCAAATTTACTCAAAGTGAGTTCCTTTTTTTTAAAACAAAGCCACTATCGGCATTCTCTTTCCAAAAATTCCAAAGCCATGGCAAGTTAAGGATTTATTTGAAACATTCAAAATCATCCATCCAACAATGAGATTTCGTATCAAAAGTTCCTCGGCAGAGTCCCAAGTCTTTAGGGAAGAATAACATAACTCATTTCACCAAAATTCATTTAAACTCATTAAAACCTCGGCTTTCCGATTTGAGTAATAAAATAGGATCTAAGCCAAACCGAGTCACGTAATCATTTGCTCCTTTCAAAGCCGTTTCCTTTACTTAGGCAAAACCAACTTCAACCCCCATGATAAATTCTAGAACGTTTCAAATGTTCAAAATTGTTTTAGTCTTGCAAGATTTCAAAATTCAAAGAGTACTTAAAACCTTTCTCAAAATATTTCAAAATGAAACTTGTCAATAGACATTTAGGTTCTTTCATAGTCATTGAAACTCTTCTAATTAAAACCCTCAAGTCAAATTCAAAGGCAATACTCTTGTCACATTTAAAACAGCTTTAAAACATAAGTTTCATCTAAATAACTTTCTCCAGAAAGAGATATAATGCCTTTCTTAAAAAGCAAGACTAAATCACAATTTCCTCTTTAATAACTCATTTCAAAAGCATGAATTATCCTTTTTCTTGATAATTCAAATAGAATAGTAGAAGTCTTTAACACATCGTTTTTCCAGACAACATTTCAATAAAGACTCAGATTTTATAGAAATTTCGGCAACACCTCCCCTAAAACTTGGACTTTTGCCACCCGGTTCGGGTCCCAACTAAACTGTTCCTCATTCCTTTTCAACAACTCAAAACCAGAAATCAATTCAAAAACAAGTTAAATCCAACAGTTGCCTCAGTGGCATATCTCAAGAAAACTATTTCAAAATCAACTCAATATCAACCGATTTAACTCATTTCCAAAGCTTTAAAGAATCGGTTCAGCAACAAATCATTTGTCCAAGACCAAGTCAATTAAAGTAAACCAAGCTGAATTCAAAAGTGCGTTCGACTTTTCACGTTATCAAAATAATTAACTCAATTCAAATCAATCCTCAACGGATCAAACTCAGATTTCAAATCTTTAAAGAATCAACTTCAAAACGTTACATTTCACAAAGTCGCACAACAATTCAGCCAAACAAACATCCATAACCATTCGAGACAATCAAATAATACATAAGGCAGATACAATCACCAAATACAAAATGTCTCACATCAGTATCCACATGTAATAATTCCAATACATAAAACATAGTTTTTGGAAAGTGCCCCTACCTCAAAACGGCAAAATCATAACCCAAACGCGTCATGGGGACCTCCTCTCTTAAACCGAAATCACCAACAACCGCAACCTCGGCTCCAAGATGCTCCCGCAGTAACCACAGCAATACTAATCGCGACACATAACAATAGAAACTCAATCTTATAGCAATTGATGCCGCAAAACATTAGCGTATGATAACAGAATAATAACTAGAGAGCTTTCAAATCGAAAACGCTTACCGAACAAAGAAGGAACGGCTGAAGCGAAACAGTGGCGGCCTCCGAACCGGTTCGGCGGCAGCCACCTCAAGCAGCAGCGGCGACGACTTCCGATTACGATAACCGTGACTGCACAACAACGTCATGACCATAAGTCCCAGTAATAGGAAAGAATGAGAACCAACTGCAAAGACCCTTACCGGCGGTGGTTTCAGCGGCCAAGGCGGTTTTCTCCGGCGACCCAGCAGCAGTGACGTTTTTCGGCGGCAGAGACTTACCGGCGCACCTCATGAGCGGCGACAAGGTTCCCAACAGTAGCTGGGCTTCACGGCGGCAGAGTAACCAGAAGCTCCGGCGGTAGTCCCGGTGGCCTCAGAACTCCAGTGACAGCGGCGACTGGATGCAGCTCCTCCAGCCCGCGTCTTCCTCTCTCTCCCAGCGGCGCTCAGTCTCAGCCTTCCTCTCCGATGTGACACGGCGGCGACCGGAGCAGCTCGTGGCTCCACGGCGACTCCTTCTCTTTCCCGTCGTGTCGTCTCTCTCTTCTCGGGTCCTCCACCAACAGCGGCGCGAACATCAGCGACCACCGTGGCTGGGAGCAGCTCCTTCAACGGCGAGGAACAAGGACCCAACGGCGACTGCAATCGGCGGCTCTCCCCCCCCCCCTCCGCGGCCCTCTTCTCCATCTGTCTCTCTCTCTGCTTCATGCAGTGTTGGTGGAAGCTCGGCGGGACCGCGGCGGCGCGAGATTGACGGCGGTTCCAGGCCGGCAGTAGCGCGCGGTGGAGGAGGCAACGGTGAGGCAGCAGACGCGGCCAGTTGGATGACGGTGCAGTGAAGCTCCCTCCTTCCCTCAGCTCTCTCAGAAGTCCTCCCCTGTTTGTGTGTGTGTTTGCGTTTTGGGGGAGAAAGGGGTTGGAGGCGGCTGCTGCAGCTGCTGGGTTGTGGGTGACAAGGGAACCGGGTCGGTGTCGGGTTATTGGGTTAGGGTTTCCTTATTTTGAAAATTAGGATTATGGGTAAATTGGTAATTTCACATAAAATTGGGAATAATATAATTATTGAAACTCAATTAAATCCAACACTAATTATATCTAGAAAATACTATTTGTCCCTTTAATTTTACAAATTATTTTTAATAAAATGTTCAAATCCAAAAATTAGAAATAATATACTTAAATCCTTTATTTTTCCAAAACAGCAGTATTACTATTTTAAAATATTAATTATTTAATCCAAACCATTTAAAATCCTTATTATTTCATAACTATCAACTTTATAATCTAAATATAGAAAATAGTCCAATAATTATAAAAATTAGATAATAATTATAACTCATCTCAAATTCAATAAATCAAAACTTGCCTTAATTATCTTTAATAAAATAATTTCTGAAATTAAAGTTATAAATAACTATATGATTTGAGACTTGATCATAATAAGACTTTTCAAAAGTTCTGGGTCTTACATTAAAATCTGTTAATAATTATTTAATTAATTAAAAATCTGAATTTTAATTTTAAATTTACCTTCCATTTTTAAACCGTTATTCATAATATGCATTGTTTATCTATACTTTCTCTTTGCAAATCCTTTCTCTCTATATTGTTGCTGTAGAAACATATTCGAGACATGAAAGGTCGAAAATATTTTTTCCAATATATTTCTATCAGTAACATTTTTTTGCACAATTTTAATGAGGCTATTTTGAATATTGCGAAATTATATTCAGCTATCGATTTAAAATTCTATAACCGCAAATATAATCATTCATATTGGTAGTTGGAAGAATCACCAATTTTTTGTGATAATACATTTCCTCTAAGTTCTTTCATAGTTCTGCTATATTTTTTATGGTAAGACATTCATTTTTCAATCTTTCGTTATGATGATGAACGAAGAAAAATTATTGCCGTAGCGCGATCCTTATTATTGTTTGCCTTAATGGCATTACCAAGACCCATGGAGTCAAGGTGAATTTTAACATCTACAATTCATGATAATTTTTTTTGAAAAATATGAAGTGATACAAATTCTAAATAAGACATAATTAAAATTTTTTAGCTAAAGAGCCTTTGTGCTGATAATGTGTTATGAAATTAAGATGGATAGATAAAAATAGAGTTAAAAAATTATAAGAGAGAGTAAGAGAATCTTGTTATTAATTCTCAATATGTGTCACTTAATATAACATAATACATTCACAGTAATATTTCATACATAATATTCTTTTCAAAAGAGTCAAAAGGACACATGAGATTAGAAGTGGGTGTACGGGTCAGCCCAACCCATTTAGCTCATACCATAACGGGCTAAATATTAACGGATCGAGACAGACTAGCCTGCAATATATATGGGCTGCTTTGAGAGAGGCCCGTGTTAGCATCGCATTGGTCCGCAGTTTTATGGGACAACTCAAATCACAAATTTTATTCTCTGTCTCTTTTTTGTATTGCTATTGTCAAATTCATGAATTATGACTAAAAAATTGGCGAGAGAATGGACTATAGAAAAAGGCACAAATCTTGCACAGCAAAAAATTGATATTTATGGCAATTTTAGATCTAACTAAAATGTTAAAGAGTAAATACTGAAGTAGAAAAAATAAGTTTTAAATGGGTTGTTAGCTTTTAGCTCATATAAATAAATTTTTGTTAATATTATATATACTTAAAGCATGTTAATGAGTTGGTCCGCTAAACCGCGGATTTAACATATTTAGCCCATGAGTTAAATGGTGTAAATTGTAAAATCTATTAAAATTGTGAATGATGTAGATTATGGATTAAATGAGTTGACCCACGAATCATAATCCATACACCCAATTCTATATGAGATATATAACTATGTATATTTTTTATTATGTGTTATTCTTAATGTATTGAAACTTAAAACTTTTTTTAAGATTTATTTATAGATAAAAATTTTAAATTAAATAATAATAAAATATTATTTATCTAACTCATTTACTAATTAATAAAAATATATTATAAAAATTTACGCTCCATTAATTAATAATATTCTATATTTTATTATATATAATAATATTTTATGATGTGACATTTACAATAATAATTATTTTATAACAGAATCGAATATAGTTGTCAAGTATTAATAAAAATAAATAAATAAAACAAACCGTCGGCAATTCTTTAAAAATTATCAAATCTAAATAGTCAAATGAAGAAACAAATATTGTCTCTGTCCAAGTTCCTAATAAAATTGACAAAATATCCATAGGTATATTAAATCATATTACAAACGTAACATCGTAATCCAAATTAATTAGTTCAGTAAATCATAAAACATAACAGTTCTACATGGGCATAATTATTACCGATACATATGCACGTTTTTAGTTATCCATCGTATCCCAAAGGCCTTTCTTGAACATGAAATTTTCCATAAACCTGCGTGTAATTGATACAATTTTATCGGTGGTGAAACCAAGTTCATTGATTTTAGAGTCAAAGGGATGGAACAAAATTACATAATTTTTTTGTTTTTGCTTTTCTGTTTTGCTTTCTTGCTTGTTATTGGTCTCTAATTGCCATGTTATGGACAAAAATAATCTCTAAAGATGGTGTAAAGAATTTTATCGAATATATTTAACCTATACTTTTTCATTACGAAAATCATAGTGGAAATTGCCTTGAATAAGGATTCGTAAATGGAAAATTTTTTTCTGTAAAGATGAAAATTAAAAAAAATTTCTAAAAGACACACAGATTTAAACGAAGATCCCTGTCTAATTTCCGTTAAATTTCGAAATATGTGAAGTATCTTAATTACTCTTAATGTTTTGTTTTTATATAGATTTTTAGTTATTTTACATGTTAAATATATATATATATATATATATATAGAAAAATGAGTGGAACCTTAACCCTAATTTTCATAATTTTAAAAACATTAACAATACTATTGAAATAAAATTTTCAAGTGGAGGGTTTAATTATACATAGATACAATAATTATTGCCAGCTACTAAACTTCTAAATCATTGTTATCCTCAATTCTTATTGGGCAGATATTAAACCTAAAATACATTTTGGTAATAAGCAGTCAAAAAAGGGCGATATAATTTGGTTAAAAAAGTAGGAAGCTTTATTACAAGAATAGAAAATCTGGGAACAACAGTTTTAGTCATTTTTGTAAGGATAGATACTAAATTATTTTTAAAAAATAAATTTTATTAATTTATATATATATATATATATATATATATATATATTGATAAATATAAGTATAAGTTATATTGATTTATGTATATAAATTTTGATAAATATAAATGATATATTTTATGTATATAAATTCCTTTAAATATTAGTATAAATTATTGTTAGTTAAGTACCGATCCAAAATAATAATATTTACTGAAAAAGATCGAAAATCTAACGCGTTCTCTCTCAAGTAAAGGAAACAAAGTTGAAATCCTTTGAAGGTCGCTGTTGCTGTCCCAGTCTGGGTTGCGGTGGCCCTCCTCTCCTCTACTACTCTTCTTTTCCGTGAAATTTCTTTCTTTTCTCCTTCTTGTCCCCTTTTCTTTTCTCTTCCTCCCAAACTCTTCATATCTTCCTTCTCAGTTCTTTCTCTCTTTCTATCGGCTACAATCTTCCACTATCCTTCTCTTACTATCACCTGCTTTCTCTTCTTTCTTTTGCAATCTTTCTTTTTGTTTCTCCCTACTTATTTTGTTATTTTGTTGCCTGTTTCGTTTTGTTATTTTCTATTTTTAGAGATTTAGATTTGAGATCCAAATCTAGATTAAATAACCCATTTGTGGTGTTTTACTTTTCTTTTGTGGGGTATTGGTCCCTTTTATAGGTGTTGTTGGTGATATTTTCGCAGGTTCGCGATGAAGATACAACGAGGGTCTTTTATCTATGGAAATATTTACAGTTTCAAATAGTATTTAGACCGATTTTGAGAAGAGAAGATAAGTTTCTGTGGTACAGCACTTTCTGTGTAGATTTAGAAACAAAAGAGATTGTAACGAGTCTCTGTTTCTCTTGTATAAAATTCTTTGTAATCGAACTTTGCGCTTCCTCTCAGATAATAGTTCAACATAGAATTTATCTATTTCTTGTTTAGTCTCAAATCTAATATTTTTTCTGCAATATGTAGTTTGGCTATTTTCTTAAATGAAGTATTTACTGGTAATGTAATATTATTATTATTATTATTATTATTATTATTATTACAAGGATGAATGTACATGATTATCATGTACCGGTGATTCATATATAAAAGTCATCTTTATGCAAAAATCAGTTTTGTTCTTGAAGCTTCTTCATTAAAGCTGATTCTAGTGCATGAACAGATCAAGGGTACAATTTATATAGCCTTTTTACATATATTGTAGTTGCTTTCACGACACAGTCCTTTTTCGTTTAATCATGCTTGAGGAATCTCACGCTATTTATTGTGTTGTCAACATTGCCCATTTCATTTCTTTCTTTTATAATTATATATAGCATTTGTGTTATTGTTTTATGCATTATAATAATCATGTTTAATTTCACTATAGTCTACAAGCAATATGTAGCTTCTTATTTATTCCTATTGTATCTATCAGAATCGGAATCAAATCTTAGCTAGCTTCCATGCATGTTTCATATTTAGTAATCATGATGATGGCATGTAGGGATATGATGGTCTTCACATTATTCTATTATACATGATGAAAATTTTGGCAAATTTTTTTATATGATTCGTTTCGGGTGAAATACCAAAAAATGGGAATTGTTGGTGATTCCAAAAATATAGAATTTATGGAAAGCGAATTGTTAAAAGTAAATTCGTCACGGTAAATTGTCAATTTTTTTCTTTGTCGAACAAATTGTATTGTTTATTTTTAATATTTTAAAAATATAATTCACTTGGAGAGAATAATCTTTTTATGATTTTTTAATTTTTTTAAAAATACAATACACCAAAGACGAATTCTAAATACTATATTTCAGTAAATAACAATATTATACTATTCTTCTAAAAATTACCAAACCCATAAGTATATACAAATTAAAAAGTGGAAAATCTTAGCTAGTTGGAGAGCATAGATGAATATGATATTCATCTCTAAGTCTAGTTTCTCAAGGCAATAATCAAAATGTTAGTTAAAATATTTTATTTTTTAATCTAGGTTGGGTAGATTATGTTAAAGTCAAAAGGGGAGGAATAAACACTCTGGAAAACACTAAATTGCTAGAAATTAAACTTTATTGCTTTTTTTTTTTTGTCAAAACAAATTATTAGCACTTTTCTTAACCTTTTATATGAATAAGTAGTGATCTGAATCAGATCCCAATACTTTGACTTTTTTAATAACTTAATAAATTTTTAACAAAGTTTCTGGTATGCAATTAATGCAGCATCATTCAGAAAACTTTACTTATGTAAAGAAGAATGGAAACATCAAACATGCCCCAGAAACAAAGTGAAAATATAGAGTTTGGTAAACTGTATCTGTCAAAAAATTGAATATATTGATTTCATAAATAAAGTCAGCAAGCAGAATAATAATAAGCGGAGTGGTGGTTATGTCCTTGTGCAAGTTAGCATGCAAAGTTGTTGGAGATAATAACAGCTTTAATCTGTCATTAAATAATTTAGTTATTAATATATAGAAATCAACATGCTATATGTATATAAAAAATTAGTCAACTCATCAGTTATGATATAAATTACATATCAAAATATAAAAAATATATTAAAAATAAATTAAATAATATATATATATATTTATACTTATTTTCTGATTTTTAAAGAACTCATGAACTTTAAAGAGAGATAAAGCACTATTTATTTTCTCTTTTTATTAAAGTTGCTTTTGTATTATTACACCGAATTTTTATATAATTTTGTAATGGTATTATCTTCTTTATCCTATTGTGCGGTCATCGTGGCCCAAACATTCCAATTCAATGAATAAAAGTCTATTTGACTTTGAAAAAAAAATATTTTAATATCTATGTGACTTAGGTTAATTAGTATAGAGACTAATATATATGAATTATGTGGTGAAGTATGGAAATAGATCATCTCTAGTAAAAAAAAATATTTGAGAGAATAAAGTGTGATTTTTTATTTTTAATTTTATAAATAGATCAAAATTAAATAAAAAAATAATAAAAAATTAGATTAAATATTTGACACTATTCAATTTTTTTTTTTACTGGATCTACTTCCGTCAAATATTGATTACAACATATAGAAAGAGTTAACAAAGGTATGTAATTACACTAATTAAGGTTATTAGTTAATATTGTAAGTGACACTCATTTATCAATAAAATTAAATTATATTCTAATTAATATCTTTTACTATTTAAATAATTATACAATACTTAGTACCTCCGATATAAAAGTTATACGATACTTTTGATAGGGGGAGAGATCAGACCATATCGAAATGGGTAACATAAAAAAGTTGAAAGATATTGTGTCTGTACAAATATTATTTAATATAATGTAATGTGACCAATTAAAAAAAAAGGAGAAAAATTGATCAAGTGGCATTCATATGCATGAGACACATTTTTCACTTTTTCTTATACACAGAATCCATGCAAGTCTCTGCATATGTAGGCTTTCTCTCCCTCTCTGTATGTGATGTTCTTTTTTCAGTTTATTTTAATTTGCTTTGATAGATAAACTCATATTTGTATGCTTTTGGTCTAAGTGTCACCTATAGTTTAAAAAATGTCACTATCTTAATTATTTTGTTAGAATAATGCTATCGAAACAATAACAAAAAATCATCTTATTTAATTTAACATATATAGTTTTATATATAAAACGTCTGTAGTTATATGTTTATTACATTATCGAAAATTATATATTTATTTCAGTAATAATTAATGAATACAAAATTAAAAAATTTAAGTTATTTTAGGTTTATTTTCATTATTTTCAAACATTTTTATTGTTTTGTTTTTAGTCCTCTGATCCGTGTACGAGCATGTGATGCATAAAAATACAGAGCTAGCTCAATAAATAAATTAAAAGAAGAGAGAGATCAAGAAAATTTTTAAGCATATTTATTAAAAATAGATGGACATTTAAGCATCGTATATACAATTGTATTCGATAAGACATTAGTCCTTCATCATCTAATCCAGATGACCAACCCTAATAAAGATAGACTTTATTCATTGATGCATGTTTGCATTAACCCTGGTAATTAAGTTATATAAAAAAATCAATTAAAAGAAAAATAACGGAATTTTTTTGAAATAAAATAAAAAAGTTTTAATTTAAAAAAAAACTTAATCCATCTTTATTTTTAAAAAAAAAATTTTTTTTTTTAGTTTTAGGAGAAATTTGTCCAATTCCTCAACGAACTTCAATTTTTTTGACGTATAGTTCGTCTAACTCCTTAACAAATTTTACCTAACTCGCCCACCTAAAAATAACTAAACACACGTTGTATAAATAATAAAATAATACTTTTTTATTTTGTAAATAAAAGTATCATATAACTCTATAAATATTTATAATAAATTTTTCTCACTTCTTAGGTGCGTTATTAACTATTGACATATACTATAAAAATTTTTACACATACTCTTAACAATTTTTTATTTTATTTATTATGTTTACCTTATTCTTCTATTTAATACTATATTTAAATATTTATGACACTATAAAAATATTAATGAATATAATAAAATACATACTCACTAATATTAATATTAATAATAGATTGAAATCTCATCTTAATCCTTAATAATTTCACCAAATCCCTTTCCGCCCTTACGAAAGCATAATTCCATCGTAAGATCTCTATCCATTACTTCCGTCAGACATTTTGGTCCTTCTATATATCAAAGTCTAACAGGAGGAGTATAACTCCAACCCGGTCCCTAATCATCACTAATATCTACTACCATTCTTTGCATTATCTCTTTCTCCTCTCCATCATTTTTGGCCACCATCATCACCAACATCCACCACCATTTTTTGTTTTCGCTGCACTATTTTACCGTCATCATTCTTCTTTTTGACCGAACCAAAACCACGAAGTCATATCTCTCCCACTATTTCTCTGTTCACCATCAACAATCTCAGTGCTGCCACGGCTACCCTCTCCCTTTTTTTTCTCCTTATTCTCATAATTCTTCTCTCACTTGCTTGCCTTTGTCTCTATTTGATTTCACACTAAATTTTAAATCTGCATCCCAATTAGAGAACTTTATATCGAATAAATTAAAACATCGACTCCCCATAATCACCAAATCATTTTTCACATAAAAATTAATACTTTTAAGTAAATATCTATACTCAATTATCAAAACTCAGAAAAGGACAACTCGTAAGACCATATCCCAAACCAAATTCAAGTATTTAAACAGATAAAATTACTCAATTGAAAAGAGGTAACAGTGAGTCGAAGGAGGTAACAGTGGGTTAGTGCAGCAAGAACAGACATTGGTGGTGGATGTTGGTGATGATGGTGGCCAAAAATGATTTTGAGAAAAAGGAGAGAAGAAAGTTGACTTGGTGGTGTTCTAGTTCGCACAAAGGAGGAGAGGAGAAAAGAAAAGAAGAAGATAGAGGGATTTGTTCTATTAAATTGTTGGCTCTAGATGGAGACATTAATGAAAGGGGCAAAAGGTCTCACGAAATTAATTATTAGGGATCGTGATGGGATTATGCTTTTGTTAAGGGACGGAAAGAAATTTTGTGGGTCGGAATGAGGTTTCACTTTTTTTTTTACTTCACTCATTAATATCTTTATGGTCTAATAAATATTATTTATTTTAAATTTAATTCATACTAATGTACCAATAGTAATGAATATATATTTTATTATACTCATTAATATTTTTTATAATATAATAAATATTTAAATATAGTGTCAAATAGATGAATAAGGATAAATATAATAAAAAAAGAGAAATAAAAAATGATTGAGAGTACGATGTAAAAAATTTTATAATATATATCAATGATCAACAGTACACATATATATAAAATAATAAAAAAAATTATTATAAATATCTAATAAAGATGTATGATCCTTTTATTTATAAAAAATATTATCTTATTATTTATAACGTGTGTTTAATTTTTTTTAAGTAGACAAATATGGTAAAATTTGCTGAGGAGTTAGGCAAATTTCGTCTAAAATGTAAAGTTTAATTTGCCGAGAATTAAGCAAATTTCATCCAAAATATTAGAACTTGTCGAAGACTTGGGTGTTGTTCTTCTAAAATAAAATAAAAAATTAAAAAAATAGATTAATTTTTTTTGAAATTAAATTTTTTTTATTTAATTTCGAAAAAAATTCCCAAAAATAACGAATGTTTAGTAATAAGATATAATAGGATAGTGTGGCATAGGACCACAAGTCCACAACTATGTCACATTTTAAGTCACGCTTAATCCAATGATAACATGATGTAATTAAATCTTATTATATTCCTTATAAAACTCAACATATATAATCATCACTCTTTTGATGATGTGACACACAGTGTGCCTCAAGGTCTTGCATAAATTAAATAATGTGTAGTACTATAAAGCTATAATAATCTTATAGTAGAGTTTGGGTGCTTTCCTTGATCGAGTTAATTGGACAACACAACATCAACCGTATATGTTTATTACACTTTCTCTTAATATTTCAAAGTGGTCCAAATTTTTATTCAAGGACTAGTTAGGCTTCTTATGGGCACCACTTGAACGAATTTATCGACTTTCATGATCTTGTCGGTAAGTTACCTTGCTTAACCTAAAAAAAAAAAGAAGGCTTTAATTTCTCACTATAATTTGTTTGCCATCCACTTATTGGGTCTAATTTATTTTCGGTAGATTTTATCTCAAGAAAGTATCAAATATATTTTGTTTATCTTATCTCATTTGAAATAATGGCTTTGTTTTGTCATAAAATTATTTGTGCTAGTAGTTTAGTTTGATAGGAAATAACATATAAATAATTATATTTTTATCATATTTACGTAAAAAAAATATTTTATTTGCATAAATTTTATATATTTTTTGTTATAAAAATTTTAATATTATATTATAAAATTATTTTTTCTAAAAATTTAAACTAATAAAAAGTGTTAAGATTCCAATAGCAAGAGTTTTGAGAATAAAAAATGAGAGAAAGAGTAAAAAGAGATGAATACTGATGAATACTGAAGTGATTGAAAATGTGTGTATTATTAACTATCTGTGATTCTCCTCCTCTTTCAATGAGAAACCCTTGAGCTATATATACAGATGACTTCTCACACTCTCTCATAACAACTAACTATAACAAAATATTAAATGAGAAAAAAGATCTAACCACTATTAAAAGAATCTGTTTTGTTGTTTTTATCTGTTTACACATTCTTCTTCGTCCCTCCCCCAAGTTCAAGGGAAGTTTAGAAGTAACCTTGAGCTTGCTTCGAAATATATAAAACACAATAGGGGGATAATGATTTAGTGTAAATGTCTGAAACTTGTTCCACACCATGAACATGAATAATGTGAAGTTTGTGTTGAGTGACCCGATCACGAAAAAATTCAAGTTGAGTTCGAAATGCTTGGTGCGATGATGCAAAATTTACTGGCAATTAGACAACACTTGCATTGTCACAAAAAAAATAGTAGGGACACCAGAAGGCTTGAAATGGAGTTCAAAGAGGAGGTTTTGTAGTCACATTATCTTAGTGGTTGCATCTACTAATGCCTTAAATTCTGCTTCTGTACTCGAATAGTTCACACTATGTTACTTCTTGTTACATGGTGCAATCGTTAGTTTAGAATTTTTCAAAAGAATTTTGTTGCAAAGTATAATTCTAAACTAACAAATGACCCGTATCAGAATTTAAAAAATTGTCACAAATTCAATTCAATAAAAACCAGAAGTTTTAAATTCTGGATTATCTCTCAAAGAAATTGCAATGAAGTGTGCACATCAATGGTTATAATGGAAAAGAGTTGTGATAGCAAAAGACAAGAAATTAAATTACAAGAAAATAAAGAACAAACAAAAAAATTCAAGTGCTAAAAGATATTTTGTCAAGGATTGAGAATTAAGATTCTCTATCTAAATCATTGACCACAAACATGGTAATTAAGAAGAGTTAATCCCACTTCGTCATCCCCAAGCATCGGGAAAAAGTCAAATATGCATAATTGATCTTAATCCACAAGTCCTAGCCAACTCGTTAATTTGACTTAGTAAAGACTAGAGTCGATGAAAACAAAACCAACTAGCAACCCTAAATTACCAATCAATATTGGACATCAATGACTCAAGGTCACTTAAGTCCTCAATTTTAAGCCAAGAATGCAAAATTCTACTCTAAAACTAAGAAATGCATTTTAACAAACACTCGAAATGCATATAAGAAAAACATGGTAAATTACAAGAATTATAAAATCTACAACTAACTAAAGTAAGAAAGCAATAATAACAACTTAAGCAAACATCAATGAACATGAAAATATAAAATTGCATTAAAGAAAAATGAAATTCAAACAAGTGTTCATAAACTAAAATTGACAAAATAAAGAAACTAACAAGTAAAATTAGGCAAATTAAGATTCTAGAACATGAAAATATAAAGGAAACTATACTAAAACAAAAGTTGAAACCTAAATTTAAGAAGAAACTAAACTGAAAACTCTAAATTCTAGAGAGAAGTTGAAACTTCTCTCTCTAGAAATGACCTAAAACATCATCCTAAACTACTACTACTATATTGCTTTCTACCCTATTTGATTTATCCCCTTGTAATAATGTAACATCCTACCTTTTAGCACCTCATGACCGTACTAAAAGTTCGAGCGCTACTTACCTCTATTTCTTTAGTTTCCTACTATATTTATTTAATGTTGAACCTCTACACGTTAATTTGTCGATAGTTTTTAAGAAAAACGAAATTCCTTTTATTTTGATATATACCTCAAACTCAACTATGTCCGATAAATATATACTCACATAATTACTATTAATACATAATAACTTTCATGCAAGACTCAAAAATAAACCTACCCCTCTGTAAAAATACAACACTTTAAAATACCAAGGGCGAGGAAAAAATAAAATCTAAGAATAAGGCAAACACAAAAAATGCAAATACATATGTACGCAAAATTTGGTAGTTCAGTCGCGGCTCCGCGTCAAGGGTTCTTGAACCTGTTGCTGAAACAGAAGATCTGTAGGGGGTGAGAACGCCGTCCTCACATGTTCTCAGTAAGGATAACAAATGCGGTAAAAATATACAGAATAATATACAAATAGTTAACTCATAACCCAAAAACAGTTTTCTTTATTAAACCCTTGAAATCCTTCCTAAGTCTTACCTAAAGTCGGATAAACCCCTTTCCTTAAACCACATTACTTAAACAAAATCTCCGTCACAATAACAATTCCTCATCCCTAAACAATATTCCTCAATTGCCGCAATATCTAAATAAGCCAACATCGCAAATAATATACCTAAACTCAATCCACAAACATCATCCCCTACCACATTATTAAGTCCACAACACAAGTAGAGTGTCCAGTCAAGTACACAAGCAAGAACCAAGACAGCAGCACAATCACAAATAAACAAGATAAACAACCACAATCAAATACAAATACGCAAACAATATGATGCATGTCTGTCCTAAGCAGGCCATGAGCTCACACGTCGGTTGTCTACCCGCAACCCAACGTTACTCGGGGCGAACCCCGAATATGGTTCCTTTACCGTGTCAGTCAGGCACAATTATCATCATAGGCCAATTCATGTCAGTTAGGATATCTTGGCATCACGGTAAGAATAGGCTATCATTTAGGCGAACCTTCCCGCATCAGCAACCTTAGGCTATCAGTTAGGGGGCACTTTCACATTAGCAACCATAGGCTATCAGTTAGGCGGACACTCCCGCTTTAGCAATCTCAGGCTATCAATTAGGCGGGCACTACCGCATTAGCACTTTGGCACAAAAGTTCATTTAACATACGCTTTTCAAGCATCTAACATATTCATTCTTTCTCATTTCTTTTCTCTTAAGTATCTATTTCCTCCATTAGTTCTCATTTTCTTTCTTTTTATTATTCCTCCACATCACCGATTACATACCCATACCTCTGCATCACCCATATTATTAAACGTACCTCCGCATCACCGCTTAATTACACATATCTCTGCATCGCCAAATAATCAATCACACCTATTCCCCATCATGCTAATACCAAAATCCATTACTATCCACTTCCACAACTATAAATCCCAGCATCAAACTCAATCTCAACTCAAACCCAATTCATAAACTTAATTCACATTTCAATTTATCAAGCAACACCAAATTGACCAATATTCACAATTATAATACAACCAATTCTAATTAATTAGACACACAAAACACGTATAAATTATTTGTAATTACTCAATAAATTTTTTGGCATTCTTAAATTAAAAACTGTTAATTTTAAAACAAAATCTCCTACCTCAGTATGAAGTCAAAATCAACAAAAGCTCTGGAGAAGCTTTTTGACCGAGCCTTTGAAAAAACAGAAAGAGAGACCAAAGCTTTTCTTGTGGAAACCATGGCCTTCACCAAGACTTTCGGTTTCGATTTTTTAAAATCCGTAACTCCAATAAAAAATCTAATCCAGTAAAAGTATTTGTATCCTCTTCCTCTACACATTGGTGTTACTTTTGTATGGTAGAAGTTAACGGTGACGTAACTCATCTTTCCCTTGAGTTTGGCCAATTAGAATTCTAGGAGGTACAGGCGATTTCTGACACTTATTGCCTCAAATGCTTAAAAAATGAGTTGGATTGAGCCAAAATTGGGCTTAAAATCACGATCCACGTGTTCACTTAAGTGAATTACATGCCGTTACTCGTGCATGTGTATCTGCCATGCGTACGCACAACTAGGCAAATTTTCAAAACTTTATTTCTTCATGATTTCTCAACTTTTGCATGCTTTTTTTCTCCATTTCTTCAAGCCATTCTTACTTTCTAAACCTTAAATTACTTAAACAAATATATTAAGGCATCGAATGGGATAAAAATAAATTAAATTTAGCAATTTTAAAGCATAAAATATATATTTTTTACAATTAAGCACAATTAGAAAAAATTCATAAAATATATAATTTCAATGAATAAATACAAAATAAGTTGATAAATTTCACTCTTTTCCACCAACATTCATAATAAAATAGGAGTTTATCATTAGACCAGGCTACCAAGTTGTCTCCAAAATAGACACAATACGCTGATGTAGAATGCCTATCATCAATGTTTGAACCCCAGTTAGTATCTGCAAAAGCATAAATGTGTAAGTTAGAAGTAAAAAATGATTTCGTAATCAGTAGACGAACCACCAGATATCTTAAAATGTATTGCATCGCTTTCCAATGGTTAATAAAAGGATTCTGCAAGAATTTGCTCAATTTATTTACTACAAAAGCAATCTCAGGCCTTGTGAGGATACAATATTATAACCCTCCCACAATTTACCTATAATGCTTAGGATCTTGATATGCCAATCTTGTTGAGATAGTTTTTAGTCACAATCATTGGAGTAGGCACAGGTTTAGCACTAAGCATCCCTGTGATTGACAATAAATCTTTATTATATTTGATTTGACATAAATGATATAAACTAGAAGGTAATTGAAATGTTTCAATACCAAGAAAATAAGTGAAATTTCCTAAAATTTTCAAAGTAAAGGTGTTGTTTTGTTGATTCATCAAAGTATGGATAGCATTCTAATTATTTCCAGTCACTAATATGTCACCAACATACACAAATACATAGATAGTAGATGGAAATGTGTGATTAACAAATAAGGAAGGATTTGATTTCGTGCTCTTAAAGCCAAATTTAGCAAAAGTGGCCGAAAGAGTAATGTACCGAACTCTTGGAGCTTGGCACAAACCATAAATTACTTTATGCGATTTGCAAACCTGATTAGAGTCTCTATTTGTAAATCCTATCAGTGAGCTTTCCATTAAGGAAAGCATTATTAAAGTTATATTAAAGAATAGGCCACTTAATTATAAGAGATTGCAAAAGTGAGAATGACCCTTAGGTGCCAGTTTGATCACAGGGCTGAAGACTTTATTAAACTCTATATTGTGAATCTAATGGTTACCCAAAGCTACTAATCTAACTTTGTATTTCATAACTTTTTTATTTGGGTGCCTTTTAATGGCAAAAACCCATTTTGACCTAAGAATAATGTTGTTGGAAGATGGACTGACTAAACTCTATTTTTGAGTTTTGTGTAGAGCCTCTAGCTTAGACATGTCATGGCTGATTTCCAATGAAAAAGAGAAAAGTTTGCTTTAATAGCAGTAGGTGTAGTGTGTACAAATTCAGGATCATGATTAGATGTGTTCAAAAGAGTATGAGATACCTTGGGTATAGAGTGTTTGGATTTTGATTTTGTGATCATAGGGTGAGTATTTGTGATAGTATTATTTGTAAAACTAGAAGAAAGTTCAATCTGAATAGCAGATATTGAAATAGATGGTGGAAAATAATTGGATGTCATGGTGTCAAAAGACTCAGGAATAGAAGTAGTATGGGATATGGTTTCTGAATTTCAGGGATTTGGTAGCCAAAGTGACTGAATGTGTTGATGAGGTAGTAGTATTCAAAAGAGAAGTAGAAGGAATAGATGAATGATCAGAGGTGTAACTTGAATTATGCTACAAATTGGAACAGAGTGTGAAGAATTCATAAATGGCATTTTTAAAGATGTATGTTTTAATTTATCATTAACAACGGTAGGTGATTAACTTGGAAATAAAGATACGTAAGGGAAGCAAGTTTCCTCAAATAACACATACCTTGTTATAATAATTTTGTCATTCTTTAGTAAGCAGTTATACCCTTTTGCACTACAAAAAAAACATCGAGTACCATTGAAAAGACGAATAAAATCTGTCGATAATTAAGTTACCGTCGGATTTACCATTAGAAGAAATCGGATGGTATAAACCTCACCAATAAATGGTTACCATCGGAATACCAGCCCCAAAAAATATTTGGTTACTGGAAAATTTTTCAATGGTAATGTTGGCGCACCAATATGTTGTTTCCCGCAATATTACTCTCAGATTATTCCCTCGGTAAACCCGACGATAATGTCAATTTTTTTAAAAAAAATTTTGACGCAATTTTTTTATTTAAATTTATTTTTCAAATAATTAATGATGAATTTATAAATAATAGAAACCAATTATGTAATATTAAATATCAAATGCTCAAATAAATTAAATTCTAATAAATCAAATAAATACAATGAATAATAAAACGAAGCCATAATCACTAAAGATCCAAGTAGTCGTTGTCGTCGTCGTTTTCGTGATCCTACTGAGGTGGCGCAGAAGGTTGTGCTATCTGTGTGGCACCAGCTAGACCACTACCGCCAGCAGTGCCACTGCCACCAGCAGGAAAGATGCTAGTGGCGCACATCTGAGCTTGATACACATCCATTTGAGCCTCCATCCACTAAAGCTGCTCCAGCTGCTCCCTCTGCTCCAATATGAGGTAATCCATGATTGTGAAACATGCGAGAATCTCCTGATACCTCTCCCGATAATCGGTAAGCTCCTGAGCCTGCTAGTGAAGGCTGTAGGTGAGATCTTGCACCTAAAACCTCAAATCAATACCTTCCTCTCGACTGGTGGTAGAGGTGGACGATGGACTCAACGTGGAGGTGCGGAGGTTGCTAGCAAAGAATGACCTCAGTCCGTATATGCAGTTCTTGTACGGTGCTGAGATGGTGGAGGGGCATCAGCTGACTCACTTCCATGAGAGGATTTTGGGTCCATGGTGTCCGTCGCTGAGCGGATGGAGGTAGTGTTGTCACCGTAGACGGAGGGGCGTAGTTGGGATAAGGGACTATGATGAATAGCTGGTCCGATAAACCTGCAACCTGTGACATCACTGGGGTACTCGGAGTAGAGGGAGAGGATCAAGAATTTTTGGGAGTACCTGAAGAAACCCTCCCTCTACCACGGCCACAACCAATAGCTTGATCTGCAACACTTCTACCTGTCGTCATGTCTACAAAGGGCAAAATCAGCCATAACATAGTGAATTAACATAATTCAGACAGTTTAAAACAACTTTAGAAACAATATTAAGCAATTCATTTCAATATTTCAAAGACTTTTCAAAGTTCAAATTCAACTCAATTAGTGCGTCTAAGATGATTTCAAAATATTTGCGAGTTAAAAATAAGAAAACAATCGATAAAAAGCACAATAATCACTTAGGCCATTCAAGAATTGGTGCAATGTGATGGATTATACAAAAGAGGAGTTTTAGAGTATGTGATATTATGAGTGAAATTTAATTTTCAAATAACCCAATCATAGCAATTGTACATAACACATATACTCAAAACTCAATTAATCAGAATATCATCTCGAGCAATTCATCATATCAAACTAAACTTGGTAAATTAGAAACATTCACATTCACATAAATGCATAATAACACTAATAATCTAAAAGCAAGCATTGATTTTAAAAGATTGAACCAAATTTTCATTTGGGACTCTTTGATGCATATTATCGAACACTTGGTATGCCAAATTAATCAAATAAGCAAAAATCGACACCAAGCATCAATATACAATCCCAATTCCAAATCAACAAGCACACCAGCAACAGTTAACATAAAACAAGTAGCAATCAAGCAATCCAGCAATTCCAATAGCCATATCTTAGCGAAATCAGTTGTAACACAGCGAATCAACATAATCAGACAATCCAACCACTTTCAACAATCTGAGAACCAAGTAATCTACACCTAACCTATCTTAACAACCTAAAATCCACTAAAATAAAAAATTAAATCTAACTAAACTAACTAAAACCAAACTAATGAACCAATGCTGACTAAAAAGAATTTGAAAAATAGGGTTTAATAAAAAAACTGTGATATTGGACAACAGATGAAACAAAAGAGAGGGAAGACAGGGCTTGCAATGACACTATGGACCGAGAAGCTACCGACGTTGGTCGCTGAAGGTTGGAGATCTCACTGGGAGACTGGGACAAGGGCTTCCGTATTCTGTTGTGTTGAAGGATGGACCAACGGAAAATCTGGGTAGCGACAGCGTGATGATGGTAGGGATAACGGTGGCTTGATGGCTTGCCGGTGGTGGCTCTGTGGTATGGCATGGCAGTTCCGAGAAGGGAGAAGATCAAGGGTGAAATGGCAACGAGAGAATAGAGAGAAGAAGAAGAAGGGAGGGGTCTCAACGGTGGGTTGACGGTGACGGAGAAGGAGCTATGATGGTGGTGGTTTCGGTGGCTACAGATGGTGGTGTTGGGGAGAAGGGAGGAAACGGATGAGTGAGAGAGAAAGAGCGAGAGTGAGAGAGAGAGAGTGAAATTCGAATGAGAGGAAAGAGGGTTTGCATTTTGAATTTACGGCCCTTTAGGGTCTGATTTACCGACGAAAAAAATCTGACAGTAAACCATTGCGGGTCACCAAAATGCAGCATTTTACTAAGTGGATTTACCGTCAGATTTTTTTATGGTAAATCTGACCCTAAAGCATGCGCTAATTCATTTTTGTTTCTCTCCAAATATTACCGAAAAATTTACTGTTAGAAACCAAAATACGCCGGTAATTACTTAACCTTACGAATTTGACACCGTTACCGCCGGTAAATCCTCCACTATTTTACGACGATAAATCTGACGGTACTCATTATTTTTTTCTGTAGTGTGGCAGTTAGCAGCATAGCCTAAAAATACATATATTTGAGACCTACAACAAGTTTATTTTCATTATATAGCCACAAATACAGATAGCAAGCACATCCAAATACTCTAAGGATAGAATAGTCTGGAGCATGATTGTGCATTAATTCAAATGGAGTTTTATTTGATGTAATGGAGGAAGTAAACGATTTATTATATATATTGCTGACAAAAAAGCATCATCCCAGTGAGAAATGGGAATAGATGCTCTTGCCAATATAGCTAATCAAACCTCCATTATATGTCTATGCTTATGTTAGATTATTCCACTACGAGAAATACGCCAAGTACCGTCAGATTTAGCGTCTCAAGTTACCATAAGCTTTACCGATGGATTTATGGAGGGTTTGTGATTGGATTCATAATGTCAAATAGTTACCGCCGGATCAACTTTTCTGAAGGTAAATTCGTGGGTAATACTTGGCAGAAAATGTGAGGGAATAGGCGCGAACTTTAGCGTCGGATTTACTACCGGTAAAATCTAATAGTAAGCCATTTTAGTTAAACATTGTATTTTGGTAACAGCAAGGAATTACCGTCAGATAAATCCGACAGTAAATCCAATGGTAATCATCCCTAAAATTGAGAGTGCGAACGTCTCTCCCCTTTTATTTCGAAAAGCCTCTCTTTCTAAACTCCTCTTCTCTGTATCTCTCTTTACCCGTTCCCGCCGTCATCACCGTCCATTAACGCACCGCCGCTACTTCATCTCCCTCTATCGCCATTAGGTTCCATGCATCTCCCTCTTATATACATTATAATTTAAAATTTATTTACATGTTAATTTATGGATTTAGGATTTGATTATTATATGCTAATTTAGGATTTATGGTAACTTAATGTAGAATTTGCGTTTTGGTTATCATATGGTAATTTAGGTTTTATTCGTATTTGTTATTAGTTATTATAAAATATGATTTGTGTTTGATGGTTTCAGTGGCTAAGAATATGGGGGTTGAATCTTAGCCCCCTTTTTGCTTGATTACGCTTTCGGGTCTATGAGGAGACTTTTCTGTTTTTGTCTTGTCCCTAGCCACGAGACATTTTATTTTTGTCTCGTCACTTGACACGAGATATTTTTGGTTTTAGCTCCTGTGCAGTAGAAATAGAAATGAAGTAGTAGAAAAAGAAGATTACACCCAGATATATCCTGGTTCAGCTGCTAAGTGCAATGCAGCTTACATCCAGTCTCCATCACAACTATGATGGAATTTCACTATAATCATTCTGATTACAAACTGTAAAGTGCTAACCCAACTTACAAGGGGATTCCCACATAATCATGAAACACAACATAGATGAACAAAGGAACTCTAGGACATCTATGGTTTTTTCTTTTAATTTTGCACTCTCTGTCTTTTTCCGCTCTATGACTTTTTCATACAAGCCTCACTGTTTGCCTTTTTCCATGAGACTCAAGACATGACAAAATTAAACAGAAAACATTGAAGGAGAAGAAAATCTGAAAGCTTAGGTAGCTATGAGACTTCTGTGCCTTGCACTCTCACACTTTCTCCCTTAAATCAAACCGTGACTGTTCACCCATTTTATAGAGAAGAGAAGCCTTCACAGTTGAAAAAAAAAAACAAGCTTAACTTCTTTTCCTTCAAAACAGAACCAGTTTGGCCACAGAGAGAGAAGAGGTAACTCATGCAAAACCCAACATGCAAATACCTCTAGTTCTTCTTTGGTCATCACTCTTCATCAATCGGAGCGCTCCATCCTTGGCTTGCTCTCCAAGATGGATTTCTGGCCCTTGATGCTTCATGATGATGATGGCTTCATCTGCTCCAATCTTTGCCTCTTCCATCACTTCGCCACTCTAGCTACTTCCTGTGGTGGTTGAGCAGAATCAAAGATAAGCCATGCCTCCAAGAATCCCTTTCTTGCTGGCCAAATCTTCTTCTTTCTTTTTGAGTATGAAGAGCTCGAGATTACCTCACCAAATCTTACCATTTTTGGTGAAAATCTCAGCCACAGCATACTTTTATTTTGTTATGTTTCTTGTCATCATCATGATGGTCTTGAGACGTGCTCCATCTTCTTTTCGGTGTGTAGCTTCCATGGCTTCCTGGATAATGACCGAAAGAGAAGAAGGAAAGATGAGAGAGAATGTAAAGTTAAAGTAAAGGCAATTAGTTGAAATGAAATAAATTAATGTGATTGCTTTTACTTCCCTTGCTTGAGTGGCATGCTGCATTAAGCAAATCAATCAAGTCACTCATACTCTCTCACTTATGTTTCCAATGCTTAGCAAATTAAAATTTGAAATCCATCCCAAAGTGAGAAATAGAATCCGTTGTAAACATAGAGCCAATTTGCTTTCTTTCTTTATGATTCGAACCAAGCATTGGATCTTTAGCAATAATTTTAATTTGGGCTTGTAGCAATGATAGAGTAAATTGGCCCAAGTGATGAAATATTTCAGCCATCATTCATATGCCATAAATTGAGATCCGTTGGAATGCTTGAGGCAAATGATAACATTTGCTTTCCTGATGGATTTTTGGATCAAGCATTGGATCACTTAGCATAGATCATAATTGGGCTTGGAGCAACAAAATTCATTCTGGCCCAAGTGATATATCTCCCATTCAGCCATAAGAAACTAACTTCATATTAATGCTGAATATTTTAACATTAGGCTAGCAACATTTTCTTTTTATTTTTGGCCCAATTAAAAATCTACATCACAAAATTATTAATTAACATATGTTAGATGAAAAATAAATTAATAATTTTTTGTAATAAATATTTCAATAATTTTTGTTCATCATCAAAATTAAATTAGAGTTTTCCAAACTCATCAATCTCCCCTTTGATGACAAACATTATTAAAATTGAAATGGAAGAAAATTTAAAGATTTGAGTATAAAGTACTCCCTTTGAGTTTTGAATTTCTCCCCCTTTTAAATTGTCACATGGCTCCCCCTAAATATGTGTTGTTTTTACCAAGGGAAGCACTAACCTGTAACATTTAAATCAAACTTTAAGTAACAATGTTATTTAGCATATTCATTCCATTATGCTAGATGCTTGATTTATGAGCAGATTTGAATGATATACAAAACTTATTTGCTATCACAATTTTAATTTTCTGCTCAATCTCAACATAAGCAAACAAAATTTGTTTTTGAAGAAAGACTTGCTGTTCAAATTGGTGAAAAATATTTTTCAATAAATCAGAGCAATCTTTGTTGGAAAAATATTTTTCAATCATGATACAGTCTTTCTGAATACAGCAACTTTCATCATTAAGAACTAAAGGAACTGCCAAAAATAGATCCAACATAAATCATTTTATCAAGGTAAGTCAAATATATTATAAACACAGTAAACACACATTTTACCAAGATAAACACACATCAAATAATGGCAGTAATCAGGATAAATCGAATGCATTATCAAACATCATAAAGCAAATGCATTATTAGCATGCATTATCTTCAATCATCAACAGAGGTGATCATGAACTCTCAAAGAGAGTTTCATCCCCTGTTTTCCAGTTTCAATTTTAAAATCATTTTCCTCCCCCTTTTGGCATCAAGGGGTACCTGCAAAGGAAAGTATTGGCAGCACAACAAAGTATCCATAATAAAATGCCAAATGTGTGTCAAAGTGTCTTAGAGCAGTGAGTATCAATTCATGCCTCTGCAAAATAAGATTGAGCCTAAAAATGCCAATATCAAATGAAAACAAAGAAATAGTCATCAATCGTCTGAAAGATTGAACTCTGAGTCAGAATCTTCTTCTTTATCCTCTGTCCCCATCTCATCCTCAAAGCTTTGAACCATGAAGCCCACCCTTTCGTGACATTTCCTCCAGGCCTTTTCATTTTCATATGCTAACTTCCGGGCAGCCTTGTGGGATTGAACCATTAACTTTGACATGTTGAGGAATTCATTAAGAACTTCCCTGATTGATGCAGTCACTTTGGAAGGTTTCAGGGGGACGACTCTCAAGATCGCTGAGTGACGGCTCGAAGGGCATGTAGCGCTTACTTTTCTTACCCGAAACTCCTCCTCCTTTAATCATCAAAACCTTGTTCTCAACAGCTTCATTAGATAAATCAACCTTAAAATACTCAAAGATACATGTGAGAAACATTCCATAAAGAAGATTAGCCTTTTTAGTACTTTTAACTACTTCCCACATATGACGTATCATAATATAAGCAAAAGAAATTGGAGAAAAAGTAACAAGGGCAAAGAGAATAATGGAGTCAGAAACTGTTACTCTATTGTGAGAACCACTTCGTGGAGTTAGGATGTGAGTGATGATCCAGTGCAGTAGTGAGTTCTCAGGACCGAGTGCTTTATGAGTTGGGATTAATCCATCTAATCCAGAAAGATTTGCACATATGTGTTGTAAGACAATTTGCTGTGCGACTCCAACCTGATCATCCCATTTATCAATCATGTAAACTTTTGGTCCTTCATCCTCGTACCCAAGAGCAGCGCTTATGGTTTGAGGATTGAGAGTCATGTAAACACGCTTGACGTAAGAATGGATTGAGCCATCTATCAAACGCATGTTCGCATAGAATTCCCGGACCAGCCCCGGGTAGACAAGTTTCTGGATGTGAACCAATGGGGTCCACTTTAGGGCATCGAACAGAGAAGAAAAGTTTATTCCTTTGGTGGCCAGATTTTCAAGATTCACCAAGTATGATGGGCAGAGATGATGTTTCAGCAAAATCTCTTTGTGGAATTCGTAGAAGGCACAAGAGTAGAACCGAGAGGGATCAAAATGTGAGTGGGTTTTGTGAAATTTGTTCTTGAATTCTAGTGATTCCAAATTTGCAGGTTCTCTAGTATCATGTAACACAAAATTTTTCGTCTTCTGAGAGCCTTTTCCGGATGCATGTGGAGTGGATTTTTTGTGTGGTGATGGAGGGGGTGAGGTGTGTGATTCCTCTTCATCATCTTCAACACTCGGTTGCTTGTTCTTTCCTGTCTTTCCTCTCCCTGAAGTTTTCTGAGAAATGACTTTTCGGCGCATAGTTTCGGTCTTTTAGAGGGAGGTGTATGAGTAGAAGAGGATGTAGAATGAAGATGGATATGGGTGTGAGTTTGAGGTGATGAAAAAGGTGTACTTTTTAGAATGGGGGTTCGGCCACTTCTTCTAAGTGCCGTTTTCTTTTTCATGGTGAAGGGAAAGAATGGGGATGGAAGATGAAGTGATGCCCGAAGGTGTGGTGAGTGAAGGGAGGTTAGAGGGCATTAAATGTTGATTGGAAAGAGATAATGGAGGAAGTTAATGAGTATTATGGCGCGGTTATTAACCAAGGGGTTTCCCTTTTATTTGAAATAAATTGAAAGGTGGTTTCCTAGAATCAAGGGATTAGATGGAGAGAGGGATTTGATTTGACAATAACCACTTCCAATAAGATTTGATAAGACAACAAAAAGATTTTGATCCTCATAAAATGAAGAACCAACAAAAGGTCAAGGTGGGGTCAAAGAGATTTTGTGGGGCCCATGAAAGATAAATTTTGCGTAGCCTCTCCCTTGATTACAGCTTCTCCAACACGCTTGTATTTTTATCTCATCCATACCTACGAGACAAAACTGAGCAGAGTCAAATTTTCACAAATTCTCAACAGAACTTAAATCAAACATTCCCAAGCTTTTTCTTAGTGAACAGAATCTGTCTTCACAGAGGGGTTTTGTAAAAATGTCAGCAAGTTGATCTTCAGATTTTACAAATTGAATATCAATAGTACCCTTTTGCACATGTTCTCTAATAAAATGATATTTGATCTCAATGTGCTTTGTTCTTGAGTGCAAAACAGGATTTTTTGAAATATTTATAGCACTCATGTTATCACAAAATAATGGTATACTATTGATCTTTAATTTGTAATCTTTCAATTGTGTTTTTAACCAAATTAATTGTGAGCAACATGCAAAAGCGAATATGTATTCAGCTTTAGCTGTGGATAGAGCTACTATGGCTTGTTTTTTGCTTGACCACATATTGAGTAAGCTTCCAAGGAAGCAACACATGCCGGAGGTGCTCCTTCTATCCACTCTATCTTCCGCATAATCTGCATCACAAAACCCTACTGCACAAAATCATCAGATTTTGGATACCACAAGCCATAATCACATGTTCCCTTAATGTATCTAATGATGCGTTTAACGGCTGTAAGATGTGATTTTTTTGGGTGAGATTGAAATCTTGAACATACACCCACACTTTGAACAATATCCGGTCTAGAGGAGGTAAGATATATTAGTGAACCAATCATTCCTCTATACCGTGTTTCATCCACATCTTTGCCATCATCATCTTTTTCAAGTTTATTGTTTGGATGCATTGGTGTTCCCATTGGTTTAGAGTTTTCTAGGCCAAACTTTTTGATAAGTTCTTTTGCATACTTTTCTTGGTGAATAAAAGTACCACTAGGAGTTTGTTTAATTTGGAGGCCAAAAAAGAAAGTAAGCTCTCCCATTAAACTCATCTCAAACTCACTAGTCATGAGTTTTCCAAACTCTTCACACAAGGACTCATTGGCCGAACCAAACACAATATCATTCACATAAACTTGAACTAGAAGAATATCATCATTAGATGCTTTAATAAATAAAGTTGTGTCCGTGGTACCTCTTTGAAATTGATTTTCCAATAAGAAGGCACTAAGTCTTTCATACCAAGCTCTTGGAGCTTGCCTAAGACCATAAAGAGCCTTAGTTAATTTGAAAACATGATTTGGAAAATCTTTATATTCAAAACCAGGGGGTTGGGCCACATACACTTCTCTATCAATAAAGCCATTAAGAAAAGCACATTTAACATCCATTTGAAACATTTTGAAACCCTTATGGGTAGCATAGGCAAGAAGCAATCTAATTGCTTCCATTCTAGCTACCGGAGCGAAAGATTCATCAAAATCTATACCCTCTTCTTGATCGTAACCCTGGGTCACTAGTCTAGCCTTGTTACGAACAACTTGTCCATCCTTACCAAGTTTATTTTTAAACACCCATTTAATACCCGTAACTTTCTTACCATCCGGATGAGGTACTAGTGTCCAAACCTCATTCTTGTCAAATTGAGCAAGCTCTTCTTGCATGGCTTTCACCCATGATGGATCTTCAAGAGCTTGTTTGACATTGTTGGACTCCATTTGTGACAAGAGTGCAAAGTTGCTTGGTTCGGATTGCCTTTTGGTTGAGGATCTTGTTGTCACTCCTTGGGAGGGATCACCAATGATGAAGTCATGAGGATAACCCCTCATAGACTTCCATTCTCTAGGCTTCCTTTGTGGTGTTGAGCTATGATGAGTTTCTGTTGGTCTCACTGTTTCAGTTTCTCATGCTGGCTCAGGAGACAAAATGGAAATGTCTCCTCCAATCTGACGAGACAAATCTGGACTGGCAGATTCTTCAATTTAGCAGACTTGGGATTCTCTTTGCTTGTTCCAGCTCCTTCACAATCTGAATCATTATATATCATAGTACTGGGAATTAAATTAGAATCACAAAAAATAACATGTATGGATTCCTCTATGGTCCTATGTTCTTTGAGATAAATCCTATAGGCCTTGCTAGTGGTAGAGTATCCAACAAACATTCCTTCATAAGATGTTGGATCAAACTTACCAAGATTTTCTTTGTTGTTAAGCACAAAACATTTGCATCTAAAAACATGAAAGTACTTAAGATTTGGAGGGGTTCCTTTCCATAGCTCATAAGGAGTTCTTTTCAACCATTTTCTAATTATTGTCCTATTCAAAATATAACATGCTGTATTTACAGCTTCAGCCCATAGAAATTTAGGAACCACATTCTCACATAACATAGCCCTAGTCATTTCTTGAAGGCTTCTATTCCTTCTTTCAACAACCCTATTTTTTTGAGGTGTTCTAGGGCATGAAAAATTATGAGTAATTTCAAAGTCATCACAGAACTTTTCAAAGTCTTGGTTTTCAAATTCTTTTCCGTGATCACTTCTCAAATGGGCCACTTTTAAATCTTTTTCATTTTGAATTTTCTTGTAAAGGGTTGAAAAAGCATGGAAAGCATCATTTTTATGAGCAAGAAAAAGTACCCAACCAAATCTAGAGTAATCATCTACCACAACTAAGCCATAGTGTTTACCTCCTAAACTTTGAGTTCTTGTTGGACCAAAAAGATCGATGTGTAACATCTCTAATGGCCTTTTGGTTGAAATTCCATTTTTTGGTTTAAAAGAGGATTTAACTTGTTTGCCTAATTGACAAGCATCACAAGTATGATCCTTATCAAATTTGATTTTAGGAATTCCTCTAACCAGATTTTTCTTTACTAGCTTAGAGATTTGGTACATGCTAGCATGACCCAACCTTCTATGCCATAGCCATTTTTTGGATTCAAGAGATGTAAAGCATGTTACATTTTCTTCTTTAAAGTCCTCAAGAGTTAATCCATACACATTGTTGCATCTTTTAGCTTCAAAAAGAATATCCCCAATTTTTTCACAAACAACCAAACACACAAATTTTCTAAAAATCACTTTAAATCCTAAATCACACAATTGACTTACACTAAGTAGATTATGTTTCAAACCATTTATAAGAAGAACATCATTTATACAAGATGAAAAGCTTTTACCAACTTTTCCAACAGCCACTATCTTTCTTTTTCCATCATCACCGAAAGTGACAAGTCCTCCATCATATTCATCAAGCTTTATGAAGAAGGTTGTCTTTCCGGTCATATGCCTAAAGCATCCGCTGTCCATGTACCACATATTTTCCTTTCTCTTAGATGCTAGGCACACCTACAAAATAAGCTCAAGTGACCTTAGGTATCCAAATTTTCTTGGATCCTTTCACGTTAAACCATCTCCTATGTCCCAAATCATTGTAATCAAGAACAACTTTGTTAACTTTATCACCAATCATTCTTTCACCAAAGAAACACTGAACGGGAAAATGACCACTTCGGTTGCATAACCTACAAAATTTTGGAGTTGCTGTTTTGTTAAAGTAGGTGGGATCTTGAAACCTTGTGTCATTGGATGAAGAAGCTCTATCTTTAAAAGAAGGTTTCTTATCAGATTTATAAAACTCCAAACCAGCTTTATCAAAGAGTGGTTTTTGACTAGCCAATATTTGATTTAGATTTTCAGAACTTTAAGTAAATTTGGCTAAATCATTTTCAAGACTCTTAACCTTTTTCAGCAACTCTTCATTTTCTTTAAAACAGTTTACATATGCAACTACCGAGTGATCACTTTCACAACTTCTAAGTTGAGCTTTCAACAGCTTATTTTCTTCTACAAGATCACAAGCAGTATCGGCCTCCCTCACTTTTTCTTTAAGAAAACTATTTTTAGCTTTAAGAATGATAATTTGTTGTTCAAGACCTTGATTATCAAGCAGAAAACATCTTATTTTTTTAGAAAGGTGATCTATCATAAGATGAAGGTCTTCAGTGTCAGGGTTTTGAAAGAATACCTGATCTACATGATTTGCCATGAGACAAGGCTGTGACTTGATCTCAGATTCTTCATCACTGTCTGAGTCATTTTCCAAGTCTTCCCATGATGCCATTAAACCCTTCTTCTTCCCTCCTTTTTTCTTCTCCTCTTTCTTCAACTTGGGACAATCAGATTTGAAATGCCCCATTTCCTTGCAGTTGTAACAAGTTACTTTGCTAAGGTCTTTCTTCATTTTTCTTGAGCTGCTGCCTTTGCCTTTGAACTTCACCATTTTCCTGAATTTTTTGACAAACAACACAAATTCATTTTCAGAGGAGTTATCACTAGATTCATCATCCAAGGGGTTAGTTACAGAAGAAAAAGCAATTCCTTTCTTTTTTGACTCTTTTTTCAAATAAGTGTTTTCAAAAGCAAGAAGGTTTCCTCTCAAATCATCAAGTGTCATGGAATCAAAGTTACTGCTCTCAGAAAAATTAAAGCTTTTGTTTCCCATTCTTTAGCGAGACATCTCAGAACTCTTCTCACAAGCACAGAATCAGAGTGTGTTATTCCCATAGCATCCAAGCCAACAATATGGTGTTAAACCATTCGAACAGTTCATCAATGGATTCTCCTTCCTTCATTGTAAACATTTCATACTCCCTGTTTAACATGTCTATCTGAGTCTTTTTCACAATGGTGGTTCCATCATGAGTGATTTGCAGTTTATCCCAAATTTCCTTTGCCGTTGTGCATCGTGATACCCGTCGGTATTCCTCGAAGCTGATAGCACAGTTGAGTAGATTTACAGCCTTGGCATTTAGCTCTACTTTCTTTCTATCTTCTTCGATTCAGCTTGCTTTTGGTTTAAGAGTGACTACTCCTTCAGCACTTGTGTTGATTGGAAATTGAGGACCCTCCAGGATAATCTTACATAGTCTGTAGTCTACTGCTTGCACAAATATCTTCATTCTCTCCTTCCAATAGGTATAGTTTTTCCCATTGAAAAGAGGCAGTCTGTTGCTTGACTGTCCTTCTGTAAGGTTGTAGGACACCAGATTTGAGCCACTGCTATCTGCCATGAGGATCTTTTCTCCAAGTTGCAAAGCTTGATCTCTTTTAGACCAAGCTCTGATACCAATTGATAGTTTCAGTGGCTAAGAGAAAGGGGGGTTAAATCTTAGCCCCCTTTTTGCTTGATTACGCTTTCTGGTCTTTGAGGAGACTTTTCTGTTTTTGTCTCGTCCCTAGCCACGAGACATTTTATTTTTGTCTCGTCACTTGACACGAGATATTTTTGGTTTTAGCTCCTGTGTAGTAGAAACAGAAATGGAGTAGTAGAAAAAGAAGATTACACCCAGATATATCCTGGTTCAGCTGCTAAGTGCAATGCAGCCTACATCCAGTCTCCATCACAACTATGATGGAATTTCACTATAATCATTCTGATTACAAACTGTAAAGTGCTAACCCAACTTACAAGGGGATTCCCACATAATCATGAAACACAACATAGATGAACAAAGAAACTCTAGGACATCTATGACTTTTTCTTTTAATTTTGCACTCTCTGTCTTTTTCCGCTCTATGGCTTTTTCATACAAACCTCACTGTTTGCCTTTTTCCCTGAGACTCAAGATGTGACAAAATTAAATAGAAAACATTGAAGGAGAAGAAAATCTATAAGCTTAGGTAGCTATGAGACTTCTGTGCCTTGCACTCTCACACTTTCTCCCTTAAATCAAACTGTGACTGTTCACCCCTTTTATAGAGAAGAGAAGCCTTCACAGTTGAAAAAAAAAAAACAAGCTTAACTTCTTTTCCTTCAAAATAGAACCAGTTCGGCCACAGAGAGAGAAGAGGTAACTCATGCAAAATCCAACATGCAAATACCTCTAGTTCTTCTTTGGTCATCACTCTTCATCAATCCGAGCACTCCATCCTTGGCTTGCTCTCCAAGATGGATTTCTGGCCCTTGATGCTTCATGATAATGATGGCTTCATCTACTCCAATCTCTGCCTCTTCCATCACTTCGCCACTCTAGCTACTTCATGTGGTGGTTGAGCAGAATCAAAAACAAGCCATGCCTCCAAGAATCCCTTTCTTGCTGGCCAAATCTTCTTCTTTCTTTTTGAGTATGAAGAGCTCGAGATTACCTCACCAAATCTTACCATTTTTGGTAAAAATCTCAGCCACAGCATACTTTTATTTTGTTATGTTTTCTTGCCATCATCATGATGGTCTTGAGACGTGCTCCATCTTCTTTTCGGTGTGTAGCTTCCATGGCTTCCTGGATAATGACCAAAAGAGAAGAAGGAAAGATGAGAGAGAATGTAAAGTTAAAGTAAAGGCAATTAGTTGAAATGAAACAAATTAATGTGATTGCTTTTACTTCCCTTGCTTGAGTGGCGTGCTACATTAATCAAATCAATCAAGTTACTCATACTCTCTCACTTATGTTTCCAATGCTTAGCAAATTAAAATTTGAAATCCATCCCAAAGTGAGAAATAAAATCCGTTGTAAACATAGAGCCAATTGCTTTCTTTCTTTATGATTCGAACCAAGCATTGGATCTTTAGCAATAATTTTAATTTGGGCTTGTAGCAATGATAGAGTAAACTGGCCCAAGTGATGAAATATTTCAGCCATCATTCATATGCCATAAATTGAGATCCGTTGGAATGCTTGAGGCAAATGATAACATTTGCTTTTCTGATGTATTTTTGGATCAAGCATTGGATCACTTAGCATAGATCATAATTGGGCTTGGAGCAACAAAATTCATTCTGGCCCAAGTGATATATCTCCCATTCAGCCATAAGAAACTAACTTCATATTAATGCTGAATATTTTAACATTGGGCTAGCAACATTTTCTTTTTATTTTCGGCCCAATTAAAATTCTGCATCACAAAATTATTAATTAACATATGTTAGATGAAAAACAAATTAATAATTTTGTAATTAAATATTTCAATAATATTTGTTCATTATCAAAATTAAATTAGAGTTTTCCAAACTCATCAGTGTTGATTATGTTAGATTTGTGTTGATTATTCTGATTATTAAAATTGGTTTGATGATGAAAAAATTAAAATAAATTATATGATTTAGTGTTTGTTTATTTTACAAAGTTAGATTGCTTTGAATATCTATTAAATATATCGTGCATTTGAGTTGATTAGTAAAAATGGTTGAAGCCTCTTAGTGGGTGGATTAAGATTTCAACCCTTATATGCTGGTTTGGATGAAACTCTTGAGGGGTGAAAAAAATTTAAATTTTAGGGAAGACTTTGTCAAAATTTTTATTAATATGCTTTCGAAAGTCTTAAAATTATGTTTAGGGTTGATAGATATTTGTATTAATTGTGACATGAATTGGTTCCTCCTTTAAATTCTTATTTTAAGTGTTTTGAGTTATTTGTTATAATTATCTTTTCTCATATTGGTTATAATTATTTATTATTTCTTGGGTTTTTACTTATGTTATTATTTATCAGTGCTTGTTATGTTATTAATACGTTTACTGTATTAAGTGTATTAATATATTTAGAGTTAGTGAATTTAATTGTCTTTTGATTAGTGTTAGTAATATATTCGCTGTGCAGACATGACTACCGGTAGCAAAGGCAGGTCAAGTGGGTGGGCTTCCACCAAATCCCCAATGATTGCCCAGTCATCGCCCTCTACCCTGACTACCCCGTTGACCTTTGTGACGTCAGCAGACCAGAACTTTATCATGGTCCCAAACCCGAACTATGTGCCTCCTTCTGTTACGCCCCATGCACATCCAGCGATGTCAGAGTCCGTGATGGGTGATTCCTTTAGTGCCCTCGAGCAAAATGCCCATCCACCACCGTCTGTCATCCGGTTGAGGATTTGACCCGATGGCATGCAAGCGTGAGTACATACAATTTTGTAATCTTACGTTTGTTAATCTTTATTTTATGTGTTTCTGTGTGTTTGTTAATGTTAGATTTTTTCTCTGCTAGGTTCGTACCAAACTCCAATGCTTGCACACAGTTGATTTTCAATGTCATTAAGTTGATGTACGACTACCCGTGGCCAACCTACACGTATATCTCGGTTGAAACCAGAGATCGATGGTTTCAGAAGTGGGCGATAAGAACCCAATAAAGTTGAAATAATTAACTTTATTTCAACTCTATTTTATTTTGGCGGAGCATAATCTCGTGATCAAGAAGATCTACAATCACCAGATAGCTAAACGTTTTCAGCAGATGATGAGCGACATTTGTAAGAGGTGCGACCACTTAATGTCATGGATCTGTCCAGCCATCAAGAAAGACCTGGAGGCCTATTTTACTCATAACGATGGGTTCAAGCATCGCGGTCTGACGAAAGTCACTAATAGGGCTTCACCCAAGTCGTCAAAGTATACGGGTGGGTCAACGACGTTCATGAAAACGAAGAGTAGACTGGTAAGAATTTTATCATTGTTTAATGTTTCAGTAATTACTTGAATTAGTTGTTTAATTTGTCCATTTATTTTATTGGTTGATATATTAATTTGTAATCTAAGTCGTTGGACCGTGAGGCGACAATGGCGGAAACATTCAACTATACCGATACTTTGAAGGCCAACAAGGAGAGATTTACTGACAAGCGGTCATCGGCCCATTATGTTAGTTGAAATTAATCCTAAGTTTCAAATTTATATATTTGGTTTAAAGGCAATTATTTAATTGTTATCCTAATCATGAAGTGTGTGACACAGGAGGATTACACGTAGAGGTTGGAGGTCGGGACCTATCAATCTCAACCGCCTAGTGGGAACGACGAAACTGGCTCGGAGACCTCAGTAGTAGATCCTGATAGGATTTGGCACGAGACTGCCTCTGAGCATCACAAGAATCGCCACTTTAGGTTAGGGTCATTTTTCACCAGTGGCTTCTGCTCCTCTACGTTGGCGGCTTCCTCAGTCCCTGCCTCTACCACCAGCCCTTCTGATCCCCAGGAAGTTGTCGACTTAAGAGAGGAGGTGCAAAAGCTGACATAAGAGCTTCACCAGTAGGTAGAGCAGTCTGAGCAGAGGTACACCGACTTTCTTGCATGCGTGGGAAGAGTCGTTGCCATCAGCTCGGACATAACGGAGAAGCTAGAGCAGCTAGATCAGTTGCGAGAGCAGATGGAGGTGTACGACCAGCAAATGCACACTGGAGGGGCATTAACATCAGCACTTACCATGCCGCCTCAGCAAGGGGACGACAACGACGATTACCGGGATCTGTAGGGTTTCATTTTCTTGTTTGTCTACTTCTTGTTTTCTACGTTTGTGACATTTTATTGTATTCAAACCATTTATTTTTAATAAAAAAATGTGTTGATTTTTGCTAATTTTATATTTCTGCTAACAGTTATGTTAACAAGAGTTTTAATTTGACTACTGATTGTGGCTTAACTGTGCCAAACAAAATAAAAAATATTACCGTCGGATAGTAACTTGGCACCTAAACAAGTGAAATGGCTCCAAAGTTACCGTCAGATTAATTCGACGGTAATCATCAACTCAGTCTCAACAAATCCATCGAAAATATCGACAAAAAATCCGCTGGTAATTAGCGTCGGACGAAAAAAATCCGCTGGTAAGTAGTTTCCGGCAACGTTTATACCGTCAACTCTAGGAGACGGTAAATTCGACGGTAACTTTATTATCAGCAGATTTATTTAATGAATTCGACAATACTCAGTATTTTTCTTGTATTATTCGATTTTACCGATGTATGTATGGAGATGAAAATCTATGACTTATACCATGTTTAACTAAAAAAGAAGTAAAAGCATGAGAAAGATATACCATGTCATGCATGATTGGAGGCTTTTGATTTTGAATCCAATGAATGTTTTCATTTGCTTTTTGAATTGGATGAATGCTTGAAGTACCTGAGACTTAGTATATATGCAATATAGAAATACATGTATACCTTGTGAAAGCATTCACAAAAAGACACAAAAACAAAATCTATGATGTGATCGGAGTTGGCCCCAAACATTTGTGTATATCATTTCAAGATGATTATAAAATTGAAAAGAATATGAATCAAATGGCAATGCATGCATTTTTGCCTATTATGAAAGTAGAATTATTTAAAGAAGAAAAAATAGGTATATCATTTGAACAATTTATTTGAAGCATGTCCCAATCTATTATGCCAAGTCAAAATAAAAGTACATTTGCTATTAAACACTCTAGACAGAAGCATATTAGTAGAATTTTTATTGAAACAAGTTGAATCTAGAGTATCTGTAGTATTTTGTTTATTAACAAATTTGAAATTGTTTTGTACACTAAGAGTCTTATTACATGAGATAGTAAAAATTTGAGTAAAGTTTGATGGGATAAAATTTGAATTAGATTTTTGAAATCTATCTATCATATCTTGATGACCAAGAAGGAAGGATTCCACTTCAACATGAGAAATGAATTCAGATTTGGACATTAAAAAGGATAGAAACAATGCATAATCTTCATTAAGGCCTTCAACTATTGCTTTAATACGTTCATCCATCGACAGATTATGGCCCAAATTAAATATGCAAGTGCATCCACTATCACTGCAAGAAAAATGTCGAGTACCGTCAAATTTAGCATCGCAGAATAGTGGTGGATTTACTGTCAGATTTACCGGTGGTAACCACGTCAAATTCATAAGGTTTTTTAATTACCAACGGATTCTATTTTCTAATGGTAAATCCACCGCTAATTTTTGGAGCAAAAACAAATTTACTATCGGATTTATTCGACGGTAACTCAATTTAATGAAACGATGGGTTTCGGTTACCCACAATGGTTTACCATCAGAAAATTTTAACGGTAAATTCGACAGTAAAAGTGGGGTAAATTCAAATCACGAACCCATTCCCCCTCATACGAACCCTCACTACCATCACCACCATCCTCCCTCTCTCTCTCACATTCCAGCTACCGTCACTGTCCTCTACCACTTCCGCCGAGATCACCACCGTCGCCACCCCCTCTCCGTCGCCGTCAACCGCCACCGTCGACGCCTCCTTCTTCTCCTTCTTCCCCTCCCTCTAAGCGCCACCGTGGTTCTTTCCTCCTTCTTCTTTTGCCCTTCTCAGCCCAGAGCCTCCAGCTCGCCTCTCTTCTCTGAGCTAGGACCAAGCAGAACAGGGCAACTACAGTCCAGCTCCCTGCTCCGGTGGCTCATGACCGCCACCTCTAGCGCTGGCAACGACATAGTGTCGTCGCCTTCCTCCCTCCTTCTTTGTTGCTTTCTGCGCCCTGCATTGAAGGTTTTTTGTTTGAACTCTATTTTTTTTCAAATCTTGTTAGTTAGCTTTCACTCATTAATTAGATTGGTTTTATTAGTTTAGTTAGTTTAATTTTTTTATTTTAGTGGATTTATGTGGTTAGGATAGTTTAGTTTAGATTTATAAGTTTTGAATTGTTGCTGAAAGTGTCTGGAACTATTCTAAGTTTCTTGATTGAATTAATGGAGAAATTATTGTTGAGTTTATTTGGTTAATTATTTGATTGTGCTTATTCACTATGTTAATTGCTGTTTTATTATTTTGCTATTTTGAATTAATTAGACTGTTGTCTAATAAATTTATGATCAACACTGCTGACTTTTTTTTTTTGGTGTCATTGATGTTGAATTTTATGAAATGGTGTTACACAGATTACTTATTGAAAATTATGTTGTTTATGACTTTGCATGCCAAATGTTTGTAAATGTGCCTCAAACAACTTTTTATTGAAAATTTTGATCAATCCCTTGAAATCATTGATTGTTCTCCTCTTGTTTTGACTATTTGCATTGATGGAATTTGATTTGTTTTTCGATTAACCGACATTTTTTGAATATTTGAGGTTTCTTACCTAATATTGCAATTTTGATACACTTTACCATGTGGAATTTGATTTGTTTAATTTTAGTTCAATTTAGTTTAGGGTTGATTAGAATTTCAATTTTAATTTTTAATCAGTTTCAAAGTTATTTTAGTTTAGTTTTCTAATCTTAATAGATTTAGGTTGATTAAGTTAGGTTAAATTCAAAACACATTAGGTTTTGAATTGTCGAAGCATTTGAAATTGTATAATTGTGTTAATTGCTATGTTATTGACTGTTTTACTGAGATTGTTTGATAATTTGATATTTGCAGACACATCGACATGTAGATGTGCTGCGGATCAGGCTGCAGGTCGTGGTTGTAGCCATCGTTAGGGTAGAGGGAAGGTTTATTCCGGTACACCCGAGACTTTTGGCTCCTCTCCCTCTGCTCTGACCACTCCGGTGGCACCACAGGTTGCGGGTTTAGTGGACCAGCCATTCATCATGGTCCCTAACCCTAACTTCATGCCTCCGTCTATGGCGACGCCGCTGCCTCCTACCGCTTAGTAGCTCGCATCTATGTCAATGCCACCTTCAGCAACGGATGCCACAGCCCTGGAGTCCAGCCACGACAGTGAGGCAGCAGTTGATTCCCCACCACCATCTCCCATCGTATGGTTGAAGATTTGGCCTGATGGTGACACGGGGTAACTATCAAGTGGAGTCTTGGTGCACGAAATTGTGATCACTACTTTTCACAACTCAAATAATCCCTAGTAATGGCCCCAAAGACTTGGTGCTCAATACCATGGCATAAACACAACTTCGCACAACTAACCAGCAAGTGTACTGGGTCGTCCAAGTAATAAACCTTACGCGAGTAAGGGTCGATCCCACGGAGATTGTTGGTATGAAGCAAGCTATGGTCACCTTGTACATCTCAGTCAGGCAGACTCAAATGGTTATGGATGATGTATGAATAAAACATAAAGATAAAGATAGAGATACTTATGCAATTCATTGGTGAGAACTTCAGATAAGCGTATGAAGATGCTTTGTCCCTTCCGTCTCTCTGCTTTCTTACTGTCTTCATCCAATCCTTCTTACTCCTTTCCATGGCAAGCTGTATGTTGGGCATCACCGTTGTCAATGGCTACAGTCCCGTCCTCTCAGTGGAAATGTTCAACGCACCCTGTCACGGCACGGCTATCCAGCTGTCGGTTCTCGATCATGTCGGAATAGAATCCAGTGATTCTTTTGCGTCTGTCACTAACGCCCCACAATCACGAGTTTGAAGCTCGTCACAGTCATTCAATCATTGAATCCTACTCAGAATACCACAGACAAGGTTTAGACCTTCCGGATTCTCTTGAATGCCGCCATCAATTCTAGCTTATACCACGAAGATTCCGATTAAAGAACCCAAGAGATAAACATTAGAGCCTTGTTTGCTTGTAGAACAGAAGTGGTTGTCAGTCACTTGTTCATGAGTGAGAATGATGATGAGCGTCACATAATCATCACATTCATCAAGTTCTTGAGTGCGAATGAATATCTTGGAATAAGAACAAGCTGAATTGAATAGAAGAACAATAGTAATTGCATTAATACACGAGGTACAGCAGAGCTCCACACCTTAATCTATGGTGTGTAGAAACTCCACCGTTGAAAATACATAAGAACAAGGTCTAGGCATGGCCGTGAGGCAAGCCTCCCAATGATCAAAAGACTCAAAGATCTCAAGATATCAAATACAATAGTAAAAGGTCCTATTTATAGGGAACTAGTAGCTTAAAAATTACAAAGATGAGTAAATGACATAAAAATCCACTTCCGGGCCCACTTGGTGTGTGCTTGGGCTGAGCATTGAAGCATTTTCGTGTAGAGACTCTTCTTGGAGTTAAACGCCAGCTTTTGTGCCAGTTTGGGCGTTTAACTCCCACTTTGGTGCCAGTTCCGGCGTTTAACGCTGGGAATTCTGAAGGTGACTTTGAACGCCGGTTTGGGCCATCAAATCTTGGGCAAAGTATGGACTATCATATATTGCTGGAAAGCCCATGATGTCTACTTTCCAACACCGTTGAGAGCGAGCAAATTTGGTTTCTGTAGCTCCAGAAAATCCACTTCGAGTGCAGGGAGGTCAGAACCCAACAGCATCTGCAGTCCTTTTAGTCTCTGAATCAGATTTTTGCTCAAGTCCCTCAATTTCAGCCAGAAAATACCTGAAATCACAGAAAAACACACAAACTCATAGTAAAGTCTAGAAAAGTAAATTTTAACTAAAAACTAATAAAAATATACTAAAAACTAACTAAAATATACTAAAAACATACTAAAAACAATGCCAAAAAGCGTACAAATTATCCGCTCATCACAACACCAAACTTAAATTGTTGCTTGTCCCCAAGCAACTGAAAATCAAACAAGATAAAAAGAAGAGAATATGCAATGAACTCCAAAAACATCTATGAAGATCAGTATTAATTAGATGAGCGGGGCTTTTAGCTTTTTGCCTCTGAACAGTTTTGGCATCTCACTCTATCCTTTGAAATTCAGAATGATTGGCTTCTTTAGGAACTCAGAATCCAGATAGTGTTATTGATTCTCCTAGTTAAGTATGATGATTCTTGAACACAGCTACTTTATGAGTCTTGGCCGTGGCCCAAAGCACTCTGTCTTCCAGTATTACCACCGGATACATACATGCCACAGACACATAATTGGGTGAACCTTTTCAGATTGTGACTCAGCTTTGCTAGAGTCCCCAATTAGAGGTGTCCAGGGTTCTTAAGCACACTCTTTTTGCCTTGGATCACAGATTTATTTCTTTCTTTTTCTTTCTTTTTCTCTTTCAACTCTCTCTTTTTTTTCATTTTTTTTTGTATTCACTGCTTTTTCTTGCTTCAAGAATCATTTTTATGATTTTTCAGATCCTCAGTAACATGTCTCCTTTTTCATCATTCTTTCAAGAGCCAACAATTTTAACATTCATGAACAACAAATTCAAAAGACATATGCACTGTTTAAGCATACATTCAGAAAACAAAACTATTGCCACCACATCAAAATAATTAATCTGTTATAAAATCTGAAATTCATGCAATTCTTCTCTTTTTCAATTAAGAACCTTTTTCATTTAAGAAAGGTGATGGATTCATAGGACATTCATAACTTTAAGGGATAGACACTAAGACACTAATGATCATAAGACACAAACATAGATGAACATAAAAATTCGAAAAACAGGAAAATGAAGGACAAGGAGATTAAAGAACGGGTTCACCTTAGTGATGGCGGCTTGTTCTTCCTCTTGAAGATCTTATGGAGTGCTTGAGCTCCTCAATGTCTCTTCCTTGCCTTTGTTGCTCCTCTCTCATGATTCTTTGATCTTCTCTAATTTCATGGAGGAGAATGGAGTGTTCTTGGTGCTCCACCCTTAGTTGTCCCATGTTGGAACTCAATTCTCCTAGGGAGGTGTTCAGTTGCTCCCAATAGTTGTGTGGAGGAAAGTGCATCCCTTGAGGCATCTCAGGGATTTCATGAGGAGGAATTTCCTCATGCTTGCTCCATCCTTTTCTTAGTGATGGGCTTGAGGTCATGCCTTCTCAGTTGAACCGGCTTCCCTCTTGAGTTTCTCTTCCATTGAGTGCCCTCTTCACAAATGTTTATGAAGACATAGTCCAACCTTTGATCAAAGTTGACCCTTTTTGAGTTTGAAAGGGATCTCGGAGATCACCTTATTCATGGCCACAACTTCATAGAAGTGGTCTTGATGCACCCTTGAGATGAATCTCTCCATCTTCCATGACTCGGAGGTGAAAACTTTTGCCTTCCCTTTCCTCTTTCTAGAGGTTTCTCCGGCCTTGGATGCCATAAATGGTTATGGAAAAACAAAAAGCAATGCTTTTACCACACCAAACTTAAAAGGTTTGCTCGTCCTCGAGCAAAAGAAGAAAGAAGAGAGTAGAAGAAGAAGAAATAGAGGAGATGGAGATAGCTTTGTGGTTCGGCCAAAGGGGAAGAAGTGGTGTTTAGGGTGAGTGAAAATGAGGGAGTGAAGATGGGTTTATATAGGGGTGGAGAGAGGGGTAGGGTTCGGTCATGTAAGGGTGGGTTTGGGAGGGAAAGTGGTTTGAATTTGAATGGTGAGGTAGGTGGGGTTTTATGAAGGATGGATGTGAGTGGTGAAGAGAATAGTGGGATTTGATAGGTGAGGGATTTTTGGGGAAGAGTGGTAGAGGTGATTGGTGAATGGGTGAAGAAGAAGAGAGAGGGTGGTGGGGTAGGTGGGGATCCTGTGGGGTCCACAGATCCTGAGGTGTCAAGGAAAAGTCATCCCTGCACCAAGTGGCGTGCAAAAATGCATTCTGTGCCAATTCTGGCGTTAAACGTCGGGCTGGTACCCATTTCTGGCGTTTAACGCCAGCTTCTTGCCCTTTTCTGGCGTTTAACGCCAGTCTGGTGCCCCTTTCTGGCGTTAAACGCCCAGAATGGTGCCAGACTGGGCGTTAAACGCCCAACTGCTACCCTTACTGGCGTTTAAACACCAGCAGGATCTTCCTCCAGGGTGTGCTGTTTTTCTTCCTGTTTTTCATTCTGTTTTTGCTTTTTCAATTGATTTTCTGACTTCTCATGATCATCAACCTATAGAAAACATAAAATAACAAAAGAAAATAGATAAAATATAACATTGGGTTGCCTCCCAACAAGCGCTTCTTTAATGTCAGTAGCTTGACAGTGGGCTCTCATGGAGCCTCATAGATACTCAGAGCAAATGTTGGAACCTCCCAACACCAAACTTAGAGTTTGAATGTGGGGGTTCAACACCAAACTTAGAATTTGGTTGTGGCCTCCCAACACCAAACTTAGAGTTTGACTGTGGAGGCTCTGTTTGACTCTGTTTTGAGAGAAGCTCTTCATGCTTCCTCTCCATGGTGACAGAGGGATATCCTTGAGCCTTAAACACAAAGGATTCTTCATTCACTTGAATGATCAATTCTCCTCTGTCCACATCAATCACAGCCTTTGCTGTGGCTAGGAAGGGTCTGCCAAGGATGATAGATTCATCCATGCACTTCCCAGTCTCTAGGACTATGAAATCAGCAGGGATGTAATGGTCTTCAATCTTCACCAAAACATCCTCTACAAGTCCATAAGCTTGTTTTCTTGAGTTGTCTGCCATCTCTAGTGAGATTCTTGCAGCTTGCACCTCAAAGATCCCTAGCTTCTCCATTACAGAGAGAGGCATGAGGTTTATACTTGACCCTAAGTCACACAGAGCCTTCTTGAAGGTCATGGTGCCTATGGTACAAGGTATTGAAAACCTTCCAGGATCCTGTCTCTTTTGAGGTAATTTCTGCCTAGTCAAATCATCCAGTTCTTTGGTGAGCAAAGGAGGTTCATTCTCCCAAGTCTCATTACCAAATAACTTGTCATTTAGCTTGATTGCTCCAAGGTATTTATCAACTTGCTCTTCAGTGACATACTCATCCTCTTCAGAGGAAGAATACTCATCAGAGCTCATGAATGGCAGAAGTAAATCCAATGGAATCTCTATGGTCTCAGTGTGAGCCTCAGATTCCCATGGTTCCTCATTGGGGAACTCATTGGAGGCCAGTGGACGTCCATTGAGGTCTTCCTCAGTGGCGTTCACTGCCTCTCCCTCCTCTCCAAATTCGGCCATGTTGATGGCCTTACACTCTCCTTTTGGATTTTCTTCTGTATTGCTTGGAAGAGTACTAGGAGGGAGTTCAGTAATTTTCTTGCTCAGCTGTCCCACTTGTGCCTCCAAGTTTCTAATGGAGGACCTTGTTTTAGTCATGAAACTTTGAGTGGTTTTGATTAGATCAGAGACCATGGTTGCTAAGTCAGAGTGGTTCTGCTTAGAAGTCTCTGTCTGTTGCTGAGAAGATGATGGAAAAGGCTTGCCATTGCTAAACCTGTTTCTTCCACCATTATTGTTGTTGAAACCTTGTTGAGGTCTCTGTTGATCCTTCCATGAGAGATTTGGATGATTTCTCCATGAAGAATTATAAGTGTTTCCATAGGGTTCTCCCATGTAATTTACCTCTTCCATTGAAGGGTTCTCAAGATCATAAGCTTCTTCTTCAGATGAAGCATCCTTAGTACTGCTTGGTGCATTTTGCATTCCAGACAGACTTTGAGAAATCAAATTGACTTGCTGAGTCAATATTTTGTTCTGAGCCAATATGGCATTCAGAGTATCAATCTCAAGAACTCCTTTCTTCTGACTTGTTTCATTGCTCACAGGATTCCTTTCAGAAGTGTACATGAATTGGTTATTTGCAACCATTTCAATTAGTTCTTGAGCTTCTGTAGGCGTCTTCTTCAGATGAAGAGATCCTCCAGCAGAGCTATCCAAAGACATCTTGGACAGTTCAGACAGACCATCATAGAAAATACCTATGATGCTCCATTCAGAAAGCATGTCAGAAGGACACTTTCTGATCAATTGTTTGTATCTTTCCCAAGCTTCATAGAGGGATTCACCTTCCTTCTGTCTGAAGGTTTGGACTTCCACTCTAAGCTTACTCAATTTTTGAGGTGGAAAGAACTTTGCCAAGAAGGCATTGACTAACTTTTTCCAAGAGTTCAGGCTTTCTTTAGGTTGTGAGTCAAACCATATCCTAGCTCTGTCTCTTACAGCAAAAGGGAATAACATAAGTCTGTAGACCTCAGGATCAACCCCATTAGTCTTGACAGTGTCACAGATTTGCAAGAATTCAGCTAAAAACTTATGAGGATCTTCCAATGGAAGTCCGTGGAACTTGCAATTCTGTTGCATTAGAGAAACTAGTTGAGGCTTAAGCTCAAAGTTGTTTGCTCCAATGGCAGGGATAGAGATGCTTCTCCCATAGAAGTCGGGAGTAGGTGCAGTAAAGTCACCCAGCACCTTCCTTGCATTGTTGGCATTGTTGTTGTTTTCGGCTGCCATGGGTTCTTCTTCTTTGAAGATTTCTGTTAGGTCCTCTACAGAGAGTTGTGCTTTAGCTTCTCTTAGCTTTCACTTCAAGGTCCTTTCAGGTTCAGGGTCAGCCTCAACAAGAATGCTTTTGTCTTTGCTCCTGCTCATATGAAAGAGAAGAGAACAAGAAAATGTGGAATCCTCTATGTCACAGTATAGAGATTCCTTGAGGTGTCAGAGGAACAGAAAAATAGAAGGAAGAGGTAGAAGAATTCGAACTTAGTGAGATAGAGTTCGAATTGTGCATTGAGGAGGAGTGGTACTCCATAAATAGAAGGATGTGAGAAGAGGGGAAGAGATTTTTTTTTCGAAAATTAATTAAAAAGATTTTAAAAACATTTTGAAAAAGATTTTGAAGAAGATATGATTGAAAATCTTTTTGAAAAAGATGTGATTAAAAAGATATGATTGAAAAGTTATGGTTTTAAAAAGATATGATTGAAAAGATATGATTTGAAAAACAATTTAAAAAGATTTGATTTTAAAAATTAATGACTTGCCTAACAAGAAAAGATATGATTCAAACATTAAACCTTTCTCAACAGAAAAGGCAACATACTTGAAATGTTCAATCAACTCATTAATTGTTAGCAAGTATCTTTAAAAATGGAAAGAAATTGATTTTGAAAAAGATTTGATTGAAAAACTTTGAAAACTTGAAAAAAATTTGCATTAAAAACAGAATCTTCCCTCTTGTACCATCCTGGCGTTAAACGCCCAGAATGGTATCCATTCTGGCGTTTAACGCCCAAAATGCTACCCTTTTGGGCGTTAAACGCCCAGCCAGGTATCCTGGCTGGCGTTTAAACGCCAGTTTTTCCTTCTTCACTGGGCGTTTTGAACGCCCAGATTTTTCTGTATAATTCCTCTGCTGCATGTACTGAATCTTCAGTTCCCTGTATTATTGACTTGAAAATAGAACCAAGATCAAATAAACAATGCATGCAAGACACCAAACTTAAAATGAGACTAGTGTCTCAATAAGAAACATAACATATTTTTGGTTTTTATGATTTTGTAAATTTTTTTTGGATTTTTCGAAAATTAAGTGGAAAAGAAAATAAAAGTATCAAAATTCTTAATGAGAATTCCAGGAATCATGCAATGTTAGTCTAAAGGAATTAGACATGGATAGCCAAGTTTCAGCAGGACATTGCATTCAAGAGCTAAATTGATGAGAATCAATCAACTTTGGTGATGATAAGAACATCACCTTGAAACACTAGAATTCATTCTTAAGAACTCTGAAAAATATCTAATCTAAGCAACAAGATGAACCGTCAGTTGTCCATACTCGAAACATTCCCCGGCAACGGCGCCAAAAACTTGGTGCATGAAATTGTGATCACTACTTTTCACAACTCAAATAATCCCTAGTAATGGCCCCAAAGACTTGGTGCTCAATACCATGGCATAAACACAACTTCGCACAACTAACCAGCAAGTGCACTGGGTCGTCCAAGTAATAAACCTTACGCGAGTAAAGGTCGATCCCACGGAGATTGTTGGTATGAAGCAAGCTATGGTCACCTTGTACATCTCAGTCAGGCAGACTCAAATGGTTATGGATGATGTATGAATAAAACATAAAGATAAAGATAGAGATACTTATGCAATTCATTGGTGAGAACTTCAGATAAGCGTATGAAGATGCTTTGTCCCTTCCGTCTCTCTGCTTTCTTACTGTCGTCATCCAATCCTTCTTACTCCTTTCCATGGCAAGCTGTATGTTGGGCATCACCGTTGTCAATGGCTACAGTCTCGTCCTCTCAGTGGAAATGTTCAACGCACCCTGTCACGGCACGGCTATCCAGCTGTCGGTTCTCGATCATGTCGGAATAGAATCCAGTGATTCTTTTGCGTCTGTCACTAACGCCCCACAATCGCGAGTTTGAAGCTCGTCACAGTCATTCAATCATTGAATCCTACTCAGAATACCACAGACAAGGTTTAGACCTTCCGGATTCTCTTGAATGCCGCCATCAATTCTAGCTTATACCACGAAGATTCCGATTAAAGAACCCAAGAGATAAACATTAGAGCCTTGTTTGCTTGTAGAACAGAAGTGGTTGTCAGTCACTTGTTCATGAGTGAGAATGATGATGAGCGTCACATAATCATCACATTCATCAAGTTCTTGAGTGCGAATGAATATCTTGGAATAAGAACAAGCTGAATTGAATAGAAGAACAATAGTAATTGCATTAATACTCGAGGTACAGCAGAGCTCCACACCTTAATCTATGGTGTGTAGAAACTCCACCGTTGAAAATACATAAGAACAAGGTCTAGGCATGGCCGTGAGGCCAGCCTCCCAATGATCAAAAGACTCAAAGATCTCAAGATATCAAATACAATAGTAAAATGTCCTATTTATAGGGAACTAGTAGCTTAAAAATTACAAAGATGAGTAAATGACATAAAAATCTACTTCCGGGCCCACTTGGTGTGTGCTTGGGCTGAGCATTGAAGCATTTTCGTGTAGAGACTCTTCTTGGAGTTAAACGCCAGCTTTTGTGCCAGTTTGGGCGTTTAACTCCCACTTTGGTGCCAGTTCCGGCGTTTAACGCTGGGAATTCTGAAGGTGACTTTGAACGCCGGTTTGGGCCATCAAATCTTGGGCAAAGTATGGACTATCATATATTGCTGGAAAGCCCAGGATGTCTACTTTCCAATGCCGTTGAGAGCGCGCCAATTGGGCTTCTGTAGCTCCAGAAAATCTACTTCGAGTGCAGGGAGGTCAGAACCCAACAGCATCTGCAGTCCTTTTAGTCTCTGAATCAGATTTTTGCTCAAGTCCCTCAATTTCAGCCAGAAAATACCTGAAATCATAGAAAAACACACAAACTCATAGTAAAGTCCAGAAAAGTGAATTTTAACTAAAAACTAATAAAAATATACTAAAAACTAACTAAAATATACTAAAAACATACTAAAAACAATGCCAAAAAGCGTACAAATTATCCGCTCATCAAGTCTCATATATTTTCTATTTATGGTTGTCGTTGAAAGTTCCTGAAAATTAATTCTAGTTTAGCGGATTTAGGTTTGAATGCTGGTTAGTGTTTTTAAATTTCAATGATTATAATTAACTTTGTTGCTGAAAGTTCCTGATAATTGATTCCTGTATAGTAAATTTAGGTTGATTTGGTTGCCGGTTTAGTGTTTCTTGTTTCAATAATTATGGTTGTTGCTAAAAGTTCCTAAAAATTGATTCCTGTTTAGTGGATTTAGGTTAATTTGGTTTCCTGGTTAGTGTTTTTAAGCTTCAATGATTATGATTAAATTTGTTGCTAAAAGTTTCTGATAATTGATTCCTATCTAGTAGATTTAGGTTGATTTGGTTGTTGTTTTAGTGTTTCCAGTTTCAATAATTATGGTTGTTGCTGAAAGTTCCTGAAAATTAATTCCTGTTTAGTGGACTTAGGTTGATTTAGTTGCCTGGTTAGTGTTTTAAAGTTTTAATGATTATGATTAACTTTGTTGCCGAAAGTTTCTGATAATTGATTCATGTCTAGTGAATTATGGTTGATTTGGTTGCCCGTTTAGTGTTTCCTGTTTCAATTATTATGGTTGTTGCTAAAAGTTCTTGAAAATTGATTCCTATTTAGTAGATTTAGGTTGATTTGGTTTCCTAGTTAGTGTTTTTAAGTTTCAATGATTATCATTAATTTTGCTGCTAAAAGTTCTTGCTAATTGATTTGTCTAGTGGATTTAGGTTGATTTGGTTGCCGGTTTAGTGTTTCTTGTTTCCATGATTATGGTTGTTGCTGAAAATTCCTGAAAATTAATTCCTGTTTAATGTATTTAAGTTGATTTGGTTGCCTATTTAGTGTTTCATGTTTCAATGATTATGGTCGTTGCTGAAAGTTCTTGAAAATTGATTCTCGTCTAGTCGAAGTCGTTGGATTGTGAGGCAACGTTGGTAGAGACATTCAAATACACCCACACGTTGAAGGAGAACAAAGAGACATTTGCTGATCAGCGATCTCAGGAGCATTATGTGAGTCATGCATCTGATTATCTTCTGTTATAAAATTATTAGAAATTAACTGTATATATGTCATATTAATTATAATAACTTGTGTCAATTACACAGGAGTCTTACACACAAAGACTAGAGGCCACGACTCAGCAGTCTCAGCAAGGTGGGGAGGACGCCGCCGATGGCTCTGCAGCTTTAGTCGTCGATCCCGTGCAGTTTGGCGCGAGACTACCTCAGTACCGTACAAGAACCGCGTCTACGGGATGAGATTATTTTTCGCCAGCAGCTTCCGCACCTCCACGTTGAGGTCGTCGTCAAGCTCCGCCATCAGTCGAGCCGCCGAGCCTGAGGAAGGCATGAATTTGAGGCTTCAAGTGCAGGAGCTCCAACGCAGCCTTCAGTAGCAAGCTCAGGAGCTTAACAATTATCAAGAGATGTATCAGGAGATCCTCAATTGCATGACATCTACAGATGAGTCCAGGCTAGAGTGGAGGAAGTCGCTAGAGCGGATACAACGTATGGAGGCTCAGATGGAGGTGTACCAGGCCCAAATGCGCACTCTTGGCATCAACCTTACTAGTGGCAGTACCACTGCTTGTGGCAGCGGTCTTGCTGGTGGCATACGGACATCACCGCATTCTGGACCGACGAATTAGGGCCACGAGACCGACGACGACTACCTGGATCTATAGTTATTAATTTTTCGTTTTACTGTTTTATTGTATTTATTTAATGTACTTGATATTAATTTATTTAAATATTGTATTATTTATTTTAAATAAAAAATTTTTATTATTTATGAATGGACCACCAATGGTGTGAAAAAAATTTAATTTTAAAATTATAATTGACATTTATTTTAAATTTAAAAAAAAATTAAAAATTTGACACTATCGTCAAAATTACCGTAGGAATAATTCGATGATAATAATGCGGGAAACAACATTTTTTGCGCCAACAATACCGTCAAAAGAATCCACCGATAACCAATTGGTTTTCCGAGTCAATAATCCGTCGCAAAACATTCGACGGTAATTACCGTCGGACGAAAAAATTCCAAAGATAAATATCGGCAAAGTTTATACCGTCCGATTATTTCCGACAGTAATTAAACTACTGTTGAATTTTATTCTTTTTCTAATGATAAATCTGACGATATTCAATGTTTTTTTTGTTGTATATCTTTTGAATTTTCTTAAGATAATCTTCTGAAGATAGCCCTTCTTTCTTGATTGACTTCAATTAAGTCCTAAGTTGTTTAATCTGAATCTTTGAAGCTTTGCAAAGTGTTCTTGTATCCGATCCCGTACCTGGTATGCAAAAACACAGTCTAGCATTTTGTTTTGAAAAGAAAGTTCCATGAATGTGAGCAACCATGTCATCAACGATTGGTATTTTAGCTTTCATTCTTTGAATTTCCCTCATTTTGTACCAGGTGCTCTCTCTGCTTCAGTTAAGAATTGTGGAAAAATTTTTTCTGGAATTTGATGATCTTCTAAACCGTTGGTCCCAATGATGTGCAGTGTCAAGTTTTGCCATGTACGAAAATTATTTTTTGTCAAGCTTGTCAAGAATTATTGGAGAAAAAAAAGATTTTTTGTTGGTGGTGGCGCTGCTGGTCGAAATAGGAATGATATATGTCATGGATCCAGTCTTAACTCATGGTGCTACATTAAAATTCCAATAGCAAGAGTTCTTGAGAATTAAAAATGAGAGAAGAGATTATTATTGAAGTGATTGAAGATGTGTATATTATTAACTAATATGTAATTCTCCCTTTTTTAATGAAAAAGTTTTGAGCTAGCTATGTATTTAGATAACCTCTCACACTCTCTCTCATAGCAACTAACTATAACAGAATGCTAAATGAGAAAAAATATCTAACTACTATTAGCAGAATCTGTTTTGCTATTTTTATATATTTTTTCATTATTTTTCTCAAAAAAAATATATATAGACGATTATGTCTCTAAGATGTTTTAATTACGATGTACTAATAAACAAACAAAATAACACATGCAGGGTATTATTATTATATTCTGAGTCTCTAAATCGGTGCACACTTTTTCCCCTCTTAGTTCAAAAACTAAATAATTATTATATTATATATAGTCTTCTAGCCTCTTTCAGAACGATTGGAAAGAACTATTTACGTGATATTATTGCTATATAGTACGCATTCGCATGCATCATCATCTAAACCATAGTTTCAGAGCTATAAGTAATAAAAAAGTCCATACATGCATTAAAATTTCTACCTATTTTTCTAAACCGTTGATGAAAGGTGTGGCCAAAACATGATTAAAATTCATCAGTTGAAATTAAAAAAAGATCCAGGATTTTCAATTACGGTTGTGCTGTGATGTAGAAAATGTAAATAAAACCCTCAATTTTATAATCTTAGATTTATGGATTTTATTTTATTTTTTGAAGAACGACAATCACTTTCATGGTTGAGTACTTATAATAACAGCTGTAAATGTATGTGGTCAACCCTATAGCTATATAGGCCATAGCTATAGCAGCATCTTCAGAGAAGTCCAGTTAGATGTGAACCAAGAGTGTTGAGTTTGTTAATTAACTACATGTCAACCAAGTTTTTTTTTTCCAATTAAACTAAGGTGCAACCCTATGTTATATGGATGTTCCTATTGCAAGAAGGCTACTACATACTACAATTAAACCTTCACTTCCTTGACATCAAGAAGGGTGTGTGTGGTTGGAGAAATTATAAATGATTTCTAGGAATTTTAAGATGGGAATATCATATTCTCTTATTTGGTTCAAAGTTTGAAAAGTTATTCCTAAGCAAGTTTGATTCCAGGAAATGAGAATACCATCATTTCAATTCCCACCTTCTTCTTGGGTATCTTTGATTTCTATGGGAATGAAATCTTCGTAACAAAATAATACTTGAACCACACACACCCTAAATGTTCAGGAATGAAAATAGAAAGTACCGGACAGGTATTTTATTTAGAAGAATGTTAGGAAATTACACTTTTAGCGTAAAAAAAAGAGTAAGAGAGAGAATGATTAGTGTTAATTTAAAAATAAGACAAAAATAAAAAAAAATTATTCACATAATTTTTTTTTATTTATCACTCAAAATTTATATTGGGTATTTTGTCTATGTATATCTGATTAATCTCGCTCTGAATATGATATATATTTTATCTTTTAATAACATTTTTTATGTCTGACTTATAAAAATAAAATACAAAAGTACTAAAAATATGATGCAAGTTTTAAGTATAATTGAAATATTTGAAATAATGTTAAATGAGTGTAGTAAAGTGGAAGATAGTTTAAAGTATGAGACAGCAGTAGAGATATAGATATGGATGTTGTGATGAATGATTGATGATTATGAAGTGGTAGCTAGGTAGGTAGGTAGCTAAGCTAGTGAGTAGTTGTTATAATTATAAGACTGTGGAATGGAAAGGTATAGTTGAGAGATAGAGTAGTATAAATGTACGTAGGTAGATAGGGCCATATACATAATTTGATGGTACATAAACTAGGAAGGAATGGTACATACAGAAGAAGACGAGAGAATTGAAGAGAAGTGGTGCTTTTATAGTTGGTCCCCCCGGTGTATGAACAGTTGAAAGAAATGGAATAGGAAAATATATAGAGCAGAGCAGGGTAGTACTGTAATAGTGTGAGTGAATTGAATTTAAGATCTCAATGTCTATGGCCTCCTCTCAAACCAGATTGCCAAAAAATCTGCTCTTTGCACTGTTCTTTGTCTGCCCCAACAAAGCAAAAGAAAATGGACATCATCATCATCATCATTCAAACTCACCTCACATATATCTAACATCAGATCCACTACTTTGGAATATGCGCGCCATCTTAATTTGCTTCAACATCTTTCTCTAAATCATTCTTTCTATTATTACACTATTCACTTTATCTATCACAATTTCATTATTTTCTTCAAAAATATATTACTGCTTTTAATTATTCATATTAGAATTCAGATTGAATCAACTTAATTCAGCCTCAAAAATTAGTTTGTCATCATAAAGGAAACAGTACTTCACATTTATAAATTCTTTAAAAATTTTATCTTTTAGAGAACTTGCAATAATATATTTTCTTACGTCCAAGAATAATCATGTGAAGCATGAAAATTTTATAGATCAACTATGTTAGTTGTACATATACCAAAATTAGCCATTAGATAGAATATATATTAGAATATAAAATATGCATTAAAATGAATTTAATTATATATATAAATATATAGTGACTAATTTTAATGTATAAATAATATTTTTATTTTTATAGATAGATAGTATAAATTGAATTGTATAAATTTTGATACAATCATATTATATGTATATTAAAATTAGCCATTAATTTAAAAATATATATTAAAATATAAAATATAAATTAAAAATAAATAAATTAAACCATATATATATTTATATATAAATATATTAATAATTAATTTTAATGTATAAATAATATTTTTTATTTTAATATCATATTAAAATCAAAATTAAACGGACTTAAGTCAAAGTTTAAAAACTAACTGATAGGATGCGTTGAGAAATGGATTATACTTATTAATTTTTTGAGGAGAATTGTAAGTTGTAATAATTGAGAATGATTAGGAGTAAGAATTATTTGTGATGATTAGGTTTAGGTAAAGCAGTGGAATTGTTGGTGGAACAAAAACACTCAACACAAACCCGAATTTGGTGGATAGGCTGCAGGGCTGTGCGTATTCTGCCTTGCCAATTGCATTATGGCACGTGACACGTGTTCATAACACCACGTGCAACTCACATGCCAGAGTGGGCCCCTCACCCCCGGGACACTTTCTTTCTCAATTACTGCTGCCACTCGTACTACTTTCTTTCTTTCTTTCAGAAAACAAAACAATCAAAGTACATCACAATATTACATCTTCTTAATTTCTTCACACTTCCACTCTCTCTTTCTATTGCTACCAAGTACTCACTCATCTCACCTTCACGTTAATAATCTAGAATTTTCAATAATATGATTTAATTAACGACTAAAAACTGGGAGGGCTTAGAGAGAGGACAGTGACCCTTCATGGCCTCTCTTTCTTTTTGCACCTTCAACTTCAATCACTGCTGCACTATATAACATATTCATTTTTAGAATAAATTAGGTCTACTTAATTTTTAATATAATACCACACCTAGTTATTCAATTTCACATTCCGACTTCTTATATATCTAATTTTAAACACTATCTAGTCTTACATTGTATAAAACTAAAAATTGAATAGCTTTTATAAAAATAACACAATCCCTAATTATCTTTTAAAATTAGTTTTTGAGATAAGTTAATTCCACCGGATTTCTAATAAGTCGCATTTATCATATCAAATAATAAAATGAGACATATGAAATAAGATGAGAGAAGAAAAAGGAAAGAAAAGGAATAGTACAATAAGGGACATCTCATCTTTGATGGTGGCCTAATGTTGTGTTCCCATCCCTCGATACCACCATATTTACTATCAATTACCTTCATTTTCAACTCTATCTAGTATATAATTTTTTTTTTCACACCAATTCTACACGTCAATAAATATTATTATTTTAAATTAATATTTAATCAATAATAATTTATACTTATATTTATAAAAATTTATACATATAAAACACATAATTTATACTTATATTTACTAAAATTTTTTCATATAAATTAATATAGTTTGCATCTATATTTATTAAAATTATTTATACATATAATAAATAAATTTTATTTATTGAAGACAATTTAATTAATATTTATATTAACTAATTGCGAATCAAAATTATTAAAATCTTCTGGCATCCAAAACTTTCTGTTATTATTATCATGTAGTAGTCAATCGTTCAGATATAATTATTTATATTTTTTAATATATTAATTTAAATTTTTGAAATAAATAATATTATAACAATAGTATATTAATTATTATTTCATACTTAGTAGTTGTCAATGACACCTACATTATTATTATTATTATTATTATTATTATTCAGAAGAATTATGTTTTTAATTAAATACAAACCCATGATATAGTGATGGAGATTGAAGTTGTTAAGCTTAATATATATTATAATTTGGTGATGTATTGTCAGTTCCATTCTCTCAATTGAGTAGAACTTAATTTTGATTCTGCTAGCTTTTCATTCTAACTGTCCTTCTATATTGGTGGATGGTTTAGAAGGGTACTATATATCCTCAAATCGTTACAATAATTTGCTGAATGCAAATTATTATTATTATTATTAAAAAATTTTTAAGTATACCGGTATACCCGTATTTTAGTAATTTTTAACTATTAATCTTAATTATAAAAAATACATATAATATATATAATTAAAATCAACGATTAAAAATTACTGAAACACTGATATATCGGTATACTTAAAAATTTTAATTTCCATTATTATTATGATCTGTTGTTGCTTGAAATTTTGTGTTGTACAGTCTGTACGTGTAATAGAGGTGTAGCGACCTCACTAAGCAAGTTGCATTATTCGAGTTTCCAATAATTGAAGAGAATAGATATCGATAGAGATGGATGATGTTACTTTTCTTTTATATCTCTTTTTGTTTGCCAACTGATCAATACAACAATACTGCTGTCCATAACCCTACTACTGCACAATACCAGAACTCAATCTCATCCAAAACCTTAAAGTCGAATAATTTAGGGTTAAAAAAAATTACTCCATACATGTACATCTATTTTAAATAACTTAATAAGGGGCTTCGACATAAAATTATTTATGTGTCTTTTTTTATTTATCTAAATTTTTAAAAAAAATAATATCATAATATAGTATCAAAATTTTATAATTTAAAATTATATTTTAGAATTTGAATTTTATTAAAAAAAATTCAAAACTTTTATGTCATGTAACTATTTTTTTCAAAATTTAAATTAAAAAGAGAATAAAAAAATTTTATAAAAAAATTACACAAACTCAAAAGATGTTATGTATATGACATAAAATAAATCCTATCTCATAAATTTTTTGTATGTCTTTTTTTTTCTATTTTTTAAACCTTCTGTCGGTTTAAAATTTTAAAAAAATAGTTACATGACATAAAATTTTTGAAAATTTTTTTAATAAAGAAATTAAAAATCAAAGATAAAAAATTGGATCCATGTTCTATAGCCATGGAATAATGTAGTGATGTCTTGCACGAGGTTTCATTTATTTCATGCTATTATTATTTTTCTTTTAAATAATGTGGTGGTTTGCACAAATTTTTGTAACACTACTGAGTACTGATGTTCACCTACCAATGCATTATAGTTTCCCAAAGGGGGCCCCATTATTGGGGGATTATTGTCAGGGGAAGCTGTGGGCCCACATTTGGTTTTGGGCCCTGGCCCACCTACTTTGTAGCCCAATTACATATGCATCTCAAAATTCTCTATTCTGAAGGGTGTACACACAATTATAAAAACCCCGTAGGATTTTGAGACATGTACCATGTTTTATCACGTAAATGTCAACACAAGTCCCCATCATCATCATCAACATCATCATCATCATACATTATTATTCATTGATGGACCTGATGCATTTTTGTATATATTTAACTATACGGAGGAACAAGGTTTTTCTTTTTCTTTTCTTTTTTTTTTTCAGGAGGAAATCATGTTAATAAATAATATCCACCCTATATTCAAAATCCTCGGTTACTTTATATTATATATGTTGTTTATGGCCATACCCCCATGTGCCATCCATCCTGTAAAGTTTTTTTTTTTTTTTTATCCTTGTTTAATTTATTTGGTTAAAAGCAAAAACAAGATGTAATAAGTGCTATTGTTTGACATGAAATGACATCATCTTCTATACCCTTTTATGTGAAAACAATATTATTATGATGTTCATTTACAAAATAGAACATATATACCTTTCATACAAATATGGTACTTTTTCACCCATCCAAAGAAAATTATATAATTTGTAATTATTAGGAGGCCAGGTTTCATATATTTTTGTTAGTGTATTTAAATCTCTAATAGATGGTCTTTGATTTAACTAATATTTTGTAGTAATGAGTAATGAAGTTTACATGTGCACATATACATATACTAGACTAATAGGTAGCCTTTGGAAGAGAGATAAAAACTGAGAGATTGAGATTGAGAGATAAAAATTGAAATAAGTCTCAATATTATGTTTAGTGTAAAGTGGAAGATAGAGATTGAAATAAAAATGAAATTCTAATTTAATTTACACAAAAGATAAAATTAAAATTAATTAATTGAAATGAAAATATTTTAAGTATAAAATGTTATTAAAGTTTCTGTCTCTGTCTTAAAAAATTTCAATCTCCTGTATCCCTACTTTTTAAAAGTATTGAAATATTAAAATTTTAGAGACAAAAACTGAAATATTAGTACTAATCTTTAAACCAACAATATAATACTAAGTTTCAGATTCTCAGTCTCTATCTTAATACCTCAACACAAAACGCTATCATATACTACTCATAAACCGTTACTTACAAAATTCTGAAAATTTTTAAATTGAGAGTTTCGAGTTTCACAATAATTAAATTAAAAGTTCAACTAGGGAGTTAATTTTTCTCGAGCAACAACACCTAAATTTTTTTGAATCTTAAATACTAAATCTAAAATTTTAAATCTTAAACTCTAAATATAAATTTTAAATTAGAAATTCTAAATCCTAAAAAAAATTAATAATAAAAAAGTTAATTAAAATTGAGTACATAAAAATGAGATTCCAATACCTCTTAGCTTCTTAAGGTAAATATTAATCCTTACATATATCCATAGTAGTATAAAAGATGAGATATATGCTGTTATTTAGACAAAAGATAATTTTCTTTTAGATAATGAATCATAACAATACGTGATTGAACACTGAAGAGTGGATAAAAATTACAGGCATCATGACTAACCAGGCAAGCTTATAATATTTACATGGAAATATGTGTAACTATCACTCTCAATTTGAATACACAGAAGCACCATGCACCCTCGTAGTTAGAGAAGAAAGAAGAGTAGTAGGTCCTTTTTATACAAATAAATAAATAAAAGGTGGCACTTTATTTATATATATATATCAAATGTCCCAATCTCTTAGGTGCCCCCACATATCTCAGTCATGTATGTTGTCCTCAACCAAAGGCATCACCTAGATGCCTATTCCATCTCTCTATCATTGTAAGTCATTTTCAGTTCCCTGTTTGATAAAGAAGCTATCATCATCCCCCCCAACCCCACAATCCCTTCAAATTAAACACTTTCAATCATATTCCTTTTTACTTGGACTTCATCACTATCAAATCATTAATAACATATAAACTAGTTCTCAACTTTGCTTCATATCACCAATTATTGCCACCTCAATTACTAATTACCTTTAATTTCTGCTACTTTAACTTAGTGACCTTCATGCTGTTTATTATTTATTATCATCAAATTAGCCTTTTTTTTTAATTCAAACTTTATAAAAAAAATTATTAGCTCAAGAGGCAACCACAAATCTTAAATTAACAATCAATTTAAATTAATTGAGTGATTTATTTACTTAACTACTTAAACAAGTGTTCAAATTCGAATTTTTTCAATAACAAATTTTTAAATAGAATTTATATACACAGTGCATTAATTTTTGACTTGCTAAATTGAAAAATGTATATCATGAGCAATCAATCAATTCAATAAAAAAAATATCATATGACAACTTAAAAAAAGAGAAGAATTTATTAATTAACATGAGATGGTACTTAAACCTCTATATCTTGAGCATGCTTTTTTTATCAAACCTCAAACCTAAATAGTCATGCTTCCACATTATTATTATTATTATTATTATTATTATTATTATTATATAAGAAGAAAAAAATCTTGTGAGGGAAGAGACAGAAGACAATTATGGTTGAGAAGTAGTGAATTATTTGAAAGAAGACTAGGTGGCAGCATATGTTTCATGAGGATGGAGCAGCTAAACGTGTTTTAGTTAAAGGTTAAAATTACAGCCTAGAAGTGGACCTGCCCTACTTATAATCCAACTCCTTCTCTCTTAGTTGTCCAACAATTCCGACAATCATGCCTCTTACAAACTCCTTCTCTATGCTTACCATTATATTATCAACTCTTTTCTTAATTACACCTCTCAAATTCAATCAAAACAAGCAAGGTAGATTTTATGTTTGATCATATATATTACTTTAAAACATATCTATCATATTTTACTATTACTATTATATATTTTATCCTCGTTATCTTGAGCATATATCTAGCAGGACTTTTTTTTATCATCATGATCTATATTTAGCTTTGTCTAATTTAGCCTATATGTATATATATGCTTCATCAAAATGTGTATCTTTTCTTATTAAAAGATAAAAACTGATAAAAAGAGATACATTAATAGTTATATCTCTAATATACTATATTAGAATGACAAGTTATAGAACTGAAGTCCCATGTTGAAGCATAAACCCTCCATATTGGACATACGCGTATATAATATGTACTATTTAGGTGGCAACTACATAATTATTGCTTCTTTTTTTCTTCTTTTTTTTTCTTTTATTCCCCCCACCCCCCCCCCCCCTCTTTCTTTTTTTTACTCTTTTAACAAAGAGAGCCATGATGATAAGTGTTTCTACAAGGTCGAAAAGTTTGGGAAATTGATAACAGTGATAGTAACATGAAGGGATTAATGAAGTGGCTATGTATATAGGTATTGGGGTCTTACACTTACCCCTTTTTACTATAGTGGGTAGGTATATAAGCTTTTCTTCACCAAGATTGTGACTTGCAATCCGATGCTTCACGTGATTCTTTGTATGTTTTCATCATTGGAAAAAAATATACCATTGTCGCAGACCTTTTCATTGCATTTGACCATCTTATTATTAGTAGTATTTTCCCCCCTCCTCATTAGACTCATTGGATTTTGCCAATTTATTCCTTTAGGTACTTTGTTGTAATTAATGTTATATCATGCACTATTATTACTCTTAATTTTCTATTATCAAAATAAAGTTTAAATAGATTTTATGCTAGTTATTCTATTGAATTAGACCACATCCTCTCCAAATTCTTCCAATACTTTGGTTGTATTTGGAATGAAAACATAATGAGACAAGAAACCAGCACAAAGATACTGGAAAAAAAAATATCAGTGTTTTTTTTCTTTTGAGATGCATAATGAAATTATGTATTTTAGTTCTATCATAATTTTTTTTATCTCATCAATACAATCAAATATATTGTGTTTTATCATTCACATGTATTTTGTGTTCATGTCTGGTAATCAGTTAAAAAATTTTCATATTAAAATTAAAAAATTATCTATATATAAAATTCAATTGATCAATTGACTCGAATTAAAAATTAAAAAGAAAATTATGTGTATATTGAAGACCTTACCCAATTTCAAAAGCTTAAAAACTAAATTGATCTAAAGATTTAACCACGAACAATTTAACTGGATATGTAAAATGGTACTAGTGTGATGCAACAAGCAGTGCGATGCAGCAAGTTGTCAAAAGAAGAGAAGATAAGTGAAAGTTAAAGCTGATGATAAAGTTTCAGCAGATTAAAATTGAAGAGGACAATAAAAAAGATTTGAAGAGGTTAGAGAAAAATTTGGATGATGAACATTCTTTATATATTGAATGAATGAAGCATCATAATTTACACCGTAGATATACACTTTATATATCTATACAAAGGAAGGAGATAAATCACTAATTCTCAGCTAATTTTCTAACAAATTATAACAAACTAAAAAATTGTAACAAACTCATTAGCTGTACAAGACTAGAAGTTTTCTAACAACTTTTTGTATTTTATTTTAAATTCAATTTTATTTTCAGACTCTCACATATTATGTTACATCCCCTCGCAAGCTGGTATTGCTTGGTTTGTGCAAATCAAGTAATCTCAGCATGGACAATAGAGAGGAGAAGGGCCCTGGAACAAGGGGCTTTGTAAAGATGTCAGCAGGTTGGTCAGCAGAGGCAATATGTCTCAAATTTAAAATACCTTCCTTGTACTTGTTTCGAGTAATATGACAATCAATCTCCACATGCTTGGTTCGCTCATGAAATACTGGATTAGAAGCAATGTAGATAGCAGATTTGTTATCACAAAAAATATCAACTGGGAGAGGAGGATGGATGTCAAACTCCTTTAACAATTTCAGCAACCAAATGAGTTCACACATCCCATTAGTCAGCGCTCGATACTCTGCTTCAGAGGAAGATCTGGACACAGTTGTTTGTTTCTTACTCTTCCAAGAGATGAGTGTGTGATCAAGAAAGAAGCAATAACCAGTGATGGACTTCCTAATATCCTTGCAAGCACCCTAATCTGAATCAGTATAACCAGAGAGCTTAAACGAGTTTGTGGCAGAGAAGAAGAGACCAGAAGTTGGAGATTGTTTCAAGTATCGAAGAATCCTGTAAGCAGCTTGCAAATGAACATCAGTGGGTGAGTCCATGAATTGAGAGAGACAACCCACAGAGTAGCTCAAATCTGGCCTGGTATTGGTAAGATAAAGAATCCTTCCAATCAATCTACAATAGAGTGAAGCATCAGAAAGCACAATTCCTAATTCTTTGGACAAAGAGGTTGAATACTTCATAGGTGTTGTCACTGGCATGGCTCCAAGCAAGCCACAGTCATTGACCAAATCCAAAGCATATTTTCTTTGGTAAAGAGAAATTTCAGCTTTGCTCCGAACTACTTCCATTCCAATAAAAAACTTAAGAATGCCAAGATCTTTAATTTGAAACTTGCTATCCAGAAAGTGCTTGACATGTTGAATTTCATTCAAATTATTACCAGCTAGAACAAGATCATCTACATACACCAAAATTGCGGTAAACCCATGTGTAGTAGATTTAGTGAACAAAGAGTGATCACTTTCAGACTGAGTGAACCCCAATTTAGTTAACGCAGCAGAGAGCTTGAGATTCCATTGACGACTCGCTTGCTTCAAGCCGTAAAGAGACCTGTCTAACTTGCAAACCATCTTGGGATCAGAACATTTTAATCCTTTCAGAAGCTTCATGTATACATTTTCATGAAGGTCACCATGAAGAAAGGCGGTGTTAACATCAAGTTGATGAATATGCCAGTCCTTTGCTGCAGCAATGACCAGAAGGACTCGAACAGTGCTCATTTTGACCACTGAGCTGAAAGTATCAATATAATCAACCCCTAGAATTTGGGTAAAACCTTGAGCAACTAGTCGAGCCTTGTGCCGTTCAACAGTTCCATCCGGGTTGAACTTAGTGCGAAAGATCCACTTACAACCAACTGCATTCTTGCCAGGTGGTAAGGAGGTAATGGTCTAGGTTTTGTTTTGCTCAAGAGTAGTAAGTTCTGCATCAATAGCCTTTCTCAGTTGCCATTGAAAGATCGCAAGCTCTGATACCATGTAAAATGGTACCAGTATGATACAACAAGCAATGCAATGCAGCAAGCTATCAAAAGAAGAGAAGAGAAGTGAAAGCTAAAGCTAATGATAAAGTTTCAGCAGATTAAAATTGAAGAGGACAGTGAAAAGGATTTGAAGAGGTCAAAGAGAAATTTAAATGATAAACATTCTCTGTATATTGAAGAATGAAGCATCATAATTTACACTATAGATATATATTTTATATATCTGTACAAAGGAAGGAGATAAATCACTAATTCTCAGCGAATTCTCTAACAAATTATAACAAACTCATTAACTGTACAAGACTAGAAGCTTCCTAACAACTTTTTGTATTTTATTTTAAATTCAATTTTATTTTCAAATTCTCACATATTATGCTACAGAATATCTATTAAAATCAACAATTTTTTTGCCTTTTTTATTACATAAATTCAAAAGATAATTGCAACAAACACATATATAGATTTAATACATTTTCTTTTCAATATTTAAAATATAAATTAAAAAATCCTAAAAATTAATATGTTTAAAATTAAATTTAAAAAATTAAAATTATAATCCAAAAAAATCCCAAATCACAAAAAAAATATCAAAACTAAATCCAAAAAATATCCTAAATCCTAAAATCTTAAATGATTCAAACTGTATTTTATGATTATGTGTGTTACGTATTTGTTATAATGTATAAATGGAAATTTAAAAGCCATATATATAACTATTTATAGAATATGAGTTTAACTTTTACACATTAGAATTAATATAAATGGAAATAATTCAGAAAAGTGGTTATATATTATTTGCATGCAATTTTAAAAAAAATGATAAAAATGATTGAATCAAATAATTATATTAAACGTGGCAATATATAATTACAGATTTATATACTTTTTATATTGGTATCGTGTTTAAATTAAATTCTTAGAATAATAAACCTAGTAAAAAAAAAAGGGCATCATCATCTATATAAACCTATCATTCAATTCATTTAAAAAACGTGCCTATATAATACATACATACAATAAGCATTTGTTTGAATAATTGACTAATAGTAATATATGTTTAATTTTCAAGTGTATGTAAATGTAAACAATGAAATTAATGTAACCAATAAAAAAAAAATAACAATGGCTTTTATGAGTGAAGGTGCCCTACACTTAAGACTTTGCATATTGTGATCCATTGAAATTCGTGGCATCCAGCTTCACAATTGCGATGCTTTCCACTTCATGTTTACAGCTTTCCACCACCAACATTATTATTTGCTTGCTCTACTAACTAACTGCAACAAATAAAACTAAGACAAAAATAAAAGTAAGCATGCATTATTTATGTTCTTAGTTCTAACATTCATACTCCACCTAACACCAAAATAATTGATAGGTTCAACTTTTAAGCTACAACATCAATAGTGAATATATCCCCTTGGAAAATGAAATTAAATCGCACGAGCATAGGGACATGGAATTATATTGATGAACAGAAGAACACTCAAATTGAATTTTTTTTTCAGCCTACATAGAGATGGAAATTAAGTGTTTTCGACCTTTTTAGATATATATAATAATCAAAACCTAATTAATCAAACGTATCCCTTAACACATTAAGAGAAATATAAATTTCAAAGCCTAAGAATATAATATTGTAAGGGTTTTTTTTATTTTTTTTATAGCGGCTTTTTTTTCCCTTTTTATTTAGTTTAATATACTTTATACATATTTAGCGGCTATAAATATCATCTTACGTAAGATAATATTTTTAGATGGATTGTCCCCTTATATATAAAAACAATTACACACATGCACACTTAATTTTGTATTTTGTGTTTCTACTTTTATTTCTTTTAGGGTTGACCATTCTTAAATTCATAAATCATGGTTTATATACATATATATACCATTGAAAATTTGATATAGAAATTAGGTAGGTTTGAGGGTAAAACCACAGTTGCTAGTTATGTATTCCATCTATTTTAATTTAATTGTCACTTACATTTTATTTATAAGATATTAAAAGTTAATGTATTTAAATATATTATATATTATTTTTTAAAGCATATCATAATAATCGAGTAATGTTATATGATCAAATAAGTAATAACAAAATTCCAAAAAAGGATAAGTCTCTCTTTTTTTATTATTGTTTTTTTTTTTCAAGTGTTCTTGTCACTTTCATTTTGATCTCCTTCTTCCAGTATCATTTTTTCTTTTCTTATTTTTTCTTTTTTATTCTCTTTTTCAAGTATTCTTTTACTATTAGAAACATGCTAGTTATCATCAGATTTAGTGTGACATTATCCGATGGTAACCAATAAAATTTATTTTTGGCAATTTATTACTATTAAATATATTTTTTGACAATAAAAATGATGCAAAAGTATATTATGATACATTTAAATGACGCTAGATTTATTGTTAAAAAATTAATGGTAATACGTTTATTTGAAACGTACTGTATATTTCATTTAAAAGAGGTCACCTTATTATTAGAAAAATCTAATGACAAATCTTTCAATAACGTTGACCTCTTAAATTCAAGTTCGTCTTCCTCCCTCTCCCCAAATATGTACCCAATTGAAACTATTCTCTTCTCTTTAACCGCCCTCCATTCTAGCCCCTCTCATTCTAGCTCTGCCCCTATTATGAAGCACTGTCGCTGCCCATTCAAACATGTCCTAACACTCTTTCTATTAAGTTTATGACAAAATGAATGATGGAAGCGATGAACAGAAGAGAATTAAGAAGATGAATGAAATTGAGAGAATAACATTGTGTTTCTCATCTCAAAAAATTCTAACAGTAGTATGCTAACACATATGTGTCATTGTGAAGGACACTACTGCTATATATATTAACAAGTAACTACCTACTAACTGATTTTCCCTCTCTTATAACAGAAATAACATAATTTGACTCTGGGCGTTAAGCCCTAGTTTATATTAGTCATTGGGCTCCGGATTTTGTTGGGCGCTAGGTGCCGGTTCGTAGGCGTTGGATGCCTGCCTTGTCTTCTCAGCCCCCCTCAAACTCAAGGGAGCTCTTGGAGTGACCTTCCCTTGAGTTTGTGTTTGAATCTATCAAATGCCATAGAAGACAGAGGTTTGGGATAGATATCTGCCACCTGATCTTGTCCCGAAATATGCATAATATGAAGTTTCTTTTGAATAATTCTGTCCCTCACAAAATAAAGATTGCGATGATGCATGATTAGATTGGCAGAAATCTGGACTGCACTAGCATTATCACAGTAAATAACCAGAGTTACAGCAAGAGGAATTTGAAGCTCATGAAGAAAATTTTCAAGCCATATAATTTCAGAAGATGCATCATCTATGCTTTAAAATTCTGCTTCTGCATTTGAACGGCTAACAGAATGCTATTTTCTACTAGACTAGCCAACCAAATTGCTTCCAAAATACACATAGAAACCTGATATAGAACGCTTATAATCTACATTTGACCTCCAATCCTAATCCGCAAAAGCAAAAATTCTAAAGTCAGTAGTAGGATGAAAAATAATTCCTTGATTTATAGTACCTACAAGGTATCGAAGTATTCATTTCACAGACTTCAAATGGAAAACCAAGGGATTATGCATAAATTGACTAACTTTGTCAACAACAAAACAAATTTATGGTTGGGTGAGTGTACAATACTGTAAGTACCAACAATTGATCTATAGTAAGTAGGATCATGAAAAGATTCAGCACTATATTAAGATAGTTTCTTAGTGGAGATCATGGCAGTGAGAACTGGTTGTGCCTCTTGCATACCAGCTTGAAAAGAAGATGTTTAATGTATTTTGTTTAGCAAAGATGATAAACTCAAGAATTGAATTCAAAAGCCTCTATACCTAAGAAATAATTAAAAGTACCAAAATATTTTAGAATAAAAATGCTATGTAATTGAGACATTAAAGATTGTATAGCAAAAGAATCACTCCCTATAACAAGAATGTCATCAACATACATTAAAATATAGATAGAATAATGTGTAGTTTTTAGAAAGAAAAAAAAAAAGAAGGAATCAGACCTAGTGCTTTTAAACCCAAATTGAGAGAGGGTAGATGCTAAAGTGACATACCAAGCTCGAAGAACCTGTTTGAAGCCATAAATTACTTTGTGCAATTTGCAAACCTGCGAAGAGTCATTAGAAATAAATCCTAGAGGTTAAGTTATGTAAATAGTTTCATTTAATTTTCCATTTAAAAATGTATTGATAAAGTCAAATTGTTGAATTTGTCAATTTAAAGAGATTGCAATGGGTCAAAATAACTCAAATTGTAGAAAATTTGATCACTGGTCTGAATAACTCAATGAAATCTATCCCTTCTACCTGATGATTACCTAATACTACCAACCTGGCCTTATACCTTTTTACCTTACTAGATGGAGATCTCTTGATAGCATACACATACTTTGAGCCAAGAATAATGTTATTTAGTGGAGGATGAGCTAAGCTCCATGTCTATATTTTGTGTAATGTCTCTATTCAGCAATCATAGCATCTTTCTAATGAGGTAATTGAATGACTTTTTTAATAGAAGAATGAATGGTTTGAAGAAAATATGGATCAGGAATAGAGGTAATGGAAGAGTAAAAAGTTCTGGGTTTAGATGAACTAGACTTGGATCTGGTAATCATAGGATGAGTATTATTAGTTGTTGATGTGGGTTGTGAAAGGGGTAACTGAATCTCAATTCCTAAAATAAGAATGGAGGTTGATGGAGGGTGCTGGGAGCCAATGGAAGATGGAGGTGAAACAGCAAAGAGAGAAGATTGTGTAGTTGATGAGGTATCTGGAGTTGTAGTAGAGTAGTATCTAAAGAAACTGAAGGATAGTCAATAATAATAGTAGGGACATGATTAGTAATGGAAGGAGGAGGACTAATAATAGAAATAGATAAATGTGTGTGATGAAATGTGATTGGTCAGGAGTGATGTGATGGGATGCTCTTATATCAGGGAACCAAGAATTTTCAGAGATACTAGGAGTAGTGGCCATGTATGATCTTAGATTATGAAAGTGGGATGCTGGTGGATAGATGAAGAACTAACGAAATTTGTAGAAGAGTTGGATTGAGTTGGAAATTGTTGATCAAATTTGTGGAAGCATGTGATTGCAATGTGTCCAAATCTTCCACAAACCTGACATTGAGGACTGGAACCAAAAGAATTTCCAAACCTTCCACCTCGGGCAAATCCTCTTCTAGCCCCTCTACCTCTTTTACCTTAAAGACCTCTAGCAAAGCCTCTTTCAATATTTGCTTGTGTGAAATTTGACTAGATTAAACCATGTTCTATTCTTTTAAATATCTCTATCATGCCTTTATGATCAAGAAGAAGAGATTCAATTTCTAAGAGTGTAAGATAATCAGATGTTGACAATACAGATGACAAAAACAATGAATACATTTCTGTTAAACTTTCTGAAATTGCATCAATGTGTTCTTCCACTGTCAGCACATGACCTAATGCGGCCAAAAAATATACCACATATTGAATTTGCTTAAAATATTTAGTAGCTGAGTATCCTACTTTTTGATAGTCTTCAGCTTGGATTTGAGCTTTTGATTTGAATTTTGGAGGGTTGTGAGAAAAATTTTTGAATTTTTTGCCAAACTTGGGACGCAAACTTGCATCTCAGCATCTAATCTTTGACTGAAACATCCATAGATGAAAATAACCATGTCATTAAGTAATGATCTTTGATCTCTCATTCTTTATATATTGAAGATTCTGTATTTACTTTCTTTTCTACTTCTGTACTAAATCTTGGAGGAACTTTTTCTTATACCAGATGATCTTCAAGAGAATTTACACCAATTATATGAAGGGCCAATTGTTGCTATGTTCGATAGGATTTCTTGTCAAGTTTGTCAAGAATGGGTAAAGAGTGAAAAGGTTTGTTAGTTGATGCAGTGGTAGAGACAAGAATGATTTCAGCCATAGATCAACCTAGACTCTAGATACCACATTATGTTTATGACAGAATAAATGATGGAAAAGATGAACAGAAGATAATTAGGAAGAAGATGAATGAAATTGAGAGAATCTTATTGTGTTTCTCATCTCAAAAAACTCTAACAGTAGTATGCTAACATTTGTCTGTCATTATAAAGGACACTACGTCTATATATATACATTAACATGTAACTACCTAGCAATTGACTTTTTCTCTCTTGTAACAGAAATAACAACATTTGACGTTGAGCGCCAAGCGCCAGTTGATGTTGGGCGTCAAGTGTCGAATTCTATTGGGCGTTAGGTGCCAATTAGCAGGCGTTGGGTGCCAAAACTTTTTGCTTTTTCCCTAATGTGTTCAAAAGTAAAGTTAGTTTAACATGAGCTCATGGCCTGCATAGGACAGACATGTATCGTACGTGTTTGCGCATACTTTTCTGTGATTGTGTGTGTGTGCTTCTTGACTTATGATTTCTCTATATTCTGTAGGTTGTTATGACTGTGCATGTGTGCTTTCTGATTTATTTCTCCCTATATCTTTGGTTTGTTAAAAGTTGTTTGTAATTTAGAGTTTGTTGCTGTTAGCTAAGTATGATTAAGAATAAAATAAACTTAACTTCTAACGCCCAACCCTACTAAAAACTCCCCAGTTCTCATCCCCAATTTCCACCCCCTTTCAGCTACAGGTACGAAGGCTTATCGTGAAGCTGCAGAAGAATAGAAGAATTTTTTTGCGAGTTGAGTTGTTGTTAGAATTTATTTTTCTCTCGCCTTGTTAGTTAAAGTTTTATTCAAAGGGGTAGGTTTTATAATTGGTTTTGTATGTAATACTATAATGTATTATTAATATTAAGTATGTGAATATGTGTTGTTTGTTCTTGTTGAAAAAGTTTTAAGTTTTTAGTAAAACCATCGATAGATTAACGCGTAAAGGCTTATACCTTATTATTTAATATATGAGAGTCGTCATAATACCCCACCATCAGAGTGGCGCACCCAAAAGCGTGACATTCTGATAGTAAGAGTGTTACATTGGGCACCTGCCTTGTCTTCTTACTCCCAATTCATCCCCTCGTCCTCCATTGTCGTGTAACCAATTGCATGCATCCTTCCCCACCACTATGTGGCCTCCTTCCTCTGTCTTCACCAATAATATATCTCCCATTTACTCCCTCTTTTGTTCCAAGTTTTCTTTAAGTTTTATTTTCTAGCCTTTAACCTCCAAATTTTCTCCCAGTAGAATGGGCAAGACTTGGGAGGATGATGTAAACAATTACATTATCCCATAATCTCTTTCGTCTTTAAGATTTATAGTTGTTGATACTTTATTTATTTCATATAATTTATATTGACACCTTATTATCTTAATATAAAATAGTACTTAATTTATGATTTTTTTTAATAATAATCTTCATTAGCTGTTGATCACAAGATTCAAAATACAAAGAACTAATGAATGGATTAGTGCATTGCACGAGAATGATTACATAATTTAAAGAAAAAAATTAACTTATTTCTGTACAAAAAATATAACTATACATTAACACAAATATTAAAAATAGATATCTTCTACTCCATACGAAAAAGAAGGAATACCTCCATAGCATCATATTCATGAAAAAACATCAAACCCCATCAATTTCATTAAAATCAAAACAACTTAAATGGTAATAGACCATACACTAACCTATGATTAGTCGCTCTTCAAGAAACATTATTAAATACTTCCCAAAAAATAATATTTATAGTACTACTGCATGGCATTTTTCCGTTGTTCTGAATTAATACTCTAAATCCTTTCCTTGATTTGACTCTTGATAGAGCAACGTAAAGTGACTATGAGTAAAAACCAACTTCGACAAAAACAATCCCATTAAACTCAAAGTTTGTCCTTGTGATTTATTAATAGTTATAACAAAAGACACGATCACTCGAAACTGCTTCCTTTGGAATCTAAAAGGGAGGGTCATTATTGGGAATCATATTCATCCATAGAATAAGGACCACTTTACCATCTTTGTCCCCGGTCAATGTAATACACTCAATAACATGTATTCCTAGTCGAAGAACCTGTAATCTAATTCCATTACATAAGCCAACTGACTGGTCAATATTCCTCAATAACATAATAGAGACACCTTTCTTCAGAATTAACTGGTGGGGCAGTAATCCCAAACAATTAATAGCATTCAATATATCGGGTGATAAAGTGTCTAACTAGGCCTCCATGTTACCCTCCTCAACGCACAACGAATCAAAACTAAAATATACTTTCTGATCACCAATTATCTGACACATTATACTATTATTGGCTTCATTCGCAGCCTCCAATGTTAGAGCAAGTATTGAGCGCTCTACAAAGTAATCCTTTTTGTTTAAATTTGTATGGAAGTTGGAGTATACAAATTGTACCAACTCATCAAAAGCATTCTCTGTGTCATCAATTAGCAAATCATTAGGGATTAAAACTTCTAACTCAACATCTGTATTATCACCAGCTAACCCATCGCCAATTTGAATAAGCTACTCCGCAAACAACTTAGTTTCATTGATGTCACAACAACCCTCAATGGAAGATAGACGCATGTTCCTAGTGAGCTTCAGAATGTTACAATATTGCCATAGGTATGATGAGTTAATTGATGATTGAACTATATCTTGGCGTGAAACCATGGATATAACTGGAAGAATTTTTCTAATGTCACCTGTAACACAACACAACTACCTTTTCTCCAAAAGGCATATCAGGCTTGTATGACAGATCAAATCTAAGAATATCCTTCAATGCTTTATCAAGAACTTCATAGTCGTACTTATTCAACATTGGAGCCTCATCCCATATGATCAGCTTGGTTCTAGAAACCAACATAGCAAGATAAGAACCTTGTTTTATGTTGCATATAGAGTTTTGATTAATGTTGAGTGAGATCTTAAATCTAGAGTGTGCAGTACGACCATTTGGTAGTAATAGTGACACAATACCACTCGATACAACGTTCAACACAATTTTGCCTTCACAACACAAAGAGGCAGATAATGTCTGCCATAAAAAAGTTTTGCCGATACTACCGTAACCATAAATGAAGAAACCCCCCACCCCAACTGCATGTTTATTGCATAGAGAATTCTATCATATGCATCTCTTTGTTCATGTGGCATAGAATGTATACCATGGTTTAGTTCATGGTGTAATAAGGCAGTATCAAAATTTAACTCATCCATTATCAAATGATCATCCATACTATTTATGGTTTCCAATGAAGGATACGGAAGGGTGCAAAATTCATTGAGAGATCTACCATTACCTTGTAACTTTTGCTCTATCTTAATCAAAGTTAATTCTCAAATTTATCATCAGACAGTTGCAAATCTATAAATGGTAAAACATAAATTGAAATTAGTAAAAAAATAAAGTACTTATCTAAAAGTCAGAATATAAAGCAACTAAATGGCCTACTAAGTAATAACAAAAATTGTAAATAACTACCTTCAGAGCAGTGAATCCTTCTCTATATGTATAGAATATCTTTGGATAATTGTTCATAACATGATTGCCATACCACCTCAGGGCGGAAAAGATTGTTAGAGATAAGTAAACTGACAAAAAGATTACGAACATAGTTACCGGATGCCCAAGTGCTTGCTTCCATAATAGCATCAATGAATTCCTTATTATCTTGCAAAAGATCCAGAGCATAATATGCATCCTTGAAAGTATCGTACACAACACCTTCAACCATCTGTAGGTCAACAAAACTCATACAACCTATCTGTATGTTAAGTAATAGCCTTAAGTAATAATCTTCTCCATTTTCTTGAGGGACGTGAGTTAACAAACCAATGGAAAATAACTGTAAGCGTGGAAGCCACATCGACACATCATCCTTCCATACAAATTTGTTAGGAAACTCACTGTAAGTCAATGACCTTGCAAATGAATATGACTTATTCGTCAGAAACCATGCTAAAAGTTTGCTCAACTTACATTAAGATCAATTAACAACATCCTCGATTGTTTCATCATCTCTAAATATAATGGGGTGCTCCTTAGGTAGGTGAAATAGTAACCTGATGACTGAAGGTTCCTTAACTTGAAGGTCATATCCAAATAGTTTCCAAGCTGACTCACATGCAAATGTATGCTGATAATCATAGTAGTTTTGAATATCATCAACTACTTGTTGTTCATTACCCTCATCAGAAACCTGATAAAAAGAAGTAGTTACTCTATCATTCCTCTTATGAACATATTTAAAAAGATATTTTATTGCAGAAGTTTGGCATGTATGCTCCACATTAATATGACAACCATATTGTAGTAGCAAATAAGGATTATACAGAACAATGAATGAATTATCAATAACAACATTTCTCTTCATTATCGTGCAACTATTGTCAGGCCTCTTGTATTTTGGGAAACTAGCTTCGTCTATCACAGTCCTTCATTTAAGGGGTTTAGGAAAGAACTTTGAACGACGACCATTTATCATGCACGTACTATTTTTGTTCTATCTACCGCAAGGATCATACACCATGAACATTTCAACTACTGAAAATAATTTTGGATTTCGAAACATGTCAGGTATTTCAGCAGATATAAACTTCTCTAAATCGGATAGGGATTTGGGTTTATCCAAGGGGTCCATGAATAACAATATGTGAGCATTAGATAGTCCTCTCTTTTGAAATTCCACGGTACAAACAACTGTAGAGTCAAGAAATTTTTTATTTGATAGTTATTATTTATTAAAAATACGTTAAAAGGGAGTATAGAAACTTACATCTAACAATTCTGCCAAATGGCCTATCCATCTTAAAATCACTTATTAAATTGTTAAGCTTTAGTTCGAAAATTTTGGTTATTATATCAGGATGATTCTGTGGTGACAACCCCGCACCATGTAATAACCTTTTAACCTTGTCCCATTCAGGATTGGAAGTAATCGTAATAAAGAAGCAAGGATATCCAGCATAACTGCATATAGCAAATACATCCTTGCAATTATTGAACATGTATGCTGGACCGCCAGTAAATGTGCTCGGCAAAATAATACGATGTCCAGTAGCAACAACAACAGCTTCTCCACTAACAAAGGTCTCATGGAGTACCTTGTACTTTTCAACCCTTAACTTTGGCTGGTTAAATCTATAATAACTCAAATGTTCAGCCTCAAACATAGTGTAAGTATTCACTAAGAACTGTTGGAACAACCTACCAGAATGTAGCAAAATAGGAGATTTATTGGATCTAATCTGCAAGCAATACGAAAAAAATTCCCTCATGTCGATGGTCTTCCTCTTCTTGGTCCTATAAAAATCATATTGTAAAGAAGTTTGTATACCAATTTTGTATCTATCCTCAACATACAAAAATAGTAAAGGATACTGAAGTGCAAAATATTGAGGATGAATAACATCAATCCTTTTTAGCTGATTGGACCGTGACTTGATGATTATATCCCAATCAAGAACGGACTCATCAGTATCACCAACTATAATGACAGCGACTTTAGATGTTGTCGGTAAGTTATACCTTCTACCATCAATATATTTTCTTTTGATTAACTTTAATCTTATATTAGGATGATTCATATCCATAAATCGATCTCTAGCATAACGAAACATTCTGGCCAAGGGATTGTGATTGTCAAGTATATTTTTTAATTTATCTACAATTTCTTTCTCAAGAGGGAAACTTGATTCCACTTATCTGCATAAAAAAGTTAATATATATAGTAAAAAAATGTACCATATATAAAGATGATTTGTTCATATGTTATAGATATTATTATAAGGTACCATAGACATGACAGAAACACACAATACCTCACAGCGTTAATGCGATTATCAACCTTGTTATCTGTGTCATATATATATATATATATATATATATATATATATATATATATATATATATATATATGGGCCCGATGGTTGATACCAGAAAGTAAACTACCGATTGAATGATAATTCTGACCACTAAGAAGAAATGTTGTGGTGTAGAACCACTGTTGATATTGTTGTTTATTCTTCCAGCCGTTGAAGTGAACGAAAACATTCAATTAAATTATCGGATATTTTTCTAAAGTATTGTGATTTATCATCATCCGAAAAGTGCGAGTCTTGTAGAGTTTGTGACGCTTTTTTTTTTTAAAATGTAGCTCAACCTTGCCATCGATGCAACAAAGACCAAAGTGTGAAACTGCATGACCATCCCTACGGAATAGCCTCTCTCTATCCCACATTTGAGCATTACAAAATACACAAACATGTATAGGATCACCAACATCCTAATATTCTAACACACAGATGGGAGAAAAAAAATATAACAAATACAAATTAATAATAATCAAGTTTAAAATAAAAATGAATTAAACAGTACAAAAGAAACCACAATGAATAAGCTACCTTCTTAAAAAAAATTCCAATAACTTGTTGCTTAGTATTTAGTTGCTGGTTTGTGAAAGTCCCTAAAGGAGGATTTCAGCTTGGAGCTGGAGCATATTTAGTGGATGCCGAAATGGTATACTATGAGCAAATGTGTGCCTGTGACAGCAACGCTGCTGGAGGGGGCTCCTCTTTCTCTACACATGAGATAGGACAGGCACAGAAACTACCACCTAGACCGCCGCCTCAGCAGGACTAGGGGATGACAACAACGATGACTATCGGGATCCGTAATTATTAGGGCTTTATTTTGATTTGTTTGACAACATTTTATTCCTTTGTATTTTTATTCCATATACTTGATATTTCACATTATATATACATAATTGTTTTTAGATAAATTATTACTTAATTTTTACTAATTGGAATTTGACTATTAATTGTTGAATATTGTGATCTATTAGGTTTAGAAAAAAATAAAAAAAATAAAAAATTAATGCTATCATAAAATTTACTATAGAAGAAATCCGACAGTAATAACATTTATTCAATTTAATAAAAAATGCTAGCTATCGTCGATAAATCGAACAATAATATGGCGCAAAATCATAACATGTGGTGCCAAAGTTTCCGACGAAAATTATCCAATGGTAATTATTAAAAGATTTTCGTCACTTTTATATTAAAATTTACTGCTAATTTCGTAAATTATCGTTGAAAGAAAAAATTCGACAATAAATAATTATCGACGAGGAGGTTACTGTCAGATAATATTTAATGGTAATAAATTTATCGGTGAATTTTATTGGTTATTTTACCAATAAATCTGATGATACTAAACAAATTTCTTAAAGTGATATACAAGAATTGTATTGATCAGATTTTACTTTCTACTAGATCATTTGAATTTATAGGTATATATCTAGATTGTATTATCTAACTCACATCATCATCATCATCATTATCATCATCATCATCATTGTATATGTAAATGGTACTTAGGCTGAATAGTATTGTGAGTTTTGGATGTGTTATTTGTAATTTGGATGAGAATAAGTTGAATAAGAGAAATTCTAACTTTGTTGTTGATTATACGGTCAAAATAGTTATCTCGAAAGTAGTACAATATGTGAAATAATTTCGGTTTTAGAATGAATTTTGTTATTTTTTATTAGTTTATTTAGATATGCAACCAATTAAATTATTTTTTCTTTCGTTTCTTTTCTCTCTTTTTTTCTATCTTCCATTTTTAGTCCAAAAAAAAAAATTGAACGTATAGTTTGAAATGAGATATATAAATAATTATTCTAAACAAAATGTATAGGTACATTTTTTTTGGTGTGTAATAAGTAAGTAGGTAACGATTTAACATGTCTAGCTGAAACTATTATTATTGTTGATATTTATATCTATATTTTATTTGGTAGATTTTATGGTGTCTTTTATTGTTGTGTTTAAATTGTCTAACTTACTTTTATAAATAAAAAATAAAATATATAAAATAAAAATAAAATATTTAAAATTTATTAAATATTATTTTTTTATCTTTTTTAGTAAGTTAAACGGCATGACTTAAACACCATAACATTTACCATTTTATTTATGTTTTATGCTCCTCCCATCAATCTTTTCCGAGAGGCAGCCCAAATCTTTTATATTCCGCTTTATATAGTTTTGAAGTGCTTTCCACTACTTTTAATGTAAAGAGAGTGATGAGCTACTCTTCTGTTTTTTGCATGAGCAGTTCAGAAAGGAACTCACGGTTTTCAGATAAATAGTAACAAAGGGTCAATTTATACCGTTTAAGGGAGACAAACACTTGAGCCACAAAAATCAATAAGTGAAAGCCTTTCTTCATTTCTGAAAAAGCATTGCAACATTTTCCATTTTCTTTTCAATAGTATAGTGCTTGTTTTTTTCGTTAACTTTCCTTATTATCATCACTAATTTCATTATCTTTCTCTTTCTTCACTAACTCTATTATTCCTTCCTAATGCTTTTATTGTTTCTTGTTAATAATTAACGATTCAATAGTTTGGCTTCACTATCTTGGCTGCTCTGCCTACTCTTATAACTTTATAGACCACCAAAATTATTAACGATAATTGATAACTTAGGTTTCATTTTATATTTATTTATTTTGGTATTCATAATAACCTAAGTTTTATTCTTACTTTTTTTTTCTATATATGACTTTTTTAAATGGGCATCTTTACCCCTTTTTTTTCTTTTTTAATTAATCTTCTATGTCCTGATAATTTTAAATATTCTCTAATAAATGTCTTCTTGTTTCTCTGTGAATTATAATTTGACTTGTGTATTTTTTAAAAGTTTATACTTGTTAAAAAGGATTGGGCATGAGAAAAAATAAGCTAATATGAAAGGATAAGGATGTATCGGTGAATCAAAGTGTGGGAGAACACAATGCAATGAACTTTTTTCTTTATGTGGGGTTAAAAAAGAAAAAGAAGAAGTTACTTTTAGGAGATGAAGATGACATAAATTAGGAACTAAATAAAAGGTTTTTCTTTTTAATAAAAAAAATTATCAGAGTAAAGGTTAAACATATAACTCTTTAGTAGTTATGACATTAAATAAAAGACTCATATGCTTGAACTAATTATCTTATTATACTTTTCTGAATTTTTGGAATTAAGTTCTATTTTGATCTTTGAAATTTGTAAATTATATTGATTTAATTTTTGAGATTTTAATTGGTATAATTTGGTCATTCAAATTTAAAAAAGTGCATCACATAGTTTCTCGTGAATTTTTCATCAACAAAGATCAATATTATTAATATTATTAGTGACGTGACTTAACTTTTACCACACTAGAGATAGCCAAAACAACGTTGTACGTATTTTGGTGTTAAAAAAAAATTGAAACGATATCGTTTGAGGATTTTACCATACAAAAACGTTACATCCATTTAGTTTTTTTATCACTTCATTCAAATAAAAAAAATTTTCTCTTTTATGAATCAAATGAAGTAAGGATTGATGGATATTGAGTCTTTGTGATCACGTTTTACTTATACGAACTATACATACGCGTGCATGGAGGTTGAGAACGGGTTTAAGGATTCTCCAGTTGCTCATAGAGGTTAGTGACGAAGGAAATTTTTTTTCGTAATTTTTTTGACAATATATATATGTTAGTGGATAATCCTTGTTTGCTTTGTTCACTTTGATTCTAATTTTTTTTTATCTTGAATTTTCTATTTATGCTCTGTTTTTTATACTTGATGAATGGGATATTTTATAGGAAGTCTATGGTTGGTCTAATGATAGGTAGATTTTTTTTTTTTTTTTGCATTGTCTGTTTATGATTCTGAAATTATTATGAATATACTAGAAATTATGTGTGTGAAGGTTTCTGGGTTAATTAATATGTTATGCTAATGGTACATACAAACTTTGAATGACACAAATGGAGGTATTGATGGACATAATATTCCATCATGGAGAAAAATTTTAGAAAGATAAAAAGATCATATTGGAAACAATGTTCTTTGGTTTATGTTATAAAAGGAAAATCTTTTGGTTTGGATTATAAAATAGAAAAAGATCAAATTAGTACTATTAAACTTTTTATCCAGATCAGTTAGCCATTAACATATTCAGAATAATAAGGATTTGGTTAAATCATGTCACTAACGGCATTGAGCTCCGATGATGGAAAATTTAAGAGGAACTAATGTGGTGCATTTTTTAAAAGTTAAATGACTAAATTATAGCCATTAGAATCTTAGGAATTAAATCAGTATAATTTGCAAATTTCATAGATATAGGTTAAAGTGGAGTTTAACTTTGATTTTTTTTTTGTATAATTTAAAGAAAAATGCTATTAATTTATAGCAACAAGCCAACAACTATTGAAAAATAAAGAGGTTGTATCTTTTTTATGTAATCTTTTAATTCAATAGGTTAAGAAATCTTTTACATTTGTTTAAGCAAACGAATGAGTTAACTATACGATCAACTCAAGTTGATTGAAGAGAATGTATTTTTGATTACTATATACTCTTTAATCCATGGTTATCATTGTTAATAGAGTTTAACAAAATTAAACTACTATATAATAAGTAATGTAATTTGTAAAAAGATCTTAGCTCAGCTACTTGAACAAGAAGTTATAGCATAGTGAAGAACCCAAACCAGAATAGAAGCAACAAGAAGAACAGAACACAGCGAGAAGGAAGAGATAGAATCAAACTGGAATGATCTTTAGAGAATATGCATATTATGGAATGTGAATACATGAATTGAATGTAATTAGAAGACTACACATTGAGCTCCATATATACACAACAGACTCTAACTAAACAGACTTGAACCAAGCACGACTAATAACCAACTACTTTTTATTTTCTTTTTAATTATTGAAAGTTAGTTTTATCTTCAATACAAGACCATGAAATAATATTAGTGTCCAAATATACACAATATTCAAAAACAAATTTCCTATCCTCTAAATCAACAGCCTAGTCAGAATAAGAAAATGCATAAAATCTAAAGTCTTTATATTTATGCAACACTAATTCATGACCTTTTATACCTTGTAAATACCTTAATATTATTTTTACAGCTTTTCAATGTGCTAATAAAAGATTGTGTATGAATTGACTAACTTTTGAATTGCAAAACTCAAATCAAGTCTGGTTATAATGACATACTACAAAGTTCCTACTATAGACCTAAAAAGCTTTGGATCTTTAAATCTTTCTAAGCCAATGAAGAAAAACTAGAAAGAAAATATCATAGGCGTAAGCATGACACTAGCTTCTTTCATGCCAAGTTTATAAGGTAAATATGTAATATATTTAGTTTGAGAGAGGTGAAGTTGTCCATATATACTTGTGTCTTAAGACTTCAATTCCTAAAAAATATGATAGAGACCCCAAATCTTTTTAAAGTAAAAATATTTGTCAAGTTTATTTATCATATTCTTAATCTCTGTGGGGTTACTACTAGTGAATCTCTACACAATACCTTGTTGAGCAAGAAACTGAGTAAAAGTATTGGAAATATACTCACCATCATTGTTCGAGTGAAACTCCTTGATGTTTATGATTAGTGAGTTTTTTAATGTAGGCTTCAAATTGAAGAAAAACAGCAAAAATTATTTGAGATTTAGAATGAAGAAAAAATAAATAGGTATAGCGAGTATAAACATCAATAAAAATAACATATTATTTGAAGCCAAGATGTGATGTATGTAGGATGCAGCAGGTAACGCCAATCTTTTTTCTATATATATAATTATGATTTTTAATTTTTGTTTGTTTAAACAATATTTAGCTCATTTGAATTTTTTTTAACAAAACATGGTTAACTTAACTAACAGATTATCTTTTTAAATATAAATTATGTATATAAAAATAATAAAATAAAGAATTATAATTTGTCTAATTAATAAAGAATATAACGCTTTTTTATTTTATAACGAGCATTTAAGAATAACGAGTAAATATAATATTTTTAAGGGAAAACAAATATAAAATACTAGTAAAAATAATTTTACTGAAAGAAAGAAAGCAATGATAATGTTGGGAAATGTGAGAAAGTTAATAGTATATTTTGAAAGAATATAAAGATGGAGTTAGTTAAATTGAAGAGTTCAAGAAAACGCTGAAATTTAGATAAATAATAAACACACATAACATAACATCATCACGGATAGGCAATTAGGGTATCCTAGATAGGAAGCGAAGAAAACTGAGGAGAGTGAGGTTTTTGTGTCTGCTTCTTCCAAGACAAAACTAGGAGGGGTCCGGCATGGAATCTAACCCTAGCCATTAACTAATAACTATAACCTTTAATATTATGTACCAAACATTCCAAAACAATATTCTAATTACATGCTCATCTTTTTCTCCCATCCCTAGTGATTTTCTTTCTCCATAACACATTGGTGGTGCATTTAGTTTGAGGTGGTGGAAAGATCTTTGCCTGCTTATAACTATGCATTACTAGATACCATGTCTTTTGTTGTCTCCTAATTAATAACTTAATGCTTCTAATACCTTCATTAATTACTACTATTACTATTGCTTTCACTTTCTCCCCCTTTGTTTATTTTATTTTATTTGTTAAAAATGTAATTTTGTAAAAGAAATAATTTAGGAATATGAAATGGGGACATAGATGGACATTGGGAAGGATGGGAGAGCAGAGATTCCACTTCCTTTAATTGAAGAAAGGGATGGGGCATCCTTTCAGTTTATTCAACACCTGTTCCTTGACCACTCAATACCATCATTTCTCCGTTCCCATTCTTCATATTATTTTTTATTTCTAAAAATAAATTGGTTTTTGTATATACAACACTTTCCCTTTTGCTTACATCACTCTTTTTCAGACACTGTCCCCAAGATTAACCCTCTTCCTGCCATATCGTACATCTTCATCATGCATTATTATTATTACAGGACACTTCTTAACTCTATCTATAATCACATAACCCCACTTCTTTAATTTAATTTCGGAGACACACATCCATACATACCACTACATACTACTCTTCTGTTGTACAGGAACAATCCGTTTAGGAAATCAAATCATCATCCACATATACCACTGCCTACGTGTCACTCTCATACAAATGCTTCCTTCTTAATAAAACTATGAAAGAATTTTTGTTGCTCTGGTATGAAAAAATAATGTTAGTTATGTATATTAATTATTAAATTAATTTTAAATTTTAAAATAAGCTAAAACAACTAGAATTTTTAGATGATTCTATTAGAAGAAAATAAGTATAACTAATTTAAAAAAAGATAAATATAATAAATTTTATTTTTAAAAAAATAACAAATAAAATAAAAATTTAATACTTCTCTTTTCTTATTACCTCATCTATCTAATTTTACTTAATGTATCTAATTTTTTTTAATAGATTTAATTTTGAGAGAATTAAATCATAATATTATATCAGAATTTCTATTACTAAAATATTTAGAATTTAATTCTTATTAAACTTAAAAATAAAATTTATAAAAATTCAAAAAAAAATTATAAAATAAATATTAAAAATATAACTATTTATATATCTCTTTTTTGTAATTTAAATTGTTGAGAGAACTACCATGATGACATCAGGACTGCCTATTATGGCAAATGATGATGTCATAATAATATAGTTAGTGAGTGAGTGAAACTAATCAATTAATTAATTAATATTAATATATAAATGTGGATGGTGGTGGTGGTCAAAGGATGGTGGTATGTGAAGCTTTTTGTGGTGTGTGTCAGAGGGGAAATGAAAATGAAAGGTAATTGAGTTCCCTCCTTTTGGTCATTATGTAAACTTGCAGATGCATGTTTTGAGTGCAGAGATTTATTATATCAATATGCAAGTGGCTGCAATGCAATGCAGGTAGAGATAGAGATAGAGATTTTCTATCTCTATGTCTATGTCTATATATATCTTCAAATTTTTTTTTAAGTTTCTAGATTGTGTCGTTGAATTTTTCCTTTTCTGCACATATTCATCCTCATCATCATTATTTCAGTTGTTTTGGAATATATAATAATGTTCTTCAGTCGCTTATTTGCCTAATTATTACAATACATGTTAATGTTCTCAAATATATATAAGTGAAACTAATTTGCAATACTAATATATACTAAACATCAATTAAAAATCAGTATTATAAAAATATATGTATTATTTAATTTATTTTTTATTTATATTTTATATTTTAACATATATTTTATATGTACGATGAATTTGACTGTTAATTTTAGTATACAAAAAATACGATTATTTTTAGTTAAAAATATCAGTTTTAATATATTTATATATAAATATATATAATTTAATTTATTTTTAATGTGTATTTTATTTTGATAACTGAATTTAATAACTGATTTTAGTATATACTTAATATTTTGATTTTTAATACATATCATAAAATGGAAATTTGATGTGTCTTTATTGCCCTAAATTCAATTTAATTTATGAAAACACAAATATACACTAATAATATTATATAGCAGAAAAAAACAAAGGGGACAAATTAAAGAAAAGAAAAAGAAAAAGAAAAAGAAAGAGAATGATCAGTAGTGTCTTCTTTAGCAATGCAGCAACAAGGCTTAAGGAGGGAGGAACTGTATAGCTTTATACCTTCCTGCAAGGTCTCTTTAAAATCATCCAACATTTTAATTTAAGTGAATAAGTTTGGATAATAATATATAAAGATTATAATTAAGAATACTAATGTATATTCTGACACCTTGCAGCATGTGCAAAAAATAAACTATATCTATATATATGACACTTCTTATAACAAGTATGGTCACAAATTCAATTTCCCTACCTAATATCAACAAAAATTCCCATCAACTTTCAGTGCTGTATGTGACAAAATTTTACACACCTTGTGGCATCACCAATGCCACTAATTTTAACACAAAAATAAAATTGTACAACAAAATTTATTTTCACTATTTAAGTATTGTTAATTAGTTTAGCTACCATATTAATTAAACTACTAGCTATCACAACTCAAATTAATTAATGTATAAAGATGCTAGTCGCCACTGGCTACTGTGTTGGAACAGTATATTCAAACAGTCATATGATGATATTTCGCTTTCACCTCAAGGATATGCTGGTACCACTCCATTATATCTTGTTTCTCATCTAGAATATAATAATAACCAAACAAAATTAAAATAGCATTAAAAGAAAATTTAAAAAAAAAAAGAAGAAAGAAGAACTCTTGTATATTATTTATGTGTACTAGCTAGTGAAAGCTAAGTTAATTATAAGGTGACAAAATTTATGAGATGTTGTGTTATAGTGTGTGTTCTGGTTGAGGCTGAATAAATGGTTGTGGTTTAAGAAGTTCTCACCATCATCTCATGGTACTGGATATAGCTTAATACCTATGAAGCTTGTCAGAAAAAAAAAACACAGAACGGTAAGCAATAATGGGAAAAAGAAATCAAATAATTAAATAATTTTAACAAGAGATGTTGTATTAATTAGTATAATAATAAGATGGTGGTGCTGTAGGAGCATTGGGGTTCAGGAAAAATCTAGGAAGATATAAATCATATATCAGCAAAGACATGGAGCTACGTAACTCTATAAATAAAATAAAATAATATTATTTATGCATAAAAAAGTTAATTATTAAATTATTTATTATATATTATTTTAATATAAATTATATTATGTGTATATCAAAATTAATTATTAAATTAATTATTAATATAAAATATATATTAAAATATAAATATATATTAAAAATAAATTAAATCTCACATATATTATAAATAAATATATTGATAATTATTTTTAATAATTAATTTTAATATATAAATAATATTTTTGTTTTTATATATATTTTATATTAATAATTAATTTAATAGTTAATTTTTTATATATACATAATAGGATAGATAAAATAAATTATATGATGTTTTGCGATTGCATCAAGTATATATAATAAGATATTTAAAAGTTTTGTTAATTATATATATTATTAAAAATTGAGAAAAGCTTTTTCTAGTTTTGGCATTTGGTGGTGATAGATGATTCATGAATTTGGGTAAGGTTTGGTTGTTTTCAAATATTGAAAAATAATAAAAATGAGTAGGGAAAAGGAGTTGGTATAGGGGGGCCCCCCAACAATACAAATTTAGGGTAAATAAATTGAGAACTATATGGTTCATTCAATTCACCTCCCTCCCTTCACTTAATTATATATATATATATGAATAAATAAATGTGAGATTTTTCACTTTTCCATGTTGGTGGGCTAAGCTTATTATATAAAGAAGATGTATGTATGTAGTAGTTCCCCCCATTACTACTACTACTACTATTGATTAAGAGATTTGATTTTATTTGATTTAATTTGATATATGATGGAAGAACATCTAACTCCATTGGCGGTTACACATCTTCTTCAACACACTCTTAGAAGCTTGTGCATCCATGACAATTCTCAATGGGTCTATGCTGTTTTCTGGAGGATCCTCCCCAGAAACTACCCTCCACCAAAGTAAGAGGATCACAGATTTTACTTTTTATTCTGTTTTTAATTAATTATTATTTTACTTAATTTGTTGTATAGGTGGGAGGGTCAAGGGGCTTATGATAGATCAAGAGGAAACAGAAGGAACTGGTAAATTAAGGTTTACATATATGTATTTGGTTGAATATAATTCCTGATTATTAAAAATAATCATAATAATTATTATTATGATATATTATTATTAGGATATTGGTGTGGGAAGATGGATTCTGCAACTTTGCAGCGTCAGCAGCAGCACCTGAAATAAACTCTGGTGATTGTCCTAATAATAATAATAATAATAATAATGGTTCTTCTTCTTCTTCTTCTGTTTATGGTAACTGTGAGTTCCAACCCTACCAAGGCCTGCAACCAGAGCTGTTCTTCAAGATGTCACATGAGATCTATAACTATGGTGAAGGGTATGTATGTGTTATGTTATGTGATTATCATTAATAAAATTATTAATTATTAATTATTATTGTGATGGGTGGAATTGAATAAGTGCAGGTTGATAGGGAAAGTTGCTGCAGATCACAGTCACAAATGGATATACAAAGAGCCTAATGAACAAGAAATCAACTTCTTGTCAGCGTGGCATAATTCAGCTGATTCAGTTAATACTACTACTCATTAATTATTAATTCATCAATAATCTTACCCTTAATTCATGATTTCATGCTTGATTATATTGTTAATTACAGCATCCTAGGACTTGGGAAGCACAGTTCCAATCTGGAATAAAGGTAGCTTAGTATTATATATGATGATTATGATAAGAAAATAATAAACATTGATATTCATCATGTGTCTACATCATAGGATCTTCATTGTTTGTTGATGCAGACCATAGCTCTGATTGCTGTAAGAGAAGGTGTTGTTCAATTGGGAGCAGTTCACAAGGTTGTGTCTCTACTCTATAAATATGATTTGAAATAATTAAGAGTGTGTAATTGTAGTTAATTAATGATTAATGAATTAAGGTGATTGAGGACTTGAGCTATGTGGTTCTACTGAGGAAGAAATTCAGCTACATAGAAAGCATACCAGGAGTTCTTCTACCACACCCTTCATCTTCTGCATACCCTTACAAAGTTGAAGGAGTAGTAGGATATGGTAACATCCCAGAACATGTTAATCATCATCATCATCATTGGCATCATCATTTCCAAGGAACAGTTATCCCTCCACCAACACCACCAACAACAGCTGAACTCTTCTATGATCATCATTTCAACAATGGCAACAGCACCATGGCATTGAAGATTACCCCATCAATGAGTAGCCTTGAGGCACTTCTCTCTAAGCTTCCTTCAGTGGTTCCCCCACAATCACAACAAGAACAAAGGGCGTTGGAGTTGATGGGGATTCAGAAAGTTGTAGCAAAAGAGGAGCTTGATAATGATGAAGTTTATAGGCCTGAGCTTGATGTTGGTGAGAGTAGCAGTTCCATGCATCAAGCCTATCATCATCATCATCAACAACAACACCATTTCCATCATCATAATAATAACAATAATAATAATAATAATAATAATAATAATAATAATGTAACTAGTAGTGGAGCCAATAATAATAATAATAATGCATTCTGATATAATATATATGGTGATGAGTGTTATTAGCTAGTGGAATATGAAAAATACTAGTCCTAACCTAAAATATAATGTAGTGAGAGTATGATATATGATGATGAGTTTTTAATTAGCTCAAGTGTTACTAGGTTTTGTTATTGTTGATGATGATGGTAATAATAATAATAATAAATAATGATTATTAGATTACTGAGTGTTCTAGATGCTTCTACATTAATATGTATATGATTGAAGTACTAAGAAGAAACTCTCATTTCATTTCATTTTTCATGCATGCGTGTGCACTTCATTCTGAACCTGCTCTCATTATGATGTCAGTATATCTGTGCGTGTGTGCGAGGGATAATAGCATTTAGTCACACACCGAATCTTGCAACCAATTAATTAATGTGCCTTGAGAGATCAACGCCTAAAAGGATGTAATTAAGCGTCACAACAAGGTGACTAATTAATTATATATATGATATATATGTCAACGTGCTTAATTAATTAATTTAAGTCCATCAAAACAGGAAGATAACATGCATGCTCTAACTCCTTTATTAGTTATTGTAGTTATATATCAATGTATATGGCTGAGGATTTAGCATATGTTGATTTAGGGATATATCATATATATATATAACGGTAGCTAACTAAGAGAGGATGAAGGAGGAAGAAAGATTCTCTTGTAAAACTATTGCATAGCTGTATCATGTATCAGTACTATACATATATGTACTCATATATGCACTGCAGGTAATATTAAAAAGACAAAAATTATCATATATAACATAATAATATTCATAGCCAATAAATTATAATTCAAATAATATAGTTTTTTTATATTCTTCTAGAGGTTTTGGATTTGAATCTCATTCCTAACTTAAAAAAAAAAATATGATATTTATAATTTTATATATATATAATATCTATAATTATATATTTATTATATTTAAAATTATATAATTATTCTAACAATAATTAATAAATATTAAATAAAACAAATTTAAATTTTTTAGACTGATTTTTTATTGTTTTTCAAATATTATTGATGCATGCCTATCAAATATATACATAAAAATATAAAAATTAATTTTTAATTAGTTAATATTAATAATTCTTTTATTTTAAATATTTTTTAAAAATTAAAATTTAGATTTAAGAATTTATAATTTAGAATCTAAAAATTAAGATATACAAAATAATTTGCCAAAGTTAACTAATGTTAATTGAAAATTGTAATTTCTGACATTACTCATATAAAAAATAATATTTACATAATTTTGTGTATATAATATTAAATTTTTAATTTTTTCACTTTTTTATGAATTATTTTTAATATTAAAAATTAAAATATAGTACATGTAACACTTTTTTTGGTACTGTGTGTATATATATACACTATATAGTGAAAACTATTTATGCTATTGTTGTACAGGTGAAAATGTTACAGTGGGCTGAAAATAATGTGGTTGGCGAGGACAAGGGATGTACGTAGTAGCTAGCTAATTTTATTTGCCGTTTTATTATTACACACTAAATATGCTTTCAATCATTTTTTTATCTGTGATTATCATTTTTTTTAATATTCTAAATTCATGTATTTGGAATTTGGATGTAAAAATTATATCCAAATAAATTTTATATTAGTTTAAAAATAAATATTTTAAAAAAATAACAATGAAAATGAAAAATAAAAATTACTTGAAGGAGCAATAATATATTTACAAATGGATTACAATAGCAGCAGTGTGCAGGCACGACAGGAGCTGCATGCATTCAACGTTTTGTCCAAATTAAGAGAGTAAAATTGGGTTCACTTGTGTTGCTGTAATTCGTACAGATTTTACCCAAAACTGTCAATGTTGGATTCATCATTGTACTCTAAATATTTATGTGGCCTTTTTCTAAAAAATTAATTTTAATTTTAATGAGGGCAAATGTGTGTGTGTCTATATATAGTTTTATTCTGAAGTTTATTCATTTTTACACCTTTTTATCAAAGATGTATTCACACATAGTCATTATATTATAATATAATATAATATAATATAAGAACTCTCATCGAAAATAGCAGCATGCGTGTATTTTTTTTCCCCCTCGTTTTTTAAATTTTCGTATTACTAAAACATTACATGTATACATACCTATATAATTAGTCACTTCAATTAATTTTAAATTCGATAATTACCGGGCCGGATTTTTAGCTTCCATTCATTATTTTTCTTCAAACTTTGCATGACAAAGGCAGAAAATTAAACTTATTTTAAAAATTATAATACTAAAAAGACAAAAAAACAGTCTAAATTTATTTTATTTAATAATTAATTATAATGATAATTAATAAATACTAAATATAATAAATTTGAACTGTTTTGATTCATTCTTTTTTGCCTCCCAAATATTATTGTTTTAAAATTTTGATATGAGATTTTGTGCTAAATAATGTCAAGCCACACATAATGTGTATGAATTTGCACTATTAAGTTTCCTATATCACCTTTCAAACATGAGAGTACCAAACGAGATTGAATTTTTCCTTCTCAAGCAATATAACAAAATTTATGAACTTTAAAACGTGTAAGTTGAAGTAACATATTTTTAATTCTTAGTTTAGTGATATCCATTTAATCCATGTGAAAAATAATGTGCAAAATCCAGAAACCACTTTTCATATAGTAGGTTAAAGTTTGAAGCTTGAAAAATATTTATTCCATCAGTTTTAAAGTAACTAATTATGAGTGTGTGACATGAAAATGCTAAATAAGAGATTTAATATCATTATCGTTGGAACATCTTTGGAACATCGCATGCATGTTCTAAATTTTGATTTTAGTACCTACACCGAAGATATATATAACAAAAGTTTTAAGTTTCTAATAATGTTAGATTTTACTGGTAGCTTCTTGTCATCTACACCTAACAGAATTTGGGATACTATATAGTACATGAGTCCCAAGAGAAAATCTCTCAACAGGAATAACTATATTCATAAGTTTTCAACTCACATGAGAATGTTTAAGCCATAGTGAGCCACTTACTACTCAGACCAACCCACATTGATGTTATTAATATAATCTTAAAACGTCATTTTTAGACATTTTTCAACTAGGAAATGATCATTTTGGAAAATAGAAATTTCGAAAAAATAATATTGAAATATCTTTATCCTGATCAAAATTATCTCAATAAACTCTAATTATCTCCATGTTTACTCTCATTAATCATGACCTCTATATTGGGTACTCGATCCATTAAATATTACTCCTGCTAGGTATTAGAGAATTAAATACAAGTAATGCAGAAAAATATTTAAAATACGGGAAAAAAGTTCTTGAAATCGATCATTCCGAGTAAACAATAATAAAAGGCCATTTATATATAGAATTGCTTATCTTACCATGTTAACTTGTTAATATGACATTAAATGCACACTAATGAGATTGACTTTCTCGTATGAGATTGGGGACCAAAACTAACATTATCCTCATTGGAAATTTGGAATGCATATCTTTGAATGCGAATGCTATAGTACCTAAAATGTGGTGTTTATTTATTAAAAAAAATAAAAATCAATATTTAATTTAAAAAATATAAAAATAAATAATTTTTAAAAATTCAAAACTTATTTAAAAAAAAGTTAAGCAAAATTTAGGCACTAAATTATAGACACCATAGAATTAGCCATCTTTAAAATATGAATAGTAATTAATTTCCCTCACTTTTGTCTTTCCACCTCTCACCATTGTTGTCCCTTTCCTCTCTCCTTGATTTTCTTCCTTCCACCTATTGTCTTTCTCTCCATCTATATGGGCTTGGCAACAACAATGGAACCGCTGCCAAATCTGGGAGCATTAGCGGTGGTAGGTGAGGTGGTGCAGTGGGCGATGGGTGCAACAGGTGGTAGTGTTCCGGGGGAAGAGTTGTGACCAGTAGTTGGCGTCAAGGGTTTAGGGTGGTTATGGAGATGGAAAGGATGGTGGCAGTGGATGAGAATGATGGTGGTTGGTTTTTGACAAGAAGAGGATGGACAGAAGTGGTGGTACAGATTTTTAGGGTTGGGAATTGGGATAATCCATAGAGGAATAAAATTTTTAAAAAAAATTTAACTAACATGTGCCCTTTAGAACACAAGATAGATACAAAACATATTTATTAAAAAAATAATTTTTTTTATAATTTTAATAAAAACTTTTTCAATTTATAATCTTAACATATTCCTAGATAAACCCTTAAAAAAACAAAAAAATAGACCAACTATTAACTATAAAAAAAGTTAAAAATATAATAAACTCGAATTAAATATTAGATAGTTTCAAAACTTTGCAAACCAATAAACAGAAAATATATACCTAGGTATAAGTAACCTATATAGATTTGAATGCTGATCCATCAAGCACGAAGTGGATAACGTATGAAAATGATCCTCTTAATTTTTTTTAATAACCAAAAAAATAACATTAATTTTATAAGTGAGACAAAAAAAAAAAACCATACAAAAAACAATTAAAAATTAAAAATCATACTTTACTTTCTTAATTTTTGTTAACAATTAAGAGGATCCATTCCCAATAACATATGCGTGATCAGATTATACTATTGTATTGACTTAAAAATCAGTTTACGATGAAAAAAATTTAAACGAGAAAAAAATAAAATAAAATAATAAAAATGATTGTTCCCCCAAAACCAAATACCAAATCAGGTCTGGCATGTAGTCTAGACTCTATAGCAGTCAATACAAGGATCTATCAGCGCGTTACAGGTATAAACAAAATTCACGATGTTAGTGGTGATAACAATTAGGAAATTTCATCAACAGCTTTCACAAAAGTTTTAACGGAAATTTTTTGCATCTTCACTGAACCGTTCGAGCAGGCCCTCGATACTCATAGTGGTAAGGTCCGCCTTATCTCTTACCCGCACGCTCACCTGGAAAAGTAAGGATTTAGGTTTTCCACAAGGAAGTTAATAGATTGAAGGAAAGATAGCAACACACAATCAGGAGCCTATTTTATATAAACCAAAAAAAAATTGAAAGAAATAAGGTAAGGTTTGGGAGAAAAAAATATAGTAAGAAAGTTCAGGGATCGAATTTAAGCGAGTTCATACACGAAATTTTTCACCCCATTTTTACCGCCCTGCAAACCTACCCTAAGGAAAATTGCTTTTTGATAGAAAACCCTTAACTGAAAGAGTAATCCAACAAAATTGAAGTCTAGCACAAGCATGTCATGTACTTTTGCATGACTTAAGTATCCAACAATTGGCCAAACTAAACGTCTAACCATTCAGGCTCGACCGTTATCTGGCACGTCCTAAAGCATCCCTTCCTTACCTTCCTCCCTAATGCTAATCAAGGAAACTATTAAATGGTCTGTATATTCTAAAGATATTAATCCCTGACCATGTTTTTGTGAAGACATAAATTTCTAAGCAAAATTAAGTACTTATAGGGCTTTGACCACTGAAAAAAGAGTGACATAAGTGTTCTATTGACTAATAGAAGTACCCTGTGTTCCAAAAACAAAAAAACTATATATAAGTATTTAATTTTGGTTAAAAAATATGTGTCCATGCAATGAATGGTTAGGGACCCTTTTATCCCTTTTATACAAGATTGAACATTTTCTTTGGATAACATACTACCGGGACACATTAATTCACCTCCAAGAACATGCATAATCACTAATTTCAATTTATAATATTTTAAAAGTTGTATATATAAATCTAAAATTAGTGGTGCATGTTCCTGAAGCACAAAATATATGTTCTCAGGGAGCATGCAATAATTTCTCGCAATTAGAAGCATTAATAGGAGGATCTATATTTTGATCATTGTCTCGCTACAATTAGCCAATTTGTAAGTAAAGACTTCAGCTAAAATTAGGCTCAACAACAGCATTGGGTAAAAACACAATGAAATGCATATGAAGACACCTTAGTCGGGTTCTGGGAACGTAGCTAGAAGATTGGCTAAGAGTAAAACTTGAATTAGACTAGCAATTTATTTATCACAAAGCGTAAATAAGAAGCACCTGTCCAGTTTCTGCTTCCTGCTCTCCAACAACCAAGATGTAGTTGTACTGTGCTAGCTGAGCCTCTCGCACCTGCAGCTTGGCATAACTTTCAATTAAGACATTTATTTGGCTAAGAGATTAGTCATAACAAAGTCAGAACAAATTAAATAGAAGTAAAAGTTTACTTTTCATTTAATACGATTGGCCTCCGATTAAAAATTCAGAACATATAGATGTATTTGCAAGATTAAAGAAGTGTAAACATACCACACAAAGATACCAATAACATTAAATACACCCAGCTTACATATAGATTTATTTGGCTAAGCTTTCAGGTCAATGGGGAAAAATTAATACCAAGTACTAAGAATTGAAAACTTGGTTTCTCAATATGTTGTACACAATAATTTTTATAAAAGGAATTCATGTTGAACACAATAAAACTTGGCTGTAAACATTTCATCGCGCAGTAGATCAAAACAATGTTAGCATTATTGTCATATCAAATGAATGAAACATTGAACTATAGCCAAAGTATCAATTCAGGATGATTTCGTCACCTTCTTTTGAATCTTCCTATCTGATAAATCAGCATCAACATGAAACCCTTTGCTGTAGATTTCATCTTTCACCTATCAAATTGCAGCACGAGAAAATGTTATCTAATAAATTAACAACTTATTTTACAAGCCATAAATTACAAGTGTCCCAATAAAAAGTAAGAAAAGAATAATGCAAAGCTAACTAATTGATTCAATTTTAACCATATGCAGAGAAACTCGCAGTATTTAAGAAAACATGAAGATCATCAATGTTGTAATAGCTTTATATATTACTAACATAGGATGCCACAGAATTATAATTCCCAATAGTGTTATCCCATGATACATCCAGTACACATCACCCTACTCATTTTATGTGATAAATTTACAACAAATAGAACCTAGAAGTAATGTACCTTCTCTGCATAAGCTTGTGATTTCTCCGACACAGGGCAAACAATTGCTTGACGAGGACTTAGCCAGAAGGGCCATTTACCCTTGTAGTGCTCTAAAAGTATGGCAAACATGCGCTCAACAGATCCTAGAATGGCCCTGTGTATCATGACAGGCCTCTCAATCTTGGCTTCATCCTCAGCCGAGTATTCCAACTTAAAACGATCAGGTAGTTGGAAATCAAGCTGCAAGCAAACACAGCAAACTACCAGTTAAGTTATCCAAAGCTTACTCAGGTGAGAATGTAAATCAAGTTACGGTATAAACCTGCAAAGTTGCGCACTGAAATTTCCTATTCAATGCATCAGATACATCGATATCAATCTTTGGTCCATAGAATGCACCATCCCCTTCATTCAGCTGCAAGGAATTATTGAGAAATAAGCACAAAGATCACAGTTTACAAGTGAATGACACATTCTATAGTCAAGAAAAATAAAATGTAGCAGGTAAACATGTAATCACAATCATATTCATCAACTTTTATACAATAGGGACTGCTGATTGCCCATTCTGAATCAATTGTAATCAGAATTATAGCCAATATGATCAAAGCAACATTATGAACTTAATAATAGAAATTAAAGACTTCTTGAAATCATAAAAATGATGATATAATTACCTGCCAAGGCTTCCCAAATTCATCCAGAGCTTCCTTAAGGGCACTTTCAGCTTTCTCCCATGTTGCTGTTTCTCCTATGGATTTCTCTGGCCTCTACTCAAGTTTTCAACACACGCAGAGGATGATAAACAGACAAATAATAAGATAGGTGTTACCATGTGCAGAAAGAACAACAACAGTACAGATTAACAAAACTTCTTTGCTTGGATGAGAACAAGAAAACTAAGAAAGGAAAACAAAGTTTGTAAAAGGAATTCACATAAGAACCAGTGCTGCAAGGAATTTAATCATGAAGCCCAACATAAAGTTACTAGCAAATTGCCAACTTCATTGGTTTTATAAAATCCCATATAACATTCAATTGGAAATTTGGAATCACATCCAGAAACCCAACTATTGACCGGAAAAGTGCAACATAGATAAAGCATCTTTGGCAGGTAGAAAACATGCCATCAAGGTAGAAAAATACATGGGGTTTGAACCTAATGATGTTTCCAATGAAGCTTTAACACTATCAGGAAATATGGAGGTCGTTCATCTGAGATTTTGTATATTTTTAATATTGATTACATAAAACTTATCAACAAGAAAGAACGAAAGAAGAAGAATCACCATTAAAATTTAAAATTACAATTTTATCTTGCCAGAATTAATGGAGTTCTATAAACCAAACCTACTGGTGTATAGGAAAATGCAGATAAGATACTATCAACAGCCTAAATAGGTTTTTTGAAAACATCAAAAGAGGCATGTAAGCACATTAAGAACAATAAAGAGCACACCGTTGAAAGCTTGAGATCGTATGTGAAACCAAATATTTCATAGACATAATCGATGAACTTCAAGGCTTCTCTAACTTCATCCTTTATCTGTAAATTGAATCATATTAATAATTCCACCCTCAACTCGAAAGAGAAAAATTTTCTTGTTCACAAATTTGAAGATCAACTCACCTGAGACTCCCTGCAAAAAATATGTGCATCATCCTGTGCAATATTTTAAGGAAATGCTGTTAACAACATAGGACCTCAAACAGAGCAGAAATCAGAACTAAAAACACTGTATTTGATCTAGATAACTAATTTGCAATGTTACTAGAGCTGCAATTATTTCATAATTGGAAAAATGAACAAAAACCATCAGCTGCCTTGCTGCAACAAATTTTTATGATGTTTTTACAACTATGACTATATGAACATTAATATGAGTCCAAGTGTCTGAAGGGAATTTCAAAACCCCTAATAACTGGTTTGTTTCAGAAAGCTAATGTCTCCATTTCAAGGGACCTTACTATGCTTCTCACTAAATGTAAATTAAAATATAAAATAAAAAACAAAAATAAAAATTGCAACTCAAACATGTACTTCAAATCTCTTGTAAGGAATTTCCATACTTGGAATTTGCAGTGCATATGCCTATAAATTGAAAGGATCTTCTGTGAATCACAAGAATCTATGCCTACCTCGACATTATTTGGAATAGAAAGAAAAGAAAGGCAGCAACTAAACTTTATTTGGAAATAACTAAGTTTGAAATACAAAAATAAATAAAGCAATGTTTTAAAAGAGTGAGTTAAATCCCTTGTATCAACTTTGCATTTAATGTCTCTGTTTGGTTTTAGCAGCTAGGGGAAGAAGATACCTGCTGAAATCTCCTAACACGCGTCAATCCACTCAAAGCACCACTAGCCTCATTTCTATGCAAGACCCCAAAATCAGCCATGCGAAGGGGAAGTTCTGCAGAACCATTAAATAATTGTGAGATGAAATTACACATATAAGATTTTAACTTAGTTCTTCATTATGTCCACTTTGAACATTGTAGACTCAACCATGTACCAATTTGTCTATTATATATCAGACCACAAAAACATACTTTCTTTATTATCCTAAATTCAATGTTAAAATCTTGAATACCCTAGCCACACCAAGTAAGCATATATAGGAGATGCTACCTAAGGACATAAATGTCAAAATAATTGTTACTTACCCCTGTACGAGCGAACTCTATGCTTGAAGACCAAGCAGTGCCCTGGGCAATTCATTGGTTTCAGCCCAAATTCGTGCTTTTCAATCTAGAACAGATCAAACATGATATAGTTTGGATAGATAGCTTGATTGCTTTCAAAAATACATGCATGATTCAAAGCACAGAAGGTACTGTGAATACCAATAATACTAAAAAGATACTATGTAAACTCATTTATTAGTTTCATACCTACAGATCAACAATAATTTAAAAAGTAAAATAAAATAAGCAGCTGAGAAATGAGTAACCAGATACATCAAAGCAAAAAAAAAATATATATCATAGGCAGACAGACCAGTCCTCCAACACACAGTCTTGCACACATAAAAATATACCTCCAAGATAAACATGTTCTCTCTATAATTGTCAGCATGACCAGATTGCTTCCAGAGATCCATGTTAAATACATTCGGAGATATGACCTGATGATTGAAAGTATTAAGTGTTTGAATAAAAAATCACTTTTCTCCATATCAAGAAACTTTACGCCAATGTTTAACCTCTTGATAGCCCCTGACTCTGTATTGACTCTCTATGAAACCTATCAATTTTTTGTATACCAGTGCACCATGTGGAAGGAAAAACCAGCTTCCTGGGCTGGCATAAAAAAAGATGAATTGTGATGCATCAGAAAACGAAGCTTACTAAGAGCTGCAAAAAGACAGTAAGTACACCCTTTTATACCTCCATTCATGATGAAAAATAAGCTCCTGTTTCACTCCCAAAATCCTGTGATCATACTTTTTAGCCTCCTCCAGCCTAAGCAAATATTCCTGGAACAGAATTATAATTTCAAGATATAAAATCATAACATCAAGATTGGTAATAGATAATCTATATTCTTTTTTATTCGTCGGATTACTGGCAGGCAATATTTTACTATTTCTGTAGCAGTACACATAATTTCAAACATCAAATGAGCATCTAGAATACCAGGCCATTAGCAGCTATTAGTTGGTTATTCAGTAATATTTCACAAGGTATGGAAACTGATCATTCAACTGCCACAGCTTAGTTTACAGCTGGATATTCTATTCCAAAGAAATTAGTAAAGAAATGAAGATCACCTTTAAACTCTTCTGATCAGGATAAGATATGCCATAAACTCTTTGTAAAGTCTCCCGATCTTTGTTCCCCCTCCAATATGCTGAAGAAGCCTAGAATTGCAAAACCACCAATAACAAAACTACTTGTGATTAAACACATGTCTCCAAATAAATCAAACTTTGTCAAACACATATCCATAAACAAAATTTAAATAAATACCTTCAAACAGGCAATTGCCTTAACAAATGAAGTATTGGGTATATGTGGTCCACGACACAGATCTACTAGTGGACCACATCTATATACTGTGATAGTTTTATCAGCAGGCAAATCATTGATAATTTCAACCTGATGACAATAGCAAGAACATAGCATAAGCAACAGATTGTGATATCATAGGCTACAGAAGAAACAAAATAAGCAATGTGTTGTTCAGATCAATATGGTAATGTGGTGCAAAAGATACTATGCTTGCCTTGAACATATTATCTGAAAACATCTCAAGTGCTTGATCACGTGTTACTTCAATGCGCTCAAAAGGTTGTTTCTCCTGTAAGCATAATGCTCATCAACCATCATGTATATTAAGGGAACTACAAACTTATCATACTGAGCAATAACACTCAAAAAAATCCAAAAACTTTGCATTAGCAATTTAGCATAAAAAGGAATAGCCAACTAACAACCAGATGAAGAATTCTCATTCACAGGGTTGAAATCTAAAATCTTTTGTGAATACCAGACTGGCAAAGTACAAATATTCTCAAAGCCACAGAAATTTTGAGATACCATTCAGTACATTATTACAAAAATTGTCAAGCTAATAGATAACAATCTAACAACTATTGGCTATTGGTTACAAACACACACAGTAACAAGAAACAACTCTATAAATATGCACACATAAACACACAGAGAAAAGAAGGATGAGAAATACCCCAGCTGCCTTCAACGCCCCGGCCTCAATTTGCTTGAAATGATCATCATTCAATCCCAAGTCACCATAAAACGCATCATAATAGAAACCCTACAACAACATCCACATTCTCATCCATACTATTTATCTTGCAACAAAATAATAAAACCAGAGAAATGATCTATCCTCCTAAGTATGCATCTACTTACTAAATAGAGCAAGTTGAAGATGATTGCTGTTTAAGATTTCAAGGCATTGGAAGTATCTACCTTTTTTACTCTATTTAGTATGCAGGAACATGTTTCCGAGTTTTTTGACGATGCTATATCATTACTCAGTGTAACAACACAAACAGCATGATTGGCAATAATGAAATTTCTCTCGAGAAAACTACATATTTCGAATCCTAAACCAAGTTAAATCCAAGTAGAAAGAAACAATTCACCTCTCCTCTTGTAGTACAAGGCCCAATGCAGAGCTTGCATCCGTACTCCAACTCAAGCGACTGCAAAGAGAAAACCACCGTCATTTTCACCATCAACTCCAAAATCAAACAGAATAATAAAGAAATAAAATCGAAAAACGTTCCGAATTGAAGAAAACTACCTGGCCAAGAATGTGAGCGCTAGAATGCCAGAACGTATCGCGGCCTTCGTCATCTTCGAACTTGTAGATCCTGAGTTCGCAATCCTGCTCGAGAGGCCTGGCCATGTCCCATAGCACACCATTGACCCTCGCGATGAGTGCGTTGTTGGCGAGGTTCTTGGAAATCTCTTTCGCCACATCGAACGGTGTCGTTTGCCACTTGGCGGCGTCCTTGACCGTGCCATCGGGAAGTGTGACCTTGATTGGATCCGGCGACAGTGAGAGGCGCTGGGTTTTCTGCTCGGCCTGGATGGACTCGAACATCTTGATACGCTTCGGAATGGCGGCGTTCAGGTACTCATCGTCCTTGGGGTGGGGCACCATGGCGGTTACGGTGGAGTAAAAGAAGTAACCGAGATTGTGGAGGGGAGAGAGTGGGGAAGAGGAGCTAGTAGCGTAGCGGCGGAGCTGGATTAGAGAGCATAGCATAGGGTGTGTGTTGGGGTTTATGGATTTTATTTTTTATTTTTTATTTTATATTTAATTTTTTCATTTATTTATTTTTCAATACCTGCAGTCAGAACCCTTGTTAGTGAGGTTTAGGGTTTTTTTTTTTGTTGACTAGTTTAGGGTTTTTATTTATGTTTACCAAATTTACAACGAGACTTTATTATACCTTTTTTTTTAATTATCTTCTTGAATCATTTTAATTCTTTTAATTAGGTCTTTATTGCGATAAAAATATTTGAGTTAATAAAATATTTTAATTTTTAATTAAAGATACAGTAAGTAATTAATAAATTTATCTATTTATTCTATTTTTTTATCTATTTTATTATATAAAAATTGAATTTTTATACTTAATGATAAAATTGATGTGACATACTTTTGAAAATATTTTTCAATTTATTTTTTTAATTCATTAAATATAATTTATTACGATAAATTAATTATATCAACTAATTAATTTAATTAGATATTTAAATATCACACAATTTATTATAATTTATATTAATTTATTTTGGTAGTATTTTTTATATTCTCGTAGTATTTTTTAATTTATTTCTTTTAATTTATTAAACCAAATTAATTATAATAATTATGTGTATTAATTAATTAATTTGATTAATTTATTAGTCATTAAACTAATAATTTATGAATAAAATAGGCAATTGAGATATTTTCAATTAATGATCATATCAAATTAGATCAAATCATATCTATTCAGTCAAATTCATTATATTAAGGACCAAACTAAAATAAGATGATTTTTTACTTATTCAAATTAAATATAATAAATACAAATTAATTTTATTAGATAATCATGATCTAATGATTTTTTATATATAGATGGTCAAACAAGTTTATAAGAACATCTCTAATGCTTGATATTAATTTTATTTTATTTGTGGATTATATATCATAAGATTTGATTTGAAACTTAATGTAAAATTTGTCACTCCAATGCTTGGTTTTATTTCAATCTAAATTTTAAATTATTTTTTATTATTTTAAATAAATTTAATTAAATTGTGAAAATTTAAATAAAATAAAAATATAAAATTACAAAGTTAATAATTATATACCATATAGCGGTGAACGCGCATCGGTTATGGCCAAAATTTCTATTCGATCTGCACTAAAATCATCGGATCGGATCCAATATTCGCAGTTTTTAAGTTCGGATCCGATTCATGTGCGGATCAGATCGGATATATCCGCAAAACACAAAAATATTTTTAAAAGCTTATTTTTATTAAAAATATCAATAAAATTTATTTTTCTATTCTTTTAAATATGTTTACTCTTAAAATATTAGTAAACATACTTTTCTTAAATAATAAATTAAAATAATACAACATATATGATAATTATTAGTTGAAATAAAACATAAAAAGAATATTTATTTATTTATTTCTTTATTTTTGCGGATACGCAAATATGTAAATCGGATATGCGAATATCTATACAAAATCTGCAATCCGATCCAATAGTCTTGCGGATCGGATCCATATCCGCATTTTCCGGGTCGAATTCGGATAAACACCGCGAATATGCGGATCAGATCCGATCCATGAACACCCCTAAATTACCATATTTAGATTATAGAAAAATTAGAATTTTATAAATAATTTAAAAAATTATGTTAAATCATTTACTGTAAGATCAAAATCTACTAAATATACTAAAATTGGGTTTTCCCCCAGCTAATAAGGGTGACGTGTCAATCTCTCGTGAGTCCATTTTCCCTCCAAAACAAATGAAATTTTTCATCTATTCTAAATTATTTTATAAAAAATACCTTTATTATAATTATATTATTATATTATAATTAATATTTAATGAATAATATATAATTATACTAATTTAGGAACATATCTTCATTATAATTATATCAAATCAATATTTAATGCACTATTAAACTACTTATTAATTATAATGCGTAATTACAGTATATAATAAAAAATTGCCTTAATAATAAGTAATTTACATATTTATTTTTGTTTTACTAAGGTCTATAAATAGCGTTTTTCTGTGGTACATGAATCTAAATTTGAGAGTCAGCTCATAATTTTATATTTAGTATTTTTTTTTACTACTTCATAGAATAAGAATGTATTCTTCGTTTTTTATTGAAGTTGATCCTTTTAAGGTACAATTTATAATTTTTTATAATATTTTTCATATACTCATTCTATTATATTATTCTTTTAATAATTTATTAATTGTTGTTACTTTTAGTTATTCTTATCGTCTAATGTTCCAGTTCGATTGTCTTTTACCACAATCGTTTACAATGCATCACATCCATGAAATACCTCATCGAGTTGTCTTCACTGATTCAGGTTCAAACTACATGGATGTAAGCGTTCAAAGAAGGGACAATAATCTCTACTTTACCGAAAGATGGTTGGATCTACTCACCTATGATGACCAACCTAATGGAATGTGGTTAAAGTTAGCTTTCTTGGGAGGAGCTCAATTTTTGATTGAGGAATTGCATCCACGGAATTTTATAAGGCAAGTTCAAGTTCCATCCCCTCCATACTTTTTACGTCTGCCCGAAAATCTTCAAAGTGGAGCACATAATGAGATTGAATTCTCTCGGTTTAAGTTCAATTATGCTAAATTCGTGACAAACTCGGATATGCAATTTCAACGATTGGTAATATATTTAAATTTTCTTATTTTAAGTTGTTTATTATTAGAATAATTTTATAACATATTGTGATTTTTTTCAGAAATTACCGGCTTTCTTTTGCATGCATGCAATGCCATTGAGAGGAATAAGGGTTAGTTTGGTTTCTCGATGTGGCAATTCTATACCTTGCCGCATTGCATGAATAGCGGATGATGAAGCTTATTTAACAAGAGGATGGTTTGAATTTGCACGAATTCTAAATATTGATATTTACGATGTTATTTCAGTTGGTTATCGTTACGAGAATGACTCTATATTATACGTGACTAAGAACTATAATAGATTCAATATTGTTTAAGTAATTTGGTTTTAATATTAGTATTTGATTAAATTATAATTAGAAAATTTTAAATTATTGTCTCAATTTATATATTATGAGTATTTTTCTTGGATGTACTATTTTAATTTTTAAATAATTTAATAATTAATAAAATGAAGTGGTGCCAGATATATTATTTAAGTTTATTTTTATCCTTTATTTCTTTATTTGTATTTTCATTATATTTGACAAAAAATCTTTACCTAAACATATAGTTTTCGTTGACCTAAATACAATTTAGTTGCCAATAAAAATCGATTTTATTTATAAAAATAATGAAACATGTATCTTTTAATATTATATTAATATAGTAAGTAGACATTATGATATAATAATATCTTTAATTGTATTATAATTAGCTCATAAATAATGTATGATTATATTATTTTAGGAAACTTTTTTCATTATAATTATATCAAATCAATATTTAATTACAATAAAATATGTTAATTATAATTATATCATAAAATTATAATAATTACGATAGTTATGTTATATATTTTAATCATTTATGTAAATAAATAAACTAGAAAATAATCAAATCAAATCATGACGGTAAATAAATAATATAAAATAATATTATACATTTAATTAATTGCATTATAATTAGCTCATGAATAATGTATGGCTATATTATTTTAGAAAAATATTTTTATTATAATTATATTAAATTAATATTTAATATATTATTTAAATCTATTTTTTATATAACAATAATATTATATATATTATATATCACTTTTTTAAACTCATTCTTACAAATATTGGCATATAATTAATATAGATAACATATATACTTAATAAATATCTTTATTAAATTAATTATAACAATTAATACAAGATAATCTCATAAGTATAATCTAATTATAGTAAAAAAATTTATAAAAATAATTGACTACTAATTTGAATATAATTGATATAGTTAAATTGATACAACCAATAAGATTGAGAATATGTAGCAATTATAGCAATTATTATATCAATTATAATAATAATTCACGTGACTTCATATACAGTAATTTTTTAATTATAATTGTCACATAATTATACTTGAATATTATTTAATTTTAGATGTTTTATAGGTAATATTCATTATCACGTGAATTATCATCATTTCTCAATAATAATAATAATAATAATAATAATAATAATAATAATAATAATAATTTCGAATTTATATAATTAATATAATTGATATAGTTCTAATTCTCATTTGTATGTAATAATTTTATTAGTATGTATTCGCAGTTTTAATCAATATATAACAATAATAATATTATATGAACATAAAATTAATTAGTTAACAAATTGAATTTAGCTTATAGATTTTTATTTCTACTCAAATTTTTAATCATTAATGATTTTATTTTTTATATTTACAGTAAATTTTGACTATAAAAAAAATTAGTTTTGATTGTTTCCTATTTTATTTATTTACCATCATAATTAAATTTGATATAATTATAGTAATATAAAGCTGCTTCATATATAGCAATAATATTATAAAAAATATTATTGCACGATTGTAGAATAAAAAATAATCATATATATAAAACGAAATAATTATAACAAAAAAATTAATACATGTGATTTAAATATTTTTAATAGCTGGTAATATGGAGTTTAACAAAATATAATTCATATATTTTTTTATTTATGTATATGTATATAATTATATATATATATATATAGAATTATTTAACAAAATTAATATATATGTATATATAAATAAAAAAATTATTATAATTTCTGAAAATTATACATGAATTTTTTTTCTCAAATAAATTTATTTTAATTATATTACAATTAGCTCATAAATAATGCATGATTATATTAATTTAAGAAAATATCTTTATTATAATTATATCAAATTAATATTTAATGCGTTATTAAACTACTTATAAATCATCGATATTTTTAATCATTCTAATTATATCAATTGATATAGTTCTAATTCTCATCCAAGTGCAATAATTTTATTAGGAGATAATTGATGCACACATTAATAGTGACCCATTTAATTTGATATCAATTAGTGGATAATAATAAAGTCTACACGGTACATGCATTATATTTTAAAAAGGTAAAATATATTTTAAAAAATTATAGTATTAATAATCAATTATGATTAATATCAATATCAATAATTAATTTTTATAATTATTTTTTGTACTACTAAAGACTACATATAGTGTTTTTCTTTTTTGTAGAATAAAAAAGGTTATGATTCATAACATTTTTGTAAAGTTATATCGTATGGACACAAGATTAATTAGATAACAAATTGAATTTTAATTAATATGTTTTATTTTCTGCTCATATTTTTTTATTAATTATTTTACTTTTTATATTTACAATAATATTGAATGTAAAAAAGAAAAAAATAATATTGAATGTTATCTATTTTATTTATTTAGATTCATAATTAAATTTGATATAATTATAGCAAGTATCTAGGATTAATAATAACATGATAGTATAATTTTAAGTTGTATAACATAATAAAAAAATGTAGCAATTTATGTATGCTTTCTATATAGCAATAATATTATATATATTTATATATCTCCTCTTTTAGCTCTTTCTTAAAAATATTGGCATATAATTAATGTCGATAACATATATATTGAGTAAGTGTCTCCATTGAAAATATTTGTTAACTATTACCGTGTATAATTAGTGTGTGTATATATATATAAGGATTAATAGTAAATTGTTATAATTATTTATCATCTAGAAAATTCGTATCTCAGACATGGAACTTCTTCTGTTTATTATTTTTCATACCTAAAAGATACTAACTATGATTCTATCAACAGTATTAGCTATGATAGATTATGTAATGAAAAAGTTTGAAAAATAAAGGCAAGAATTATAAGGTTATGAAAAGTCTCATCCAAATTTGACAAGAACAACACGACTTACATAGAAATGGTTCTTATAGATGATAAGGTAAGTTGATTATTTTCCATGATTCTTTCAAGTGATGCTAGGTCCATTTTATAAATATTTTTTGTTTATATTTTAAGTTTATTTGATAAATAAACCCTTGCACGAATTAAAGATAGTGCGATTTTATAGATTTATAAGTGCGTGCTAATAGCTTTTATATTTAATTTGTTTTAGAGTGTGATAATAGCCAATATATTTGTGGGTAGATTTAACTATTACTATATTATTTATGATCACATTCAATATATATGTCTGATTTATTGAAGAAAGTAGATTATTAAAATCGATTAATGACTATTTTAGAGTTAATCCAATTAATACTAAATTTAAAAAAAAAACAAACAATCCATAACATATTAATTTTTTATTAATCAAATTATTATAATTTAAATTAATTTTAAAAAATAATTTAAAATTATAATTCAATCTTATAACGTGCATGGCACGGGTAATTACACTTGTTGATACCTAAAATTTGATCTCATTGGAGCTGCTCTAAGAATCATCATTTTTATTGTTCTTGTTATTTTAACTTTTTTTTTCTCTTATTTTCTTTATATATAATTTCTTTTATGTATAAATGTACTCAAATTGAGAAGGTATAGATAAATATTTCATTGATTATTTATTTGACGAATACCATAGCCTAGAAATGACTCAATTTAAGCATCCTACTGCCAATGGAAGTTAGATCTGTAGAAATTAGGGTAACCAATGTATTTTTTATAATATTTGATAGAAGAATATTTGTTAAAATAAATATACCCATTGTAATAAATTTTCTTTGTCAATTTGTTATCTTTTACCTAATAAACAACATTCATGTTGAATATATTATTTTCATCAGAAGTCATACATAATTCATTGATAATTTTATGTAAAAACACTCCTGTGATGATTATACACTGTACCATTAACTCGCTAAAATTAATTCTCCTATAATGATCTCAATGTATAACACTATCAGATAGAAATTTATTAGATTATATTTGTTTCTAATGAGGTGAAAGAGCTTTTAGACCTAATCACAAATATAGAGTTGAGGAAGGTCAGAAAAATACTAATAATACAAATACTGTTTATTTTTAATATTCAATAATAATAATAATAATATATAAATTAACACTAATATTGTTATGTACAAAATAATAAAACGTGTATTATACTTGAATAAGATAATTTTTTCTTACAAATCACATTAAATACATTATTTTAATTTGCCTACATATAATTTTAAGTTCTCATTTGCTATTAATATTCCTCATGTCTTTAATTTTAAAATATTATTTTTCATAATAAATATATTATGAATTGTGTTGAATTATATTGAATTGATTATTTTATAATTATTATATTATGATGATTTTTGTTAATTTAAAAAAAAATCAAAGAATATCTATAGATAACTATGGTATATGCATTTCCTAAGAAGATAATTAAATAGGGACTTGCAATAAGGATAGAGAAGGGTAGAGGATTTTTTTTAACACAGGAATAAAGGATGGAAAAGAAAATTCGCCGCACTCACATGAATATACATTACTATCTCTAACTAACAACAGAAATTCAATTTGAGCCAATTTGAGATGAAACGCATAAATTTCATTTATATTGAATCCTAAGATAAGGAACCTAATTCGAATTTTGAATTCGAGTAATGGACCTAAGTTAATCTTACTCACTTGAGTTAATATTTTTAGTCATTGTTGTAACAAATATTATATTATTAAATATTAATACATTTAGTATATATAAAAGTTGGATATACTTACAAGAGATTTTTTAATCAAACTAAAAAATATATAATTATATTTTTTATTTTTTAATCTTAAATATTGTTTACTAATGTAATGAAAATGTGAACAACAACAACAACAATAATAATAATAATAATTCACATAATTAAAATAGATCATTCTAATATATACATGATATTACATATATCAAGGATTATTATATATGATAAATTATTTTTTTATTTTTAATAAAGTTAATTTATGTATAAATCAACTAATTTTTATAACATATGATTTATTACATAATTTTTCTCCTCTTAATATAGATAAATTTAATAAATTTAAATATTATCTAAGACAATAAGTATAATAGTATAAATACCTATTTATTTATTTGTATTAGAAAAATATATAAATAGTTTAAATATTATTTTTTTGGTATAAAAATAATAATAAAGATTATTAATTAAGTTTATGAATAATTTTTCAAATAATAATAAAAAATCACTATTTTCACATACTACAATGTTTATAAAAAAAGTTGGATAATAAATCAATCCACAATAAATTATACATTAATCATTTCAAAAAAATAAATAAATTATACATTAGATATTATTATTTGCGTACTTTTATATTATATTATATATATATATATATGTATATATATAATCGATTATTAAGTTATAATTAATTTCTAACCCAATTTTTGAGAATTGAAATTTAAATAATTGAAATTATTAAATTGTCAGAATAATAAAAATTAGGGTTAAGTATTTTTTTTCATCCCTAAGATTTTGGGTGAAAATCAAATTCGTCCATAACCTTTTTTTGTTATTAAAATCATCTTCAAGGTTACAAAAAATTATAAAATCATCATTTTATTTTTATTTTTTTATTTTATTTGTCTTTGTTTTATTTCTTTTGAATATATATATATATATATATATAATATTTTTTTTTAAAATGAAAATAAAATTATTTTTGTTCTTTTCTCTTTGTTTTTCTATTTACTACATGGTGCGTTTAATTCTGTTTAGTGTTTTGTGCTAAGAAAAAATAATGGAGAGAGATCACATGAGTTACTACTCACACCCAATGAGTTATTCATATTATTGTGGATGGAAGAACTACCTGAATTTTGGTTGGAAAAATCAAGACCAAAGAAACTTCAGTGTTCCATGTTTCATCTATCAAGAATCACCATCTCCATATTCATACCAAGAACCACCACCTCTCTATCCATATCAAGAACCATCATCTTTCTACTCATATAAAGAACCATCATCTTCTTTTTATTCATATCAAGAGTCATCAGCTCTTGAACTTGTCATGAAAGAATGCATACATGACATAAGGATAAGTTTCAAAAATATAGAGAAATATGTGGAGTTGATTATCAAGCCCCAGGAAGAGGAACAAGCAAATTTCTTCCCAAAAGATACAATGCAAGATCCTATAGAAGAAAGTGAGGAAATCAATCAAAGGAGTTCATACTCCAATGAATTAGAGAACTCTCCACCCTAACACATGGAAGAAGAGAAAGATGCAAAAACAAATCAGAAAGATGCACAAAAAAGGAGGAAGATACACAAACAAAGGAGGAAGCCATGCACAATCCATGCTTGCACATTCCAATAATTTCGGAAGAAGCCATACAAGTCTCTTTAATTCTATCCATGCAAGCTCCTGAGAAGAAAAATCTGAATGCACCGCCCACATTTGAATTAAAATCTTCTCCTCCAACACTTGAATATGCTTTTCTTAGTACTAATGAATCAGAGAGTTGTATGGGAGTTATTTTTTTGGGTATCATTTTTTTTCTCATGTCCACTAAAGTCATTTCTCTTAACTAACTGAAAGAAGAGGAAGAAAAAGCAACAATCAACCGTCAAGCTAGTGATGTTAAAGAAGCGCTTGTTGGGAGGCAACCCAACTACTAGTATCCTTGATTTTGCAGTCACTTTGATTTTAATTTTATAGTCATTTTAATTTTAGTATTATAGTTATTTTAGTTCTAGTTTTAAATTACTTTATCTCAACTTTTTTAGAATTTTTCTTGTTTTACATGTGTTTTAGTCATGCAGAATGATTAGAACAGGAAGAGAAGCAAATAAAACATAAATTTTGACACCCTGGAGTTTTTCTTTACTTGGAGACAAGCAAACTTTTAAATTTGGTGTTGTAGAGTGTGCTCTCTGTTTACCTTATCATATGTGCACCATGGGGAGATGAATGTTCTTCATGAAGGAGCATAGCCAGAGGAATGAGATGGCCACCAGCATAACTAAGGTGGTTGAGTTCTTTTCATTCTATTTTTCCTTCTGTTCTTATTTTGTTGTCTTCTATTTTCTGTTATTTTGATTGCCTGCATGATCTTTAGTACTTTCAGTTCTTAGATTTAGTTTCACTCTATTATTTGCTTTTAGTTTAAAAAAATTTATCTCATGTACCACTCACTGAACTTGAATCTAAAAAGAAAAGAAAAGAAGTGATGTATTGCATGAGAAATTGAGTTTATATTTAAGAGTAGTCTTATTTACTTAATTGTGGTGGTAATATTTGTGATTCTGAATGTATGATATGAACAGTGCATAGTTGAATTTGAATCAAAGGATATTGGTGCATAAGGAATAGGAATTTAGAGAACTACTATGAATTCTCTGAATTAAACAAAGGGAAAAAGACATATAGGTCCCTGATTTTTCAAATTTTTGACAAATACATCCCTGACAAAATTTAAATACAAAAAAGTCCCTGACTTTAACAAACGGAGGACAATTTAGTCCTTCCGTCTATTTGCCTCTCATACACCAAACGGAGCTGGCTGAGGTGGCTGAAACGGTGTCCAGGTGTCCGTTACGGTGCCACGCTGGAAGGGGAATAAAGTTCGAAGGACAAATAAGTCATTGACGTCATTTTGCAAATAAAGTTCGAAGGACAAATAAGTCCTTGAGAATTTAGTTCACTATGCTTCTATTATGAGAATTTAGTTTATAAAATTATGCGTGTATTTTGAACTAAATTCTCAAGGACCTATTTGTCCTTCGAACTTTATTTGCAAAATGACGTCAAGGACTTATTTATCCTTCGAACTTTATTCCCTTTCTAGCGTGGCACCGTAACGGACACCTGGACACCGTTTCAGCCACCTCAGCCAGCTCCGTTTGGTGTATGAGAGGCAAATAGACGGAAGGACTAAATTATCCTCCGTTTGTTAAAGTCAGGGACCTTTTTGTATTTAAATTTTGTCAAGGATATATTTGTCAAAAATTTGAAAAGTCAGGGACCTATTTGTCTTTTTCCCTTAAACAAAAGCTTAATCTTTGAAGCAAAAGAAACAGTAAAAAGAAAATAAAGAAAAGCAAGATCCAAGGTTTTGAGCATCAATGGCTAGGAAGGTCAAATATGATTAAAATCTCAAAGAGTTATTTTCCTAGTCATATGCTTGTGGTGTAAATGTGTCAAGTAACCCTTGAGACAGAGCACTAAGAGTCGAGATCAAGTGCATTTAACAGAGTATGCCAAAGGCTTTGAGCACCACTGTCTGGGAGTAACTGAATGAAGAATCTAAACTAAAAGAGAGTTGCACAGTCAAGTGCTTGTGGTGTTTTTGTGTCAAGTAAAGTTTGAGACAAAACATTTAAAGTCATGGTTAGGCTCAAGGTACAAAGTATCAAATAATAGAAAATGAAAGAAAAATGTTGTGTTCAAGGATTAATCCAAAGTAAAAAGGCCAAAAAATTCATAGTATTTTCCGGATTCTAATTCCAAATGACAGTGACAATCCTCAGATTCAAAGGATAGTGCGATGCCAAAACTATTCGGAGTTTCAGCGTTATAAACCCCACTTTGAGACAGACAGGAGCTTAATTGAGTACTCATTTCTCATGCAAAATTCACATCGTATAAATCTTTACAGGGTCTTGTGTTTTTGTCTGAAACCACGTAAATTCTCTTAGCCTGGGACGATTCACATACAATTGGTAAAGTTGGCCACCTTAGGACGATTTATGTGTTATTCCTCAAAAGTCATTCATGCATAAATCATCTCGGATGTAGTGGCTAACATATTATATAAACCACATTCCTCTAGCACGATTTATATATCATTAGGATTAGAATATCCACGTTTCAAAAATTGCTTTTGGAGATTTAAGTAATTTTGGATCCTATTTAATTTATTTAAGTAAAAAAACCTAATAAGTGATTAACAAGGGTTGATGGTCACAACACATTTAGGCTGCGTTTGTTTACAGAGACAGGACACTGAGACAGAGACACATAGACACAAAATTGTATTTGAAAGAGGAGACATAGACAGAAACAATGTGTCCAAGAACACTGAATTAGTGTATTTTGTGTCCATCATGACAGGAAGGACATGGAAACACTAACAAGAAACACAATTTATTTTTCATTTTTTCTTTCATTATTCTTGTTAATTTTTTATAATAATATTTTTTGTCTCAAATTTTTTGAATAAAAAAATGAGAATAAATTAAATTTTCATAATTTGTTCTAGTTTATAACAAAATATGATACAAAATCATAAAATTTTATGTCTCTGTCCTTTATGTCTTATTCTATCTTATCTTATCATGTTGTTAGAAACAAACGCAACCTTAATTTAATGGAAGTTAAAGAAAATTGTCTTGAAGTGAATTTGATTAGGTAGATTTGACGGCTAAGTAAATATTATTTCTTTACATTATAAACAAAATATGAATATATTTATTTTGTTTGCGGTGATAACAAAATAATATAAAAATATAAATAATTTTAAAAATACATGTAAATATAAATAATTTTTTTTATTTATTTAAAAAAATGGAATACATAATATGTCACACGTGATTTTACTCAAATTTCAATATTTATAATGTATATCTTTTTTTTTCCCTCATAAACCAATTCATTTCACTAACTTCATCTTTATACTTTATTTATTTATTTATTTATTTCTATTTCTATCTCCTTTCAATTATAAGACAATTCATCTTATAACAATAGAGAAACCACATTATGCTTGTCTAGCTACCAACTATGATACCATAAAAACTTGTCACTCACAAATTTAATCAAAATAAATAATTAATTGAAATTGAAACAATATCAGAATTCCATACTTTGTACTTAAAGTAGTGTTATACACAAGCTTGGCTGAGACACAAGAAGGAATCGAATCTTTTCCTTGTTTCTTTTCTTCTTTTTAATCCAAAAAGATGAAAGAAAAAAAAAAAAAAAAAAAACAAGCTTCTGTAGAAAACCAAACCAAAGTATCCAAAAAGCAACCCTGAGTTACCTTACTCGGTCAAATTGTTACAAGAAATGCAAATAATAAATATCTAAATGCCAATGGTTTCAGTAATACAATTCATTTAGATAATTAGATATAGGATTCAAACAACGTGGCCTAAATCAGAGGGACCTTGCAGGAAAATAATTAGAAAGATGAACACCGATGAGTACTTTATTATGAATGGATAGAAAATTTGATATTAAACATGATTTTAAGTGGTGAGTTGAAGAAACCTCTGAGCCATGGGATGGTTGGCTTGGGAGAGTTGGTTAGGGTTGAGAATCTCAACAATCTCACCATCAACGAGGAGGCAGACGACGTCAGCAATTCTCTGGATTTGTTTGATGCTGTGAGACACCATAATCATGGTCATGCCACTATTCTTGTTGAGCTTCAACAGTGCAGCCTCTATATTCTCCGTGGAAATAGGATCTAAAGCACTCGTTGGCTCATCAAGCAGCAAAACCTCAGGGGAATTAGCAAGAGTTCTGGCCAGCGCAACCCTCTGTGCTTGACCCACTGACAACTCCGCCGCCGACTTCTGAAGGAAGGAAGCGTCCAGGTCCGCCAGCATCAACAGCTTACATACCTCAACATCTGAAAGCTTCTTCCCGCTGAGGTTGGGGCCGTACCTCACGTTGTCGGCTACAGTGCCTTCGAAAAGGGCGGGCAGCTGGAACAGCATGCCGACTTTGCGGCGGAGGGAGAGCACGTCGAGCTGGCAGATGTCCCGGGAGTCGAGGAAGACGGAGGCGGAGGGAGGCTCCCAGAGGCGGTTGAGTGCCCTGAGGAGCGTTGACTTTCCGCTGCCACTGGGGCCTATGACTCCCACTATGACACCCTTTGGGATTTCCAGACTGATGCCCTTCAGTATTGGGATCCCTGCATCCGACACTCTCCGAAGATCGCGTACCTCCATTTTCGAGTGTCCTTCGCCATTCTCCACCTCCAAAAGCTGCTCCTTCAACTCATCTGTAATTCAAAAACACAATCATCAAATGAATGAAAAAAAATCCATCAAACGAAGTCCATCAAACTTACTTTACCTATCAGAGAAGACATATTTGCTAGTTTGTGAATCGATCACATCTCCCACTTCCACCACCACCACGCTTCAAGACCTATTTCTATCCATATCAAACAGAGTAACAAACCTGTACCAGAAACGGCCTGCCTTGCCCAACACCGCATGTAAATTTTTTTTCTATTTAGTGCGGGCCCACCACATATGATATTTGAATGTTTGATTGCTATTATTCTCACTATATTCTATCTATTATTACTTTATTAGCATCACCACTACAAGTCCGCAACTGGTGATCCACCCAACCTAAGAAAAATGGTTTAGGGATGGTTCGGCTGACTCGGATAGAGTTACAACTTGCAAGGTTCAATCTGAACTGAACCGGTCCATACAAAATAGCAAAAAAGAACCAGGTAGCGGTGCGAATGGCAGTGGGATGAACCAATTGTTATTAGGTGGCTACTTCCATAAAAAGTGTATTTATGAAAAGATATTTTAAATTATAAAAATACTATTTATACACTAAAATCACTCATTAAAATCAGTCACTAATATATTTGTATATAAATAAATGTGTAATTTAATTTATTTTCAATATATATTTATATTTTAACTTATATTTTATACTAATAATTAATTTTAGTATATAAGTAACATAACTCTTTAAATTATTAGATAATTTAATATATTTAATTAAATTATCTAATTATTTAATGCAAGTAACAACCTTTTTTTTTTTTCAAAAGCAAGGGCATCCAAAAAGCAACCCTAATTTGACCTCACTTTTATCTCATCTCACTTGTTGCAAGAAATTGCTAATAATAAAGACCACTTTTGTCACTTAGATAAAAGAATCACATGTAATTAGGGTCCCACAACTAAAGAAAAATGTTCTGAAACTTCCCGGTTTTTTTAATTCTTTTCTTTTTCCAAAAAATCTCTGCTAGATATAGCTTTCCAAGAACTGTGCTAGAAACAAAACTGCAACCACTATAATTAATTGTAATAATATTCTTAAGGCCTAAAACATGTAACCCCTTCAATAGATTTTTGAATTAAAGGACTAATTTTCATCCAACAATCCAAGATTCAAGAGTCGAGAATCATTTCAATTAAAAGAACACTGATTGCTAAAGTGCTTTTATGGGATGATTTACAACAAAAAGAAAAACAAAATGGTTAAATCAAAGCATGAGACGAACAAGGATCTCAACAAAGAACCACTAAGAAGATGAAATTGGTTAGAAACTTGGAATACAAAATTCAAAAACTGAACAGTTCATGTACCTCTGACATTGTTGTTCATCCATGGCAATAAAATTGCAGTGACAAATAGAATTATTATGGAATTCGAGCCTCTGATGAACTTCTTAACTTACTGTTATCCTTCCTAGACCATTGCCATATCTTGGAAACAGAAAAGCTCTCACCTTTTCTTGCATTGCTGATCTTTTTTCCCTCAACAACATCAACATCAGTTGAAGAAAAATTGTTCCCATTTGTTGTAGCTATTCTTCCCTTAATCAATTGTCTCATACTGCCACTGATGCTTGGACACAAAGCCACCCTCAAATCAGAATCAGCAACAACATATTGGTAAGACCCCATTGAGTAGCATCTCCTTGCATCTAAATTACCATGACTATTACTAAAACTAATACTACTATTACTACTCTCTCCTTCACATTTTTCAACACCATCTACTCCATTATTATTTGAGCTTCTGAATTTTCCAAGCCTCACAGAAAAAACCCTCTTCCCATTCCTTATGTGATTCTCAGCAGGCTTGTTAGAAGAACCAGCACCACTGACACCAAATCCTGAAACTGAAACACCATCTTCGTCCTCATAACATGGACCTTCAAAGTCAAAAAATGGGGTCTCAAATGAAAACCCTGGTGCATAAAGTGTCCCTCTACAAAGGGGACAAGTTGAATTTGAAAGCAACCATGTGTCAATGCAGTCAATGTGAAAAGCATGGTTGCAATTTGGCAGCAACCTCAACTTGTCTTGTTCCAAGAACTCACAAAGGCAAACAGCACAATCAAATGGCTCCTTCAAGCCAATTATCTCCTTGTAGAGAAACACAGGGAGTGCATCAATGAAAGCCTGATCTAAACCTGAGTCATGGAGGTGGAATAGTTGCTGCAACTGTCTCTGGTATGCATCAGATTCAGACATTTCAGGATACCTATTGGATTGAGAAATTGATGAGGAAGAAGAAGATCTTTGTCTCATGAGAAATCTAACAAGCAGGTGGAGGGTGCCCAAGATGAAGAACACAACAGATAAAATTACTATGATGAAAATAATTGCAGGGCTTATTCTACTATTCCCAGATGAAGAATCTGAGGATGAAGAAGCTGAATTAGAAGAACTATAAGAAGAAAAAGAAGAAGAAGAAGGAGAATATGGAGAAAGAATAGGAGCACCATTGCTCTGGTGGATTTGAGAGTGAAGCCTATACATTTTAGAATATGGTAATGGCATTACAGAACTGAGAATAATACAAAGTTCTAAACTAAAATTTTGAGCTTGCAATTTCAAAATTTGAACAAATTTATCATCTTTTCTTGTTTTGGGACAAAGCCCAAGTCACCAATTGTGAAAGAAAAGCAAGCTTTAGGCATACTAACAAGGAAAAGTAAAGAGGAAAGGACCAAAAACAAAGCAAAAGATAGAGAGAGAGAAAAAGAAATCAACTTGACTCTATTTTTTCTATGGGGTCCTATGACTGTGGCAACAGCATGGAACGAAACATGCTTGAGAAAATGTCAACGTTGCAGTTGACCTACCTTCTTTGAAATCTAGAAACCTCTGCAGTTACCTGGCTACTTCTCTCTCTCTTTTACAAGGTTGTACTTGTAATTCTAATTCTACATGAAAAGAAAGAACCCTAATGACAACAATAATGTGTGAAATCTGAATTTGAATTAGCTGCAATCCAATACCAGTAGTGGTAGACAAGTGAGAGTGAACAAAATTCCTTACAAAACCCAAGGTTTTTGGGGTCCTCTTGCTGCTACAGCCTACGGACCCTGGAGTCCAAACTGAAAGGAAGCAAAAAGGTGTGGCAAAATTGTCATTTTGTAACTCAAATCATGTGACAAGATGATGGCACTAACCTTAGACACCTGTCACACATTTTGCGGAATTTCATGGATTTGCTTGGTCACAAAAGTAAAATAAGTACCATATCATTTTTTTTTGTTTGCACCAGGAATTCATCGTGCCGGAACTGCAGAGGTAAAGTGGGTGATCCTTCCAAATAAACAAGTTCCATTCCTATTTTTCAGTGAGTACGAATCCGGGAGTGATGGTTAAAGGACACAAATCCTTATCTATCTGTGCCAAACTTACGTTAGTAATAAGTGCTATATCATAATGAAATGAGACTGAAGTGTGGGTGGTCTAAACTAGATAAATAGTCCAATACTGAGTTTGTGTATCCTTAGTCGTTACCAGTTTTTGCCTGAATTTACATATCCTTACTATATTTGGTCAGTGGGTATCCCTAGCTGATTCTGCATATCTATCACCAAACAAAAAAAAGGAGCCTGGAGCTCTGACCCAAAACAAGATAGTGAAAAATTTAATCTCAAGTCATTGATTCAAGGGGCTAATTTAAGGTGAGTTTTAGCCTTAGCCTCGCCTTAACCAAGCTCACTATTAGCCTGTGCTTTCTGACACCGGTTAATGGCGATGTGGCAGGCCTTTTTGTAATGTGACTTTGACCACCTGCAAATTGTGATATGTTGCATAGATATCTTAAAAACTCGAAATTGTGAAAAAGACCGAACTCATCAATATCACTAGATAGGTTAGCAAAAAAAGCAACAACATACCTCGGATTAGCTACCATCTAATAAACAAGTGGTTGGAGGCGATCAAAAAACAAAAGTTATTCCTCTTATGTTTGTACTGTTGGACAATGGGAGACTATGACCTTCAAATATTTTATAAAATATTTAATAATAACAATACTTCATATGACGTGATTAGTTCATTTGGATAAAGTCTTATGTAACCAATTCAAGTGTGTTGTCTTCAACTCATTTTATTCGCTCAATTCTTATTGGATTAATTGAAAAGGCTCATCATCATAATCATTATAATATAATTCACTCAATACTTAATTTTCAAATTTAACATGATGGACTATATTGAGCTAATTTGAAAAGGACTTATTAATATAGTGCATGTTTGGGTGTTATTATTTTGTTAAAAAAAGATCTTTTTTTTTAATGAAAAAAGATTTTTTTAACGTATTTGGCAAATTAGTAGTAAAAATAAAAGCACTAGTAAAATAAAAAAAAAGATCTTTTTTGAGAAGCTGTAATTTACATCTTTTTTTAAAAGATCTTTTTTCCTTAAAAAAAGATGTTTTTCATGTAATAAATAAACAAAAAAGTACTTTTATATTGTTTATACCCAAACATAATTGATAGATAAAAAGACATTTTTACATGAGATATCCAAACATAAAATTACTTTTACTTCTCTATAAGATCTTTTAAAAAAAGATAACTCAAAAAAAGATCTTTTCTTAAAAGCTCACCCAAACAAGCTCATAATCTACAATATAATTAGTTCTTTTAATGTTATTTTATGTTTTATTAGTTTTTTAAAGAATAAAATGAAAGAGTACTTCTTTATAGATAATTTGTTATTTATATTAGAAAAAAATACTAAAAAATTTTGTTCTAATTTAACTACTAAAAATTTAGGTAAAATATACTTTTTTGTCTTTAATGTTTATTATTTTTTTAAAAATATTCTAACGTTTAATTTCATTTAATTTTGTCACTAATGTTTTTAATTTATTCATTTTTGTCTTTAACGTTTTTTATTTATGTTAAAATAATTATCCTAAAAGATTTTAATTTTATCCTAACATTTTATATAGAGTTAACGTATAAGAGTAATTTTGACACAAATAAAAAATGTTATGGATAAAATGAAATACAACTAAACGTTAAGGATATTTTTAAAAATATTGCAAACATTAAAGATAAAAAATATATTTTATCCTAAAAATTTTAAGTCACATAAGATTTGAAAGTACTATTTTAAGATATTTTATATAATTTATTTGTAAATTAATTTATTTATTGTTATGGTAATGACCAAACATTGAAAAATAGTAATATTTATAATTTTTTATATAATACTATTAAGTTTAGGAAATAATAATTTAACAAACATATTTGGTTAGGTTAAAAGTCCAAAATAGTTTAAAGTATGTTTTATTGAGTAGGCCAAGTCATTCTTTATTTGAATAATCCACTTATTAAGTCTTGAGTGCAGATCAATGTTTAGTCTAATACTCAACTTAGACCACACAATTCTTCAAACAAGTCTCAAATGAAGACACCGTCGGCGGCAAATTGCACAATTCGGATAAAGCCAAAAAATAATAAAAAAAAAGGTGTTTTTATTGTTGTTTAATCATCAAGAGAAAAGGAGAAAAAAGCTAAATAAAAGGAGGCAAAGTCAAATCAATAGAGCCATAAATCAAATCAAAGGGTTAATCTAGTTCAAAAGAAAAATATTGCCTTGTTATTATTTTTGTGCAAGTCAAATGGCTTATTAAAGTTATCTCCTCTATACAATCACAATTCATATAAGAAGAAAATGGAGGTTGCCTTTTCTAATTCATATCCAAGGTTTGAAAATAAAACTTGGGGTTAAAGTTTAAGATTAAGAGTGTTGATTTGGCAAATACATTAAAGATTTCATGACCTTGACATTGTTACTGCTGCTGCCATATCTTCTGTAGCTCTGCGTTATTCTACTCTGATGTTATACCTTGATTTTCTACTTAAATTTCTAGGGAGAAGAAGAACTCAGTTGGTTCAATATTCAAGGAGTTGACTCTTTTCACAAGCTCAAACTTTGAAGGCATCATCCCATATAAAGGGAGTAATTAACCAAGGATTGAAGTAAGGAGCGATAATTCAAAATTCTGAGTTAACCTAGCACATTCACCACTCAAAGCTGAAAGTTTTAGAAGTAGTGTACCTACACTAAAAAGAGCATTCCACCAAAATGGAAAACAACATTTGAGAGTTCTAAAATCAAGTTATGCTTATAGCTTTTAAGCTATTTTATTTCTTCTCTTTTGTGTTTCTCTATTAAATATTTTGGTTCTTCAATTTTTATTTTTTTGGTTTCATTCAATGAAAAAATGGTATAAATGCGAGGATTTAGAAAAAGTCATAGAAAAAAAAGATAAAGAGAATTAGCTTGGAGAAAAGCTAAAAATTATGTCAATCTCTTTTGTAATCATTTTTTGTTTTGTTTTTTGAATATGAGAGGTTTTTCTTGTTAAGTTGGGTGAGCACTTAGTGTTGAGCTTTGAGAGTCTAGGGAGTGAACATAACCAAATCAAGTTTGATTAGAAGTTTAGTCTGTCCCATATAGAATTAGGAAGAATTTTTGGAAATTGGTAAATGTAATCTTTGAAAAGATAGTAAAAATTCTACTATAATTATGGTAGAGACTCGAAGTAGACCACATTACACAACGTGGTTGAAACATAATACATGGTTGTATACTTCTTTCTTCTCTACTCTATTTTCATTCGTTTCATTATGAGACAAAATTAAATTGACTCTTGCATAATTCATATCGCAGACACAGCAGAATCGATTTTTGAAATATTAAAAGTTAAAAGCAAAAAGAGGCTATAGATTCAACCTCCCTTCTCTAGACCATTAAAAATCTTCAAATATTATTATATTTTTTTAGGTTAAAATTTTTGGCCTCTCAAAAAATTTTTCAAGCTTCACCACTGGTTTACACCAAGAACAATTTTAGGAGCTCAATCAAGTCTTAAAAATATTGTTCAAAATAAAGAGGCATTACATGAGGTTGATAAAATAGTTTGATAGGTGATTTTTAGATTGTAAAATTTCCTTCAATGCAATTATGTCAATATTTTTTTAAGATATGTTGGATAGTGTTTCTAGTATTAGATCTAGTTATAGAGATCCTTCTTATCATAGCTTAAAGAATTCACTTGTTGGCTGATTTTAACAGAAAATGTCAAATGTTGGTTGATAGTTATATGAGTGCTTAGAGAGAAATTGGATGCACCCTCATGGATGATGGTTGGACAGATCAAAGATAAAGAACATTAATTAACTTATTGGTGTAATGAACTTTGTGAAATCTATAGATGCTTTAAATATGATTAAAAATGCTTTAAAGTTATGTAACTTATTTTCTGAGGTGATCAAATAGATTGTCCCTAATAATATTATGCATGTTGTGACTGACAATGCGACAAATTATATTGTTGCTGGTAAGCTTATCAATCAGAAATATAAGAATATCTATTGGTTATTATATACTACTCATTGCATGCCTTAATTTTATTCTAAAAAGTGTTAGATGCAAAAAGAATAGAAAGAGGATCCCATTGATTCTTTAAAGATTTTATCCTATATGTTCAAAGATGGATAGAAGAGGAGAATGAAGAGGAGACTCGAATTTCTGACTTTTCAGTTTGGGCCCAATTTTGGGGTCTGCCAGAAAGCTACAAAACCATTGAGGTTGGTAGGAGGATTGAAAAAAATATTGGTGAATTGATGGATGTGGGTTTCTTTGACATGAAGGGAAAGGAATCCAAAATTGTGAAGGCAAAAGTGATGATTTCGGGAGATAATTTGGTGAAAGATAATTTCAATATCATTGGCCCAAATAATAAAACTATTGAAATTGGAGTGCGGTATGAACGAATAGGTACTGTATGCACTTATTGTGCACACGTTGGATATGAAGTTAAAACGTGTAATTTTTTTATAGAAGACTCGTTGCAGGAGATTACAAAATAAAATGTTATAGGCGAATGGGTGAAGGCAGACCAGGTTGGGATTAGAGTGACGCTAAAGGAGGGAAGCTAAGAAGAAACAACAATAAGACCTCTGAACACTACTTAACTCCAAGAAAAAAATCACTCCCAGCTTGCTTTGTCGACAACTTTTTGAAATTGAACATGAGAGGGCAAAATTCTAAAAAGATAGATAACTCAGTGCCAAATATGGAGAATGAAAAGACATAGAACAATGTGAATGCAGAAGTAACAAATCGTTCTATTAAAATTCTGGTATGAAAACTAAAAAAGAAGAGGCTGCTGTTGAAGATGTCATGTGGTTGAAAAATCAAGATGTAGAAGTGAAGATAAGAGGGTCAGGTAAATTGCCTTCAATTAAAAAACTGGCTAGACAGAATTTGAAAAAAAATTAGCTAGAATCAAGGTTAAAAAAGAGAGCCTTTGAAGAAGATATGGGAGGAGATGCGAAGAAATTCTGTTCTAGCAGGGAAGAGACTATTGAAATGATGGTGGAGTGTGCCAGTCTTTAATTGGTACCCAAAGAGATATGAAGGTCTTGAGCTGGAATTGTCGGAGTTTGAGGAGACCCCTGACAATCTAGAACTTGAAAGGGATTTGCTGATCCCACTCCCCCGAAATTTCGTTCATTTGTGAAACTAAGAACCAATTTCGACAAGTTGAGAGGATGATAGGAGGTTGTGGCTTTAATAAATGGATTTTGGTGAATCTGAATGGTACCATTGGAGGTCTGACACTAGCTTGGAGGGAAGGAACGAAAGTGGAAGTGATTCGAAAAGAGGTCTACTTCATTGCAGCAAAAGTTACAGATTTAGCAATTAATAAGATATGGGTGTTGGTTGGTGTGCACTTGAGTAGCCTAGAACAAACTAGGTTGTTACAGTTCAATGAGCTTTCTTTTATAGTCAACCAGATGCAAGAGGAGGTAATAGTGATAGGTGATTTTAATGCCATTGTAAACCAACAAGAAAAGGAGGGGGATAGCGACAAATCTCCTTCCTCTATTGCTGTGTTTACTGACTTTATTGATGGAAATGCACTCGTTGATTTGGGTATGGTTGGGTGACCATTTACATGGACAAATAGAAGAAGGGGCCAAGAGCTTATCAAAGAACGCATTGATAGAGGGCTGGCAAAAGAAGAGTGGCTGAATTTTTATCCTTCGGCAACAATTCATAGACTTTCTAAGAACGGCTCTGACCATGCCCCCTCCTTTTAGACACTAATCCAATTATGGAGAAGTCTAAAAGGAGGTTTAAATTTCAAGAGAGATGGTGTAGTTAAGTGGATATTAGAGATATTATTACAAGGGCTTGGAGGACGAAAGTAGAGGGCTCAGCTATGTTTATTTTAGCACAAAAACTAAAAATATGTAGGCATAAACTGGTGCAGTAGCAGCAGCAATGCAAGTCAAACTCAAGAAAAGAAATTGAAGATCTTTTGAGAGAAATTGAAGTGCTGCGGGATGCAGGAGTTAATGGCGGGAAAGTGATTAATGAGCTAGAGAGGAAAGTCGATTCAGCTTATGATAAAGAAGAAAGTTACTGGAGAGAAAAATCTCGTATTAAGTGGCTACAAGCAGGTGACAGAAATACTAAATTCTTCCATCGAAGTGTCCAATCTAAAAACCGGAATAATAAAATCTGGAGACTAGAGAGGATTGATGGTGGAGTAGCTATAACTCATAATGGGATTGCTTTAGTGGCTGAAGAGTATTTTAAGAAAATTTTCTCTGCTTCAGAAAGCACTGATCCGAATATGATGTTTGAAGATTTTGAACCTAAAGTGACGAACTCTATGAATAGAAGCTTATTAAGGCCAGTGTCGAGAGAGGAAATTAAGCGGGAAACCTTTAGCGTTCACCTACAAAGTGCATCATGAGAAGACGGAATTACAACCAATTTTTTTCAATTCTACTGGAATATTGTGGGAGAAGATGTCACTCAGACAGTCACGAGTTTTTTTATTAGTGGAAGAATTCTTAAGAGTTTCAACCATACCCATATTTGCTTGATTCCAAAAGTCCCAAATGCCAGTAATATGACTCAAGTGAGACCTATCAACCTTTCTTTCGTTGTTTACAAGATTATTTCTAAAGTCTTGGTTCATAGGCTACAAGGTATTATGAACAAATTAATCAGCCCAAATCAAAGTACTTTTTTAAGGGGAAGGCTAATTTCTGATAATATCCTTATAGCCCATGAATGTATGCATTACTTAAAAAACAAGAAGAAATGCTTGGAGACTGAGATGGCTATTAAATTAGATATGAGCAAGGAATATGATAGAGTAGAATGGCATTTCTTATGGTTTATAATGGACAAATTGGGCTTTCATTCTTAATGGATTGACTGGGTTCGCGAGGTGGTCACTACAGTTTCTTACTCTATTGTTGTGGAAGGTCAACCTTTTGGCTTTTTTAAGCCAAATAGAGGCATCCGACAAGGTGACCCTCTATCTCCATATCTATTCTTATTTTGTGCAGAGGGATTATCTTTTTTGCTACACAAGACAGAGCAAAACAGTCTCATGCAAGGTATCCAGATCAATCGAAAAAGTCCTACTATTAATAATCTTTTATTCGCTGACGCCTCTATACTTTTTTGCAAAGCTAACCTTTTATCTTGTGATCATATTTTGGAACTTCTAGAGACTTATGAGGTGTTTAGCAGTCAAAAAATTAATTTAGATAAATCAGCTATCTTTTTCAGTAATAACACTCCTGCTGATATCTGAATCTCTCTTGCTAACCAGCTGCATATTAGACACATAGGAGCTCAAGACAAGTATCTTGGGTTACCTTTTATTGTCCAACGCTCTAAAAATGTTACTTTTGGGCTGATTAAGGAGAAAGTTAGGAAGAAAGTGTAAGGGTGGAAAAGACGCCTTTTGTCAACGGCTGGAAGACATGTACTTATAAAGGCAGCGGGAGAAGTAGTGCCTATTTATTCGTTATGTTGCTTCAAGCTCCCAGATACTCTTATTAAAGAGATTCACACTATTTTAGCTCAATTTTGGTGGGATCAAAAGGGTTTAGAATGAAGAATGGCTTGGGTTAGCTTGGATACTATGAGAGAGCTAAGAAAAAAGGTGGTTTGGGGTTTAAAGATTTAGGAGTTCAAAACCTAGCTCTATTGGTAAAACAATGCTAGAGAATAGTCAAACAACCTCAATCTTTACTAGCCAGAATGCTCAGAGAAAAATATTTTAGATATAGTAATGTAATGCAAGCTGAGATTGGAATATTACCTTTTTGGGGGTGACAGAGTGTTCTTGAGGGTCGAAAAATGATAGAGAAGGGTCTCCGCTAGAAAGTTGGAACCGGTGATAACATCAAAATTTTTGGAGATCCTTGGATTTCTCCTCCATATCAGCCTCTATTTCGGGTCTGTGATTTGATGCTACCTGGCAAAATATGGAACCCATATTTAATTGAACATAATTTTTCAGAAGCAATGAGACGAAGAATTCTTGCAACCAATATTGGTGATGGAGAAGATGAGATCATTTGGTCTTTTAATAAGAATGGAAAATATCATGTGTCTTCAGGATACCAAATAGCTTACCTTTTCCACCATTTACTCATAGATATGTGCCCTGAAATAATGAGAAACAAGGAATTATGGCGTGACCTATGGAAGATGGGTCTTCTCCAAAAATTCAATTTTTTTATGGAGATCACTTCATGGCTCAATCCCGGTAATGCAAGCCCTCCACCATCGTATAACCTTTATCCATCCTATGTGCCAGCGCTGCAACAGAGAAGAAGAGTTCATAAATCATTGCTTTTTTCGATGCCCAATTTCAAAAGAAACATGAAAAAAATGTAATTTACAGGAGGTCTTTGATGCTGGAGAAAAGGAACACTTTCATCAAGCTTGGAATCACCTCAAATTGTTTTTCCAGTTAAGGGTTAATGGTGCTCACCTCCTCCATCTTGCGGCTATTGTGCTGGTGCGTCTGGAAAGTTTGTAATCGCCATGTATTTGAGAAAGAATCTTTATCACCGGACTCCATCGCTGCATCTGCAGTAAAGCTTCTTCAAGAACTTGCTGCAATTCCATATTGAAGTGCTATTTTCTATTTTAATTAAGTATTTTTGTACTCTTTTGAGTATGTTTGGGAGAACCCCAATTCTATTTGTACTAGCCTAATAGTTGGGCTTTTTTGCAATTTTATTCCTAATGAATAAAATTCTTTGTCTTTGAAAAAAAAATTAACACATTAATGATGACAAACATATTTGGTTAGGTTAAAAGTTCAAAATAGTTTAAAGTGTGTTTTATTGTGTAGGCCGAGTCACTCTTTATTTGAATAATCCACTTATTAAGTCTTGAGTGCAGATCAATGTTTAGTCTAATACTCATCTTAGACCAAGCACACAAAATTCTCCAAACAAGTCTCAAATGAAGACACCGTCAGCTGCAAATTGCACAATTTGGGTAAAGCCAAAAAATAAGAAAAAAAAGTGTTTTCACTTTTGTTTAATCATCAAGAGAAAAGGAGAAAAAAGTTAAATAAAAGGAAGCAAAGTCAAATCAATAGAGCCATAAATCAAATCAAAGGGTTAATCTAGTTAAAAAAAATGTTGCCTTGTTATTATTTTTGTGCAAGTCAAATGGCTTATTGAAACTATCTCTTCTATACAATCACAATTCAGATAAGAAGAAAATGGAGGTTACTTTTTCTAATTCAGATCCAAAGTTTGAAAATAAAACTTGGGGCCAAAGTTCAAGATTAAGGGTGTTGATTTGGCAAGCACATTGAAGATTTTATGACTTTGATATTGCTATTGCTGCTGCCATATCTTCTGTGACTCTGCGTCATTCTACTCTGATGTTATACCTTAATTTTCTACTTAAATTTCTTGAGAGAAGAAGAACTCAGTTGGTTCAATATTCAAGGAGTTGACTCTTTTCACAAGCTCAAGCTTTGAAGGCATCACCCCATATAAAAGGGAGTAATTAACCAAGGATTGAAGTAAGGAGCGACAATCCAAAATTCTGAGTTAACCTAGCACACTCTTCACTCAAAGCTGAAAGTTTTGCAAGTAGTGTACCTACACTAAAAGGAGCATTCCACCAAAATGGAAAGCAACATTTGAGAGTTCTAAAATCGAGTTATGCTTATAGCTTTTAGGCTATTTTATTTCTTTTCTTTCATGTTTTTTTATTGAATATTTTGGTTCTTTAGTTTTTATCTTTTTTTTTTTGTTTCATGAAAAAAGGGTATAAATGTGAGAATTTAGAAAAAGTCATAGAGAAAAAAAACAAAGAGAATTAGCTTGGAGAAAAGCTAAAAATTATGTCAATCTCTTTTGTAATCATTTTTTGTTTTGTTTCTTGAATATGAAAGGTTTTCTTGTTAAATTGGGTGAGCATTTAGTGTTGAGTCTTGAGAGTCTAGGGAGTGAGCATAGCCAAATCAAGCTTGGTTTGAAGTTTAGTTTGTCCCATATAGAATTAGGAAGAATTTTTGAAAATTGGTGAATGTAATCTTTGAAAAGATAGTTAAAATTTTACTATAATTATGGTAGAGACTCGAAGTAGACCACATTGCACAATGTAGTTGAAACATGATACATGGTTGTGTACTTCTTTCTTCTCTATTCTATTTTCGTTCGTTTCATTATGAGACAAAATTAAATTGACTCTTGCATAATTCATATCGCAGTCACAGCAGAATCGATTTTTGAAGTATTAAAAGTTAAAAGCAAAAAAAGGTTATAGATTCAGCCTCCCTTCTCTAAACCATTAAAAATCTTCAAATATTATTATATATATTTTTATGTTAAATTTTTTGGCCTCTCAAAAAATTTTTCAAGCTTCACCATTGGTTTGCACCAAGAATAATTTTAGGAGCTCAATCAAGTCTTAAAATATTTTTCAAAATAAAGAGGCATTACATGAGGTTGATAAAACAGTTTGATAGATGATTTTTAGATTGTAGAATTCTCTTCAATGTAATTTTGTCAAAATTTTTTAAGATATGTTAGATAGTGTTTCTAGTATTAGACTTAGTTATAGGGATCCTTCTTATCATAAATTAAAGAGTTCACTTATTGACTGATCTTAGTAGAAAATGTCAAATGTTGGTTGATAGTTATATGAGTGTTTAGAGAGAAATTGGAGACACCCTCATGGATGATGGTTGGACAGATCAAATGTAAAGAACATTAATTAACTTGTTAGTGTAATGAACTTTGTGAAATCTGTAGTTGCTTTAAATATGATTAAAAATGTTTCAAAGTTATGTAACTTATTTTCTGAGGTGATCAAATAGATTGTTTCTAATGATATTGTGCATGTTGTGATTGACAATGCGACAAATTATGTTGTTGCTGGTAAGCTTATCAATCAGAAATATAAGAATATCTATTGGTTATTATATACTGCTCATTGTGTGCCTTAATTTTAGAATATAAACATCATGGTGCATATTTCTAACCTTGTATCACGTACTTCTAAGATGACAGTATTTATGTATAATCCTATGGTCTTCTTATTTTAGATTAGAAAAAGACCTACTTAAAAAGAGATTGTTCATTCTATTGCAACTCGTTTTGTTACTGTGTTCATCACATTAAAAAGCATCTTTTAATATAAAACTTATTTGCAAGCATTGATTGATTGTAGATTCACGCTTTACTGATTACAAATTAGGAATGCGTGCTAATGGTAGAACTGTTAGTACTATTATCATAGATAGAAAATTTTGGGATAATTATTTTACATTACCAAAAACACGGGAGTTACCAACGGGAAGGTACTCACGAACGATAATCAGTGGTAAAGTTTATGGACCGTGGTATGTAATGGCAACGTATTATGTCTCTGTGGCCAAATTTTACGAAAAACCGTGGCTAATTGAAAAGGCGTCGCTCTTGTTAGCCACGGAAGTGTATTCGTTGTTAACGCTGAGTTGCCACGGATTTTCTTGATTTTAGCCACGGTTTTTTCCGTGGCTAATCACCGTTTTTCTGGTAGTGTTACTATGTGTAAACTTGTGCGCCCTTTGATTGAATTGATTGTTGATGTTGATGATAAACTATCTTTGGGATATATATGAAGGAATGTTAAAGGTAGAAGATGCAATCAAAGAAATATTTAAGTAGAGCAAGACTGCATTTCAGCTTTACACAAATATTATCAACTCAAGATAGGACAAGCATTTGTAAGAAAGATATTCATGCAGCAGCAACTTATTTTTTGAATCTTGCTTTTTTTTTTGATAAAAATGATAAAAAAGTGCCTAATGTCATGTGAGGTTTACTTGATTTTGTTACATTGCATTGCAAGTATAACAATTTAAATTCAGTTGAGGCAATGAAAGAAATACATTTTTATAGGAATCCGAAGAAAAGCTTAGATAAATCAGAAGCTATTTAGCTGCAAAAAAAACTTGAGGTAAGAATATTTATTTAATGTAGCTATGATTTTATTTTTATAATTGAAAACTAACAATATGTTATAGATTTTTAACTGATAAATGAATGGTAGAGATTGTTCGATAGTTTTGCCCTATGTTTATAAAGGAGGATCATTTGTATTTTTAGTCAAACATCTGCTTCTTCCGAATGTGAGAAGAATTAGAGTCTTTTTTATTAAATTCATACAAGAAAAAAATAGATTGAAATATAATAGATAAATGATATTGTGTATATAGTATTTATAATTTGCATCTTAAATCCAAGTAATATATATTTCACTTCATATTATTTCATATGCAAATTTTATGATAATAAATTTGTAAATTATTAATCTTTCATATATTATATTTAATTTTTTAAAAAAGAAAAGCAAAAAAAAAATAAAAAGTACAATATGATCTAATTAATTATAAAAATATCAATTTGGTTGATTTATGGGGAATTGAAAAAGTTGTAGAGAAAATGCTTGATGATCTTATTAATGTTAAAAACTTACTACATGAGTATTATTATAGTTTATTTTTTAATAATTTATTAGAATATTAATTTTTAGCATATTGATACCACATGTATTCTTTTTATGTGATATTGATGTTAATTTTGATCAAAGTAGTGGTGATACATAACAGTTTTTATGTTGTATCCTTTTATTTTTTTGCTCAAAATGATGAAAATGAAGGTGAATATGATTTCAATGTAGTAAATTTACAGTAAAATTTTGCGAATTTTAATTATTAATGACAAATTTTTATGATGAAATTTTATATTTGGATATTTTTATTTTGTTATTTGATTTTTGATTTTGTACTATGATAACATCATAAGACTTTAATTGATGTAATATTTTAAATTTAGATGACATTTTAAAATTTACTATATTAAATTCTAATTATATTTTTGTATATTTATTAAAATTATTTTATTATAAAACAGTTATTTTAATTAAGGTGAAACTAATTGAACAAATAAATTAATAAATTAATAACTAAAATAATTTTATAACTAATTTGATATTTAAAATCTTATCCAAAATATAATATTTTTATTTATATCTCATATATTAAACATAATTTATATCTTTATATTTATCTCTTAATATTCTGTATCTATATATAAACAAACATGGCGTAATTAAACTATGAACTCAAATGCTCAATGACAGCGACAATATCTACTTAATATACTAAAATTGAATTTTTTCCCAACTAATAAGGGTGACGTGTCGATCTTTCGTGAGTCCGTTTTCCCTCCAAAACGAATGAAATTTTTCATCTATTCTAAATTATTTTATAAAAAATATCTTTATTATAATTATATTATTATATTATAATTAATATTTAATGAATAATATATAATTATACTAATTTAAGAACATATCTTCATTATAATTATATCAAATCAATATTTAATGCACTATTAAACTACTTATCAATTATAATGCATAATTACTGTACATAATAAAAAATTTCCTTAATAATAAGTAATTTACATATTTATTTTTATTTTACTAAAGTCTATAAATAGTATTTTTCTGTGGTACAAGAATCTAAATTTGAGAGTCAGTTTATAATTTTATATTTAGTATTTTTTTACTACTTCATAGAATAAGAATGTATTCTTCGTTTTTTATTGAAGTTGATCCTTTTAAGGTACAATTTATAATTTTTTGTAATATTTTTCATATACTCATTCTATTATATTATTCTTTTAATAATTTATTAATTGTTGTTACTCTAAGTTATTCTTATCGTCTAATGTTCCAATTCGATTGTCTTTTACCACAATCGTTTACAATACATCACATCCATGAAATATCTCATCGAGTTGTCTTCACTGATTCAGGTTCTAATTACATGGATGTAAGCGTTCAAAGAAGCGGCAATAATCTCTACTTTACCGAAGAATGGTTGGATCTACTCACCTATTATGACAAATCTAATGGAATGTGGTTAAAGTTAGCTTTCTTGGAAGGAGCTCGATTTTTGATTGAGGAATTGCATCCATGGAATTTTATAGGGCAAGTTCAAGTTTCATCCCCTCCATGTTTTTTACGTCTGCCCGAAAATCTTCGAAGTGGAGCATATAATG